>NC_052054.1:29742876-30087876 GCF_903992535.2 Arvicola amphibius
CTCAGGGTTATGGCTGGCAAATGACAGAATGGGGTGTGCAACTTGGATGGCCTATAAGCTCTTCAGTTATGGCCACTGTATGGGACAGGTCCCCTCTGCCTCCAAGTTAGAGAAGCTGCTCACTTCACTGGAGCAGATAGCAGACTCCTCCTTCCAACAGACAGAGTGTTCCTTCAGCTTGTGGAAAAGGACTTTTTTTTTCATTTAAGAAAAAGATAACAATATTATTACTAAGTAACAAATGCACTCCAGATACCCAGTTAAGTGCAGAGTTTTAAAAGCAGCTCTTGTTATGAGTAGTGCTGTGTGTCCCCCAGCATGACTGCCTGCAGAATGTTTTGGCCAGCCCCAAAGCAGGCTCTGCTTATTAACTGTCAGTCTCTATTCCTGCCCACACCCAGGAGTGCTACCCTTGCGCAATCTCTTCAGCCCTGAGCAGTGAGCGTGTACCTTCTGTCTCCACAGCTTTGGTCATATTGGATATTCCTTATCAATGGAATCATGTAGTCTTTGTTAACTGGCTTCCTTCTTTTTTTGGTTTTTTTTTGAGACGGGTTTCCCTGTAGTTTCTAGAGCCTGTCCTGGAACTAGCTCTTGTAGACCAGGATGGCCTTGAACTCAGAGATCCGCCTGCCTCTGCCTCCCGAGTGCTGGGATTAAAGGCGTGCGCCACCACAGTCCGGCTAGGCTTCCTTCTTTAATGTATTGCTTTTGAGGGTTTATTACGTATTACAACTTACCATCATAACATAGTCTCTTTCACTGCCAAATGCTATATTCTATTGTATGAATATTCAACGTTTTATTTATTTAGTCAGTGGTTATAATGGAGGTTTTCAAACCTACTTTTTGACTATTGTGGGGCTATGATTTCTATGAAATATCAATGTACAACCTTTCCATGGGACTTACATTTTCATTTTGTAAAGGCTACACCACATAAAACTCCTTAAGCATTCTATCAGCTTTCATTCCTCCGGACCAAGTCCCAGCCAGCTAAATATTGAAACTTTACATGTCTCAAATTTATATGAGAACCATCCCTTCAGAAAGTATTTGTTCTAGTGCTAACCTGTAATTCCGGGGTTGTCCCCTGTGAGGACCCTCATCAATGGAACAGCCTCAATTCCGTCGGTTTATTCACTTTCCTAGTCTTTGCAACATGTTTCTTTTTTCAGGACTTATTTCCATTAATGTTTACAGGTTGTAAATTTTAATGCCTTCACAAAGCACACTTATTTCCATGTTATACACACATTCAAGTTGCCATTTTGTTTTGCATTCTGACTGCTCCTGAGACTGACAATAAAGTTTGCTTTGAATCAGAGGGTAGAGTTAGCAACTAGCTGACCAAAATTAGCCATAGAGGTTTTGGAGGACTGAGGACAGATTGACCCTTTCTACACAGGAAGTTGTAGGGTGGGGATTAGAGAGGGTCTTGGCCCTTCTATATTGAGGAACAAGAGAGAGCTGGGGGTCAGGGAGTGGGATGGGGGAGGTCACTGCCTGTTTTTCCACCACTTCTCTGATCATTCAGGTTCTTGCCCCCATATCCAACTCCCGAGTATTTATTGATAAGGAATAAATGGCTAAATGCTTCATTTGAGTCACTCGGCACATTGTAGTGTATTTAGCCAAGTTTTGCAGCAGTCACGGTAATGGCTGCTGGAGGGACAAGGAGCTAAAGACCAGCCCTGCCTCTGAGGAACTCCTGTCCAGTTAGGAGGTTGATGGGGGCACAAGCAGAGCTGGAATATTTCTCATACACGCTCTAGCAGAGACAGACAGAGTGTAGTGGCAGGCACAGAAGAGATGTTCTTTTTTTTAAAGACTTATTTATTTATTATGTATACAGTGTTCTGCCTGCTTGTATGCTTGCATATCAGAAGAGAGCACCAGAGTCATTACAGATGGTTGTGAGCCACTATGTGGTTGCTAGGAATTGAACTCAGGACCTCTGGAAGAGCAGGCAGTGCTCTTAACCTCTGAGCCATCTCCAGCCTCCAGAAGAGATGTTCTTATTCTCACGGGATGTATCTCGGTACAGTACTGTGACACTGGCGGTACTATCTCGAGAAATAAAGAGGACATGGCGAGGACAGGCTGAAGAAACACATCCTAATGCCCTGGGACAGAACTCACAACAAGGCTTGAAACCTTCAAAGTAGGACCTGTGACCTGGAGTGCCACTGGCAGGGTGATAGAGGTGAGGTGAGGAACCAGGTTATGATGGAGACATCATGGAAATCCTGTCTCTCTAAGGGTTTGATCTGAAAATGTTTTCAGTGAAAGGTTTTAATCTGGAGGATTAACGCTTACTCGAGCATTTAGGACAACATGAACTTTTAAAAAAGTGGATCTTGTAAAGAACTTGTGAAGTAGCTTTACGATTCTCTTTCGTGATAACATGATTGACAGCTGGATAGCGCGGGGTTGGGGCTTGAAAGCAGCCTGCAGAAGGTGGCTTGCAGGTGTTACCGCTCTTCGGGCATTCCCCTGCAAAGTCGTGTCTCTCTACGGAACTCGGAGTTCTGTTTTGTTCTTGCAGGGATCACTCTGCTTGATATGTTCATGACTCACCAGCCCCTTCCCACCCTCTTAATACATTCCACGTTCAGTCCATAAAGCCACACAGAAGTGAAGAGCACCACGGAGCCTTCTTTGAAGGTCTCTTTCAGCTTCCTTGGACACCCCCGTGTTTGTGTAGGGACACTGTCAGCACTTCTGTCAAGTGCTAGTCCTGGGAACGTCCACGGGAAGTAGATCTTGGCCTTGCTCTAAAAACCTATCCTCTGGAGAGTGCCCGTTTTTTACTCAGCTACATTTCTGCCCTTCAGAAAACGAAAGGCAAAAGAGAGGAACGCTGTTAGAAAAAGAAAAAGGAGTAATATAAGGGGAGCGAGGAAAAGCCCCATGGAAGACAAGAATATCATTAGCTTTGACAGAAGGTTGAGGGAATAACTCAGACGCTCAGTAAGAGAAAGGTTATTTGTTTATAGATTTTACAGATACTTAGCAACAACTGTACGGATGAATAGATTTTAATTATTATGTAATTAATAGTCCTAAAATAATCTGCAAAGAACTACAAAAGTCTCAAAGAATTTAGGACAGTGTGTGTGTGTGTGTGTGTGTGTGTGTGTGTGTGTTGTATGTCAGAGGCTGACTTTGGTGTCTTTCTCAGTCACTCTCCACTTTGCTTTTGAGACAGGACATCTCATGGAACCCGGAGCTCACCGACTTAACTATTTGCTGGTCAGACCACTCTAAGGGTCCTCCTGTCTCCACCTCCCTGGTGTTGGGACTACAGACACCTGCTGAATCAGACTTTTAATGTAGGTGCTGGGGATCTGAACTCAGGTCCTCACGCTTGCACCACAAATCCTTTACAGACTAAGTTAGCTCCCCAGGCTCAAGACTCAGGACATTTTATAGTTTGTACTGTGCGCTAAAGAGTCCCTCATGTTTAATTACAAAACTCTAGAACCTTTGGGAACTGTCATGTCTAATGTCATAATTATTAACTATCATCCCACCCACTTCCTTTCTAATGATAAGGATCACTTCCTTCATTTCACTTTAATAATTATAGAGTACAGAAATAACTATAATTTATTTTTTAAAAAAGCATATTGGTATTTAAGCATCTGCCAAGAATTTCAGCCATAGAAAAGTCATTTTAATTCAAATTCCATGGATCAATACTCTTTACTTCGGAGTAGAAAACAGAAACAAAAAGTAGGCTGTAATGAAAATAGACTGTTAAGTGACTTAAACTTTGCATATATCAAATGATATGCTGGGAGTCATAAGCAAAACATTTAAAATAAGTACATAGCCGGGCGGTGGTGGCGCACGCCTTTAATCCCAGCACTCGGGAGGCAGAGGCAGGCGGATCTCTGTGAGTTCGAGGCCAGCCTGGTCTACAAGAGCTAGTTCCAGGACAGGCTCCAAAGCCACAGAAAAACCCTGTCTCGAAAAACCAAAAAAAAAAAAAAAAAAAAAAAAAACAAAAAAAAAAATAAAATAAGTACATAATTGAAATGGATAAAACAGATGGGCATGGTGACACAGGCCTTTAATCTCAGCACTTGAGAGGCAGAGGCAGGTGGATCTCTGTGAGTCTGAGGCAAGCATGGTCTACAAAGTGAGCTCCAAGACAGCCAGGACTGTTACACAGTGAAACTCTGTCTCGAAAAACCAAAAATAAAATAAAATAAATAAAAAAGATGTGCAGATTTTTTTTGTCACTATAGAATAGTTGATCTTCCTCTACAAAGATCTACAGGGATCCAGTGGTTGAATCCTTGCTCATAATATGTCTCGGAGATGTGTACATTGTTGCCTTGTTTGTATATCTGCAGTATCTAGTTATTAATGTAATTCATCCAGTTCCATTCTTTGTTTTGTTCTTTTTTTTTGGTTTTTCGAGACAGGGTTTCTCTGCAGCTTTTTTAGAGCCTGTCCTGGAACTAGCTCTTGTATACCAGGCTGGCCTCGAACTCACAGAGATCCACCTGCCTCTGCCTCCCGAGTGCTGGGATTAAAGGCGTGCGCCACCACCGCCTGGCCCATTCTTTGTTTTGAATATGTTGGTTATTTCAGGAACTTTACATCTAAATTACATTTTTGAAGAGAGAGGGAGAGAGAGAGAGAGAGAGAGAGAGAGAGAGAGAGAGAGAGAGATTGATTTCTAGATGGGTTAGATACATCCTGGAGTTTTGAAAGGTGGTTTTGCTTGCCTTACCTCCTTTTTACAAACCTGAAGTTCCTTACCAAAGCCGCTACTTGCCATAGTGCAGAAGCGATGCTGAGAGCTAGACAGGAGAATGTGTGGTCCCTGGCTGAAGACTCTCATCAGTGAAGAATGGCAGGTGCACAAAATGTCACATCTGCCCCCAGAGAGCTGAGAAAGCCATGGAGAGCCATCAGTAGGCCTACAAAGGTAGTATACATTTGAAGGGCCTCCCATGTGACTCAAGCACCAAGCACCAGCCCAGAACCAACAGGGTCTATCCGAGAGAGAGAGAAAGAGAGAGAGAGAGAGAGAGAGAGAGAGAGAGAGAGAGAGAGAGAGAGAGAGAGAGCAAGCAGTCCAGAGATCAATGTCGGATGTATTTTTCAGTTACTATCCATCTTAGTTTTTGAAGCACAGTCTCTCACTAAGCCTGGAGCTTGCCCACTGGGCTGGCTGTGCAGTGAGCACTAGGGATCCCTTGTCCTTGCCTTCTCAGCGTTGAGATTACAGATGCACTTTGCTATTCTTGCCTGGATTTCTATGTATGTTCTGGGGATCCAAATACTTGTCTGGCAAGCACTTTACTCACGGGGTCATCTTCCAAGCTCCCTAAATCACATTTAAATTATGAAATATAAGTCCCAGAATCTGATTGTTAACTTGGGAATATAGCTTAATGGTAGATAGAGTACTTACCTAAAACACACAAGGCCCTGCATTCAGTCCCCAATTCTGAAACATACAGTGCAGAATCTGATGGATCATTTCCAGCAAAAACTTGATTTTGTTTGGAATAACAATGAATAGGGATCAATTTGGGGGGGAACTAGTATTCTGTCATTTAACAAAATAATAATTATTATCTATTATCATTATCATTACTAACTTTATGTGTATGTGTGCGTGTCTGAGAGAGTGTTTTCAGAGGTCAAATGAAGGGATGGGATCCCGTGAACTGGAGTTCCAGGAGGGTGGGAGCCACACAACGTGGGTGCTGGGAAAGCTATTTGGTCCTCTCAAAAGCAGCAAGTGCTCTTGACCAGAACCACCTTTCCAGTCCCCATCTCTTCATTTAATGGATTTTACAATGCTTCCTAGCTTTAGCTTAAATCTTTTACATCTTTCCTAATATTTATCTAGGTATCTCAGAATGCTATTTTATGCTAATGTGGCATATTTGGAAATGATAAATGCCTAACTTGGCTAAAAGAATTTAGGAAAAGTAGAACAAAGCTGGAATATTTTAATCGCATGTGGTGGTGCACACCTTAACCCCAGCACCCAGGAGGCAGTGGCAGGTGGATCTCTGTGAGTTCGAGGCCAGCCTGGTCTACAGAGCAAATTCTAGGCCAGAGCTACACAGTGAGGAGCTGTCTAAAACTAAGGGAAAGAAAAAAGATTATTTTGTTTCGAAATTTATTAAACTACAGTATTTTTATTAAGCTAGGGTAACACTGGAGATCAATGGAATACAACCCAGATTCAGGAATGACACCCACACACAGAACCACTTCTGTGATGACCATGCAGAGGGGAGTCAGTGGAGAATTCATTCAACAAATGGTGCGGGAACAACAAACAGCCATTTTTCAAGAAATGGGCTTTAATCTAAGCCTGCACCATACCCAACATTCAATTGAAAAATATATCATAAACCTAAATGTAAAGCCTCAAACTGTTAACTATAAAAATAGGAAAAAAAATTATGTGAGCTTTGCTTTGGTGAAGATCTTAGGTGGGAATCAAGAGCACAATCCATGAAAGCCTAAATAAATAAATAAATGGAACTTCATCAGAGCAAAAAAAATATTTTCAAATGATTGTATTAAAAGAATGCAAAGGGCTGGAGATGCAGCTTGGTGGTCCAACACCTGCCAAGCATCACAAGGCCCTGAGTTCCATCTCCCACCCTAAAAGAAGGAAAGAAAAGATGAGTTACACACCGGGAGAAATATTGCCAAATTATGCATCTGATAAAGGAACTGTATTCAGAATATAAAAATATTCTCCAGACTCAGAGATAAGAAACAAACACCTCATTCTCAACCAACCAATGAGCCCAAACAATGCTTCATCGAAGAACTCATCAGAACATCAAATACCTTCAGCTGCTGAGAAGATCTTGACAGCTGGAAAAAGGGCACCTCCATTGCTCAAGGGTGTTGACAATGGTCCAACCGTGCTTGGAAACTGTTGGGTGCTTTCTATTCTCTTCCCTTTTGTGGTGCTGGAAATCGTAACCGTGATTTTGTATACAGCAGGCGAGTGTTCTGCCATTGAGTTCTATCCTTAGCGCTGGCGTTTTTTCAAAAGGTGTCTCTCACATCATTTAGGAAAAGTAGACGTTATTTTCATGCAAGTATTTGTAATGAATATTTACGGCAGTCTTATTACGGTAGTTAACACTGGAAACAACCAAAGTAGGTATCAATAGATTAATGGAAGAATACAGCTGGCATTTCTATGCCGTTGTTACCGGGGTGTCCCCGGACAAGACAACAATGCCGTGGGTTGGTAAAGGGCATGGAGATACACCATTCTAGAGACAGTTTCCAAGAAGAGTGTCTGATTTATTGCACGTGAGTAACCACTTCACAGCGGAAGCCTATGGCCTGTGATTGGTTACCACATTAGCTCAGAATGGGCAGTGAGAATTCCTCTCATTAGAGTCTCTGTGTGGAAGAAACACATTAGAGGCGATAGGAAGAGTCCAGGCTCTCTATGGGCCAGCAACCAACTATGCAGGCTACTTCAGAATTCAGTGCTCTGACTTCAGGGGCAAGGTGTGCCATACTTCTTCTTTAGAAGCACCTTGTGCCAAGTAGGCTGGCCACTGGGTGATGTCTGTATTCTCTCTTCCATTTCTATACAATGGAACTCTTTCTGAAAGAAAGAGGAATAGACTGTTGATCCAAGCACCTATGTGACTGAATCTCAAAATAGTTATGCTGAATAAAAGAAGGCATAAAAAAAGAGCACATATTGCCAGGTTTCGACTACACAAAATTTTTAAAAATACAAACAGTTATTTAGTAACAGAAAGCCCATCAGCTGTTGCCTAAGGCTATGTCGGGGAGCCATGAAGGGCAAAAGTATCCCTGGATATTTTTATATTCTGCATATAAATGTTTGAGAGTCTGCATATATTCATTGTCTTGACTGGGTTGGTGGCATTGCTGGAATTTATATATATGTAAATATTTTTCATTATAGACTTTATGTACCGTTTATTGTTTTCAATGTTACTCCAGTATCACTGTCAACAGGAGGCCTTGCAGCTTCGTTCTGTTACTGTGTTAAAAGACTGTAACCCAAAGCAACTTGGGGAAGGAAAGGGTTTATTTGGCTCACACTTTCAAGTTCCAGTCTATCACTGAGGGCAGCCAGGGCAGGCAATCATTCAGAAACCGAAGCAGAAACTGGAGAACACCTCTTACCGACTCCCTCCTTGGCTCATGCTCAGCCAGCCTTCTGACACAGCCCAGGCCCACCCACCTAGGTTCCCTCCAGAGGAGCCTGGAACCTCCCACATCAACCAGCCAGCTAGACAAAGCCTCAGCAGGACAATCTGACAAGGCAATCTCCAGGTGACTCTAACTAATCCAGCTACAAATGGCGCCCAAATGTTTGGGAAGAATTTCCACAGAAAGCCTAAGAAACTTAAAAAAAAAAAAGGATTCTAGACCGACAAGAACAGAGTCAAGTTCAGCTTCTCGGTAGCCGTCTTTTCTCCTGTAGACTATGTTTGCTGGTGGCGAGTTATGTTAACTTGACGACACTAACAAGCACACAGAGTATGCTATTTTCATTGATATTTTTCACAAATCAAACCACAATGAACTGGTCCGCAGAACCAAATACGGAATCTCTTAGGCAGAAGGACTGTTTTCTTTTTCGCTGCCCTGTACGATTTATGTGGTCAGTTCCTAACTCATTTGCTCCAAGGGCTGCATCAGTCAGTTCTAGTTAGGAGCGCTGCAGATTCAGTGGGACGGGAGCTTCATTTGTGCTTAAGTTTTACAACTTCGTGTGAAACAGGATCTCAGTGTTGGCTGGCCCGGACCTCCCTGTGTAACTGAGGATGACCTTGAACTCCTGATCCTCCTGCTTCCGCTTACAAGCACTGAGATTAAAGGGATGAGCCACCATGTCCTTCACATTTAATATTTTTCAGATCTTTCGTGTTCTGGGCTAAGTACTCTTACATGGGCAAATGTCGTTTACAACTTCACGAGTTAGATAATATAGAAGTAAGATAATATCCTTACTTATAAAGAGATAGGCTGCAATGGAGAAATTACTTACAGCTGTAAAATAAAACACTTACAAATCATATAAAACTAGCATCTACTTTTTTGCATAAAATTTTGCCTTGGAGCCATGTTAAAGAATGAGAGTTAAGAATAACCATTCGGTAGTCAGAACTCAAACCCGAGCCATTTACAAATAGGAATTTAATTTGTGTCTTCTCATTGTTGTGGATAAGAAAAGCTGAGTAAGGTAGAATTTGACGTCTGCCTTTTGATACAAGGTCTTGGCATTGCAAAAACAAGCTACAACAAAGCGGTTTGTTCATGACGATAATGAGGCTGTCTCTACACAGCACTATTAGCCTTCTGTTTTACGAAACGAGGATGTTTAATAACAGGCTATAGATTTATGTATTATGTATTACATCATAAGCCCCCGAGGCTAGTGCTGTGTCTGAAAAGCTGTACTAAATGCTCTTAGCAAGTTCACATGTTTATGTACTCAATCAACGCCTAAGGCATCCTTCTTAATGAATCCACGTTAATGAAAATAGTTTACATAGCTCAAGCCAGACAGTTGTTTACTAGAGCTGTTAATGGATGGAGCCCATACCTGAAGCCATGAATTACCACAAAACAAAGTGACCCAGTACGGCTATATTTTAATTACTTGTTCAAAATGTCTTTCTTCCTCTAAAGCTTCGACTAATTACCATGCCACAGTTACACACGTTTGCGGATTGCCTGTCGTGTTTACCTATAGCCTAAAAGCTGAAACAAAGTCCTTGCTTTCATTGAGCAAAACAGCCAGCTTTTCAGATGATCAAAAACCAGATCTGGAAAATAATCCTGAACGCTGGTGTAGGTCAAAGATCACGGCTCGTCAACTTCACTGTAACAGCGTGGAAAAACCTGGGAGAATTTCCGTCATGGAAATCCACGTCAGTCAACTCGCTGGTGGGCGGGGCCTAGCGCCGCCCGCCGAGTGCGCACGCGCTATCGGGAGGGCAGCTGTGACCCTGAGAGCTTGCCGTCGCGTAGTTCGTACGTAAGACGTCGCGTCTGCGCAGACGCTTGGCGCAGAGGCCTGGCGGAAGCCAAGATGGCGCGGAAGAGGTCTGCAGGCCGCGCTTGGCGCTTTCTCCGCGTCTGAGTCGAGTTCTTTGAAGGGACTGTGGCAGACGCCCTGCGTGCCGCGATGGCCCGGCATCGGAACGTCCGAGGATATAACTACGATGAAGGTGGGTGGCAGGGCCGCGCTGGGCCGTCGTCTCAGCTGTTCCAGCTGGGATCCTGGCCTGTACGTCCGGCTGGATGGGAGTGCGGACCCCGGAGCCACACTAGAACTGGTGTTTGTGGTGAGGAGAGAAGGAGGGGGAAAGGGTAGGACATCAGAGTCCCAGGGAAGGAAGACAGCGTGATTGCTGCCTTCTGGATTGACCCCCTGGAGAATGTGGCAGCTCACGGGCCTACGGATGTTTGGCGACGTTGGGATTCGATGCTCTTTGGTATCCAAACGTTACCTCTTTTCTCATTGTTTCATCTGGGGACCCAGGTATTAGTTTCTAACTTCTGTCTCATAAGCCCTTCTTCAGACATGTCGCCGAGGCGTTACTTGTTTTTAAACCCAGGCTTGGCTTAGTGCTTACGTTCACCGACCTGCTAAAACTTTTTTTTTTTTTTAATTTTTGCCTGTGTTAGTGTATTTTGACTGCAGAATTCCCGCTTGACCCGAATTTTCAGCGAATTTCAAAATTGGGGACGTCAGAACCAGAAAAGATTCACGTTTAAAAGGCTCAAGAAAATTAAGTCGATTTGCTGTTCTTCAGGCATATCCTCAGTTAATGACCGATAATACTTAATGTATTTTAAAATGGAAATGAAAAGCAACGCTAGAGGGGAAGTCCTAGAAAAAGACTCATTGGGTTTTTTTTTTATTATTATTCAAAAGAATCTCAAGGAGATAAGTTCAGAGTGGTTTTAGGAAGACTATAAGCCCTGCAATGAATGGATAATAATAGGTATCATCGAGCATCATAGAAGCTGAAAATAAAAACAATGTGAGCTAAGGCAAAAGGAGTGAGACCTACAGCTTTGTAAACTGGAGAACGTGCACTGTGAAGGAGTCGCTTGTTATTAACACCCCTGGGAGATTGTGAGCATCATTGTGGTCGGACAGGGTCAGACAGCTAACACCCTGTGCTGCCTTTGGAGACTGGGACCCAGTCTGCTGGAATGTCTTCCTTTGCGACGTCCACTGTCTTGTAGCGGATGTATAAAATGCCTTGCGGCCACAGCCACTGAGAAATGACTTCAGACTGGGAGAGATTTTGTAGATGCGAAGCGAAGGACACTCTTCTCTTTAATACCTTATTTCCTCATTTAGTCTTAGCTGAGTACTGGGTACTGCTTAAGATGTTAAGGACTGTCTAAAAGAAGCAGCTGGTTAACATGAGAGATTCCCCACAGTGTAATGCCAGTGTGGCTGGAGCTATGTAAAAGACAGCATCCAAATCAGAGAGGATCAGGATTTCTGTGTGAAGTATTTGACAAGAGTTGTGTGTCCTCTGAGACTCAGTGCTGAATACCTTCTTGTCTTGACTACCCAAGGTCAGGTTATATTTCTTTGTAACAGTTGGTGACATCATCTTGTCTTGGCTACCTGAGGTCAGGTTATACTTCTTTGTAACAATTGGTGATATCATAACCACGCCTGTCCTGTCCTGTCATGGGATGTTCCTCCCTCCCTGCTTACAAAAGTATAATTTGTTTTCAATGTCTAGTTGTCTTCTCCCCAGTTAGGCTTCCCTTTGGACTTTGAATAATTAAAAATTCATAGAAGTATTTTAATTTCCTTAGTCTGAGGTCTAAAACCTATTGGTTCCTCTTTGTAACACCTGCTTCTTTTTTTCTGTGTCCTTTGGAGTATTTTTCATGACTGCCTCAACTAGTGTTTTTTCTTGTTTTGAGACATTTTCATGTAGCCTGTGTTGGACTTGAATCCACTATCTAGGCAAGGAGATGAACTCCTAATCCTCCTGCCTCTGATTCTGTTTCCCAGTTGATAAATGACAGCCATGGACTTTCAGGTCTGGCTTATGTAGTACTGCCAGGTGGGACCTAGGACTTTGTGCATAATGGGCAAGCAACTATTCTGCATGTGCAGCCTGACTCAGCTTGTTTAAAAGCCCTGCTTAATCTTCTGTGTAGTCCAGTGGCTGGTGCGATGCCGTGCATATAGGAACCCACACCAATATTTTGTTTGAGAAATAAATAAACCACTTTAGGAAGATGACAGGACGAATTTTCTCCCAATTTTTAATATTATAGCTCTTTAGGTCACCTGAATTAGTAAGAGTGGTTTGTTATATCAAAAGATATAGTTTTGGGAGTTGTGAATAACATTTTTAAATTTGGGATTAAAGTCTGGTATTTTTTTTTTTTGGACCTCACATATTTTTAGCCAATACTAGCAGTCATAAATATTTTAATTGCCATGATTTTTGGTTTTAACCTTTAAGCATGCTGCTCCTGCAGCATGAGTGACCTAGAAAGCTGGCTACTGTCTCCTGTGGAATTGGTTTGAATGTTCTGTTCCTGGAGAAGTTCACATGTGTGTTCCCAGATCACTTTATTTCTCATGTTAAGCACTCGTCATACCGTTTTGTAATCACGCTTTTCTGGGCTGCTAGGCTTTTGGCATTGACAGAGCTGGAAATGTGCACACTTTGTCCTGAAAATGTCACTTTAAGAGTCTCAGGTATAAATTTATGTTCATTGCAGGGTTTTAAATAATTTGACTCATTAACTTGTAAACACATTAATTCAGTGTCCCACGTATGCCAGGTACTTGACGAAACTAAGCTTTTCCTGGAGGGAGCTATAATTCCTTATGCATTGAAGACAAGACGTTAGAGGTGGCTGCTGGAGCCTTCTTAGAGAACATGCTCGCCAAGGCTGACTCGCTCCACTTACTCCACTTGAAAACTCAAGGTCACGAAAGTTAGGCTTCCTGGTTCTCATGGAGAGTGACTTCGGTTGAATTGTACCCTACACTCCCTTTTTTGTAAAGATGTTTTCCTAGGGAGAGCAGCAGGTGGCCTACCTTAGGTTTTGCGATCAATTAGACAATTCATCTATAAATCTACTGGATTATTACTGAGTTTTGATCACGTGGTAGATGTGGGAGAATTAAATAAAGCCCAGTCAGCTTAAAAAACAGAAGGCCTATGTATGTTTTTAAAGAATAGATTGTCAGTAATTTAGGTTAGGTGGTTGTCTGCTTTCTTGGAATTTATGGAAAAGTAGACATTCAGGTTCCTTGGCAGTTGCTATTTTAATTTATTTTGTAGATAATTCAGGTGTTTCCTCATTAACATAGAAGACTGATTGAACTTGTCAATGAATCTGTTTTGTGTTTTAGATTTCGAAGAAGATGATTTGTATGGCCAGTCTGTGGAGGATGATTATTGTATTTCACCATCAACAGGTAAGTTGTAAAACAAACAAACAAAAAAAACTATTTCTTTGATTGGCTGTTTAAAAGGATCAAGTAAGTATGATTGTCATCCTGGACTAGAGTCATAAGACTATAATACATAAGTTTTAAAAAGATATGAAGCTGGTCAGTCGTGGCCCACACCTTTAATCCCAGCACTCGGGAGGCAGAGGCAGGCGGACCTCTGTGAGTTTGAAGCCAGCCTGGTGTCCAGAGCGAGTTCTGGACAGCCAGGACTACACAGAGAAAGCCTGTCTCAAAACAAACAAAACAAAAGAAGATATATGTATGTGTGTATTTACTTATATACTCACATTTTAAAATGTAAAGTTTTTATCATGGTTTATTTGAAAACAGAAAATAGATTTTATATTTATAGTTCAGAGTGGCCCTGAATTCTTGGTGGTCCTCCAGCTTTGGCCATACATAGATGGGTTTTTAAGTATGCCCCACCAAGTTCACCTGTAAGAGTTTCGTACTCATGAATAATTTTTATGAGGTGTGTGTGGGGGGGGGTCTGTGTTTGTGTAGGTGCATGCTTGTGTTCATGCATGGGCAGTGTGGGAGAGCCTCAGGTATCTTGTGCCACTCTTCATGTTAGTTCTTCGAGACAGTATCTATCATAGGCTGGTGGCCAGCAAGCCTCAGGGATCCTGCTATCTCTGCCACCCAAAGCACTGGGGTTCCAGACATGTACATGGCCATGCCTGGTTTTCATGGGTACTGGGGATTTGAACTCAGACCTTCATGCTTGTGTAGTAAGAGTTCTTACCCACTTACCCATTTTAAACAAAAATGAAGCAGTTTAAGGAAAGCTTTGAAAACTTATTTTTCTAATAGTCTCTGTATTATAGAGTTATATAAATTCATTAAAATGTCAGTTGATCATAGTTAAATCCTAAGATCTCTGAAGGCAGATAGTAGTAAATTTTGATCAGGAGTATTTGGAGTATTAGACTGGCATTTGGGAACCATTTATATAGGGAAAGAATAGTAGTGCTTAGTTATGGATTTGAGAGGCTTATAGAGTCAAGGTCTGCTAGGTGTGGTGGCACATGTCTTTAATCCCACCACTCGAGTAAGAAGCAGGCTGATTTCTGAGTTTGAAGCCAGCCTGGTGTATATGGCGAGTTCTAGGCCAGTCAGGACTACAGAGACTTTGTCTCAAAGACAAGTTGAGATCTACAAGGTTTGTTGAATATGGTTTCCATGAAAGTGGACTCTTCATACAGCAGTGATTGCTCACAATTGGTACAAATTAATAGTTACTCTCTAGGTAGGTACCTAGTGTGCTAACAGCACAAAAGTTACTCTTTCAGAAGTTGTTTTCCAGAGATTTACATGTATGGGCCTGGCTTACTTGATGCCTTGATCAGAGACTCCTGTGTGTCTCTCATGGCTTGATGCGTATCCTGCATTGTTCAGATTCTGGACACCCAAGCTGTGAGTTGTTTTTGTGTACAATAGGAAGTCTACTGACATCACTGAACAGTAGGTAGTTAAATAGTTTTGCTTCTTTGATAAACTCACTTTTAACAAAAGCATGAGAATATGAATTTTTTTTATTTTCTAGCACATTACAGGGTGTGAAATGTAGCTTAATAGGCATGTGTGAGACCCAGCACCACCTTGTAGGAAGACAGCAATAACCAAAACACTCCACCACAGTCAGGAAAGGAAAGTTTGTGGTGTAGCAGTAGCCTTAGACCAGAACACACTCCAGCTCTGCTGGCTTGGATCACAGCACGCACCACAGGCTAACCTGCAGTCTGGAATTTGTAAATGGACGTTTCCTGTCCCAGCTGCCCAATCCCAAATAACCGACTCAGAGGCTTACTATTGCTTATAAATGCTTTGCCAGTAGTTCAGGCTTGTTATTGGCTAACTCTTATACTTAAATTAACCCATATTTCTATTTATGCTTTGCCATGTGACTCATGACTTGTTACTCATTTTCTTCACTTGCTGCTTGCTTGGCAGCAGCTGACCTCTCCTGACTCCGCCCTCTTTTTCTCATCATTACCAGTTTGGCTTTCCCGCCTAACTTCCTGCCCAGCTACGCCCTGTCAACTTTTAATTACCCAATGAGAGTAATACATATTCATAGTATAGAAAAGCATTGTCCCACATCAGGGATTCCCTGTTTCAGAGTCTCAGAAGTTAGGATGGCAGGCCTGAGCACCATGTGCTGGGCCTAGGTTATTTTTTAATGTGTGTTTTCAGGTAATTTCCAATGAGAAATGAGTAGTCTTAGAAGTTTCTGGTATTTAAAGCAGCAGCCAGTGGCAGAGCTGTGGGCTTTGTTGGCTGCTCTGTGAAGCAGAACCACCTCTTCATTACTGCTGTCATGGTTGGTGTCTGCCCCAGTTTGCTCCTTTGTGGCTGTGATAAAACACCAGGACATAAAGCAGCTCAGGGAGGAAGGGTTTATGCAAATAAATGCCCTCACAGACATGCTCGAGGGCCATCCTGGGTGGTAATTCCTTAGGTGAGAAGATCAGGCATCTCAGTATCTGAATACCCTTTAGACAGTATGTCTCATTTAGGGAATTAATGAACAAATGATGTGTTGAGTAGCTCAGGGAATAAAAATCTAACCTTCTTTTCTTCATTCAAGAGGTGAGCATACTGTACTCATGGTTTAATAAAGCCTGTAATTGAGTTGCTTTGCCAATTAATAGAAACTTCTAAACTTTAGTCACAAATACATGTATTTTGATTTCTAAGCATATTTCTTGATAAAAGGTGATTTAAAATGTAACTCTTAAAATTTTCCTTTAGAAAGATTTTTCATACTGATTGTTGAATGATTGTCAGGGCAGTAACAAAAGAACTAGGAAAAGCAATTTGAATAATGTATTTTGTTTCAATTAATGTGATATATTTTAGTTCAAAACCAATACCCAGCATCAATTTGTGTGTAAGAAGAACACCCTTCCTCTGTCCCCTCTTTCTGGTCTTTTTACTGAAAAGCAGTGGTGTGAGGTCCTGTTGAGACAGTTAGCTGCTGTAGTCTGACGGGTGGAAAACATTCCTGAGCATGCCTTACTGGAGAGGTGAGTGGGCTGGGAAACTGGGGAGTATGTAGTAGAGTGGTGGCTGCTGAGTGGTGTCTGTTCTGGGAGATTCAGAGTTGATACAAGTTATAGTATGGAAGAAGCCTTGGATGACTAGGGACCAGGACAGAAAATGGGAACCAGATTATGAAAGATCTTTTTGAATTTATATCTGTCCCTTTTGACTGGAGGCATTTGAACAGGGAGGGAGTTTAGCAGGTGACAGATGATGTACAGAGTAGACTAGCAGACTACACTTGGGCAGATTGGAGCTGGGACTTGTAGGGCAGTTTCTTTTCTTTCTCTGTTTTTTGCCTGTTATTTTGGCTTTTTCAAGACAGAGTCTCACTATGTTGCTCTGGGTGTCTTGGAACTCACTATGCGGACCAGGCTGGCCTCAAACTCACAAAGATCTGCCTGCCTCTGCCTCCCAAGTACTGGGTTTAAAGATGTGTCCACCATGTCCCGCAAAAGAGTAATTGTTAAATACAATTTTCTTGCCTTTTTTTCAGGGAGGATGCTGAGAGCTGTGTCTTTAATACACACACAAATGTGTAGGAAATAGTTGCGGGCAATTTCAGGACTTAGAATTGGAATTCCTTGGACTTTCATGTATGTCAGAATAGCTTGAATTTAAAAATTACCATGAATAACTTTCAAAAAATGCACTGAAGCTTAAGATTTGAAATTAAAAAAATTCTCACTTTTATTATATTCTCACCCTTGCTTTGCTTTTTATTTGTACTAGTTGCCTTTTGGACTTTGATTTCAACTTCAAAGTTTGTACTATCTTCTGCCTGCTGTTTCCTACCCTTTCTGTCTCCTCCTGACCTCTGCCTCTGGTTCCTTATTCTGTTGGCCTCTGTGGCAATCCCAACCACTAGCAAGGGCTTCAATGGCTATAGTACGAGTTTGGAAATTGGAAGTTTTTGTTTGAGAAGGTATAACAGTAAGGAATACCCCCAGAAATAGAAGCTTCTAGCAGGTGGCATAGGAGCTTATAAGTAAGAACTTCTGCTTTGCTATGGAAATCTCTATAGAGTGAAGTTTGTTGAAGGAAGTGTCTGATTTCTCATCCCAGTTAGCATTGGACTGATCTTTAATTTCTTGGGTCACAGTTGTTTGAGACATAGTTGGAGAAATTGCACAGTTAATGTTGGACTAAGTAGAAAAGACTTTAGGAAAGCCTGAAAAACAGTTTGTAAATCTCTAGGCAGAAAATGACACCCACCATTTTTATTATAGCTGATAGAGTAAATCTAAAATGTCACAAATTTTAAGGATTTACTTTAGATCACTAGAAATAAAAGACTATCAATCTAAGTATTACATGATGTTAAGGTGCCCTCTGGTTATAAGACTCTAACCTGAGATTTTAACAATGGAAAAGGTATTACAGAATCTGAAACAGGATGTTTCTTCAGTCTTTTATCTGTAATACTAATTTATCTCCTTGAATAAGTTGCAGAAGAATACACATATATGTAAATCGTATTTGTGCCTTTCTGAAATACTTTGTGGTATTCAAAAGTAAGACTAAAAATTATTACAGGGAAAATAAGATTAGGACAGGTCATTCAACCTAAGAAACCTAAAAAAACCAGTAACCATTTTAGTGAAAGTGCTGGCACGTCTAGAGATGCATTAGCTTCCAGTGAGTACAGGTGCAGGACTCTATAGTTTACAAAGGCAGAAGCTTGGCTGAGCGAGGTATACAGTAATGGTGCAAAGGCAAATATTCACATCAAGCGTCGTGGGACAAGGCTGTGGCTGTGAGTGCAGGAGTTAGTCCCAGTGTAGTTACAGGGCAGTAGAATCAGACTTCCTGAGGAATGCTGGCTTGTCAGAGTGGCCTTTTTTAAACTAAAGCATCTTTCATGTGTCCCCTCATGCCCTTATTTATCAATTTTGATGACCTAATCTGAGGAAAGGAAACATGCATTTAGTTCTCAGTTTCTCTACATGTGTTGAATTTTCCCCTTGTTGAGTTTGTAATTTTTTTTACTATGTCCTTAACCTCCTTTATCATAACTGCTCCAGTCTAATGATTAATTTGTTTCTCTAATACTTGGTAATTGTGTTACTCATTTGGATTTTAAAGTGTGACGCTACAGTTATTTTCTTACCTGCTAATCTATAGTTCATTGACTCATGGCTGTCTGATTTCTGATAATAAATTTTATATCTGGGCTGTAATTTTATATTCTCTGCATTATCTATAAATTTTGGAGGTGGTTTCTCTTCCAACATTAATACCTTCCTGGAGCCATGCTCAAGTCCAGTGTAGGAAATTCTGGGCTTACCGTGTTCTTACGGAAAGTGAAACGATGGAAAGACCCATAATGCCTTGCTTTATTGGGCTGCGTTTGTTTCTGTCTTAGCATACTGACTTCACTTCCTTGCAGTCGAACAGTCTTAAGGATGAAGCTCAGTGGTGTCCAGTTGAGGTAAATGTGTCCAGACTTTGGGCTTGTGTGAACGATGGCACAGTGGCACAGCCAGCAAGTTAGAGAAACGTGGGCCAATATCTGCAAGCCAGAGTTTGGGTTTTCTGTTTGTTTGTTTGGTTTTTCAAGACAGGGTTTCTCTGTGTAGTTCTGGCTGTCCTGAAACTCACTTTGTAGACCAGGCTGGCCTTGAACTCACAGAAATCCTCCTGCCTCTGCCTCCCTAGTGTAAGTGCTAGGATTAAAGGTGCGCGCCATTACTGCCAGAGTCAAAGTTTAGATACATGTCGCTGGTGTATGGTGGCACCGTACGGTGGGAAAATGAGTTGTTGAAAACGTGAGGTGTGGAGAGAGGACGGCTCGGGCTATGCACGCACTTGCAGCTCCTGCAGAGCCACCCATAACCTCAGTTCCACAGGACCCAGTGCCTCTCTGACCTCTGAGGGCACATAGCATGCATGTCACATACAGACCTACACTGAAGCAACAATATTTACACATTACATAAATATAGAAATCTAGGACCTGGAAGACAAGCCGGCTGGGGCAGCAGTTGCCACTACGCCGAACAAATATGTAATGGAGAGATGGGAAGATAGAGTACGTGATGGAGAGAAGGGAAAGAAAAGCGGGTGGTTCATGCACTCTGGAGAGAGGTAGAACTGGAGATGCAATAGCGGTGAGGAACAGGCCTATATGAGAAGCCATGCTGATGTCCTGGGGCTGTGGTGTCACTGTGTGCTGCTCCTGAAGGCCATATCTGGGTCTGAAGCCCCCTCTAGCTGGTGTCTGTGTTGAAAACCATGGCCTGTGTTACCATCAAAGGCCAAGTGGATGACCTTGGTCTAGGCTGCTCCCTGAAGCCACATCTGAGTGTGGTGCTTAGCTGGACATGCCCCTTCACTATTGGCAGGACAGCTGGCCCCACTCCTTGCTGGCTGCCCAGGAGAGCTCTGA
Source organism: Arvicola amphibius (assembly GCF_903992535.2). NCBI lineage: Eukaryota > Metazoa > Chordata > Mammalia > Rodentia > Cricetidae > Arvicola > Arvicola amphibius. Next base: position 29,762,823 of record NC_052054.1, read on the forward strand.
GGGCATGAGTGTAGGAGAGCTGGCCCTGCCTCTTGTTGGCCATGGAGTGGTGCCAGCACAGGATAGTTGACCTTGCCCCTTGCCAGGGCAGTGCTGGAGAGTTGGCCCCAATGGCACGAGTGCAGGAGATCCAGTCCTGCCTTTACCAGCTTCCACAGGTAGGAGAGTCAGCTGTACCCCTCCCCTGGGAAAAGTGGGAGAGCTGGCCCTGGTGGCATGGGCACAGGAGAGCAGGTGGAATGACCAACTCAGCTACTACCCAGACCCAGATCCAGGGCTTTAAGTTGGCCCACTCCAACATCTACCCCATCCCTGAGCTACTGGAGTCTGTGAAGGACCCAGTCCTGTGTAATCAAAGCTGCAGGATCTCCGTGACACAGCACAACAAGAGGATATTGGAGAGGAGTCCCAGTGAGGGTCTGCTATTGATGGTGTAGCAGAAACCTGCGGCCTGGAGCCAGACCTGTGTCTCATTGCAATGAACATTTTTAGTCAAAGGATATACTTGGTGTGATGCACTGCAGTTTCCACAGCGAGATTGTTTTCTTTTTGGGGGGAGGTTTGAAGGGTGGCGGGCGGACATGGAGACGATTGGGATTGGGTTGTATGATATGAAATTCACAAAGAGTCAATTAAAATAATTCCTAAAATGTATTTTTTTTTTAAATTTAGGGCTTAGATTTTGGTAACCTTTGGAATCTGGCAAAATTAGTGTTTCTTGGATAGCAAAATTTAATGTTGACTTCACTATGCAAATACATTTTGAGTGTTTTCTTAAGCAAATAAGTATGTTTGATGTGTACTTTAAAATATCACTACCAAGAGAAAATAAAGGAGCATAATAGTGGGCAAGGATGAAATGAAGGGAATGGTCTTGGAGACTGGGGGAAGGAAGGAAGAACAAGAGATTAGTGAGGTGCTAGTCTAAGGGCTTTGACTACAACTTAGGTAGGATTTATACTGTCTTGGAATATTTATAATTTCGTCACTTGTGAAAGTGATTGTAAGTGTGTAATCATGCACATGTGCATGCCTAGCTCTGTGTGTGTGTGTGTGTGTGTGTGTGTAGTGAATGCATGCATGTGAATGTAGATGCCTTCCTTCTGTGTATGAGTATACAGAGACCAGAACAGTGCATACTGATATTTTCTGTTTCTTTCTGCTTTAGTGCCTTCAGTAGGATTTCTCAGTTTCAGTATTGAGAATCAAACCTAGGGCCTTATGCACAGTAGGGACGCTTTTACCAATGAACTATAGTCCCATCTCCTTTATCTTAATTTTTGTTAAAAAATGAGAAAAAGTTAGGAACTGGCTATATTACAGCATTCTTCATTTTGTATTCTAGCTGCTCAGTTTATTTACTCACGACGTGACAATCCTGTAGAAGAATATGGTTATGAAGATCTGAAAGAGTCTTCTAATTCTCTTTTGAATCACCAATTAAGTGAACTTGACCAAGGTATGACTTTTTAAAAATAGCATATCTCTTCATTAGCTGAAAATGATTAATCATTACGTAAGAATTTGTAAAGTTTATTGAGATTATTCATAGTAATGAATATGAACAGTAATGATACAAACATATCTTGTTCTTTGAAGGAAAATTTGCATCTTATTTAATGTGTCTATTGAGAAGTCAGTTGAATTGTATGATTGAGAATTTGATTCCATTAAGTCTATCAGCTGTTGAATACCCGGGATTTTTGACTGAGTTTTCTCATTCTTTCATGTTTTACAAGGAAGAGAAATTCCCGTGATTTGTTCGAACAATTTTTAAAGAATTGTGGTCCATAAGGTTTTAGAGAGCTGATGACTAAATGACTTTACATTTAACAACAAGAAGGATAGCTTCCAAGAAGTTTAAGGAAAAAACCTCTGAAAAGCAGAGTAACCCAGAATAACAACTGCAGCTGTTATGTCTGTGAGTGAACCTGTAAGGTGGAACCTGTAAGCAGCATTGATTGTTTGCTTCTTTTTAACTCTTTTAAACATTTGAAAAGCATAGCTATGTTTCGGCTTCCTTTTACTAATACATTTCACATGTGACATTGCTTCAAGCATTTCTCAAACCATAGATTGATAGAGTAATCTGGCCAGGTACTGGCTGTCTGGAGAATGCGTGAGGCTGAGCTGCTCTGCTCCCCCTTTGCAGTTGTACTTTTCCTATACATGTTGCTAAATGTAAAGTTTATAATTAATTGACTTGGAAAGAGAAAGAAATGGGAGATCTGTAAGCTGATCTTTGAATATGTTAATAAAACAATTACTGGGGCTAGAGAGGCGGCTCAGTGGTTAAGAGCACTTGCTGTTCTTCTAGGAGACCTGGATTCAGTTCCCTGTACCCACATGGTGGTCCACAGAGCATCCATTACTCCAGTTCCATGGGATCAGATACTCGCTTCTGACCTCTGGGGCAGTAGACTTGGGCATGATGCATATTCATACATGAAGGCAAAACACTCATATATAGGGAATAAATATTTTTTTAAATGCCAAGGGCTAACAAAATCAGGGTAAATAGAAGGAAGGCATAACTACATAAATCAGAAAGTAGGAGAAATTAAATTTTGTCAACTCTGTAGATTGACTTGGATATCTGGTGGATGTCAGAGGTAGTGCTGTACTCAGGAGTGTTAGCATAGTCATGAGGGATAAGAAGGCAGGAGGAGAGTAGAGGTCCTTTTTCTGCCACCTGTGCTTCTGTGGTCACTGATTAAGTCCAAGTTATTTGAGAAAGGAGGCTAACTTTCCATCCTGACATTTAACTACTTACATAGCAGGGATAATTGTGACTCATGTTAACTAACTGCTTAGCAGGCTCTCTGTTAACATACTGAATCTTCCTGGCCTTTTTGGTCAGTCATTTCATAGGAACACGAATAGGCTATGGATTAGTTAGGCCCGCCTGACTGTAGTCCCCACTTTTCCTCTTTATGAATGTGTAGGAATAGATGCTATGATTAATGAGTAGAGGTTCTGATACCTCTTCTGCTAAATATTGCCATCCAGTTTCAGTGATTCATGTATTAGTTCAGTACATAATTCTTTCCTAGTAACAGGGAAAGCCTGTGTAAATCTTACACAGAGCCAAAGCAGAATTTATTTTTGTAATTAGAAAGTGCAGTTAAGCATGCAGTATGGCTTTTACTAAGTCTTGATAGTAGATGCCTTATCATGTTCAACATAGAAACTTAAGAGCTGCATGTGAATTACATTCTGTGACATGTCTGGCATACAGAGTTTCTGTGAGGATTGGATATTACGAGTGTGAAAATTGGCAAGTGCGTATACACAAATGAGTATCTGTTTTGATTATTTAGCTTTTAGGTACTTGGTCCCATTTTAGCTCTTAAGGATGTAAGACTGATTATGTTATACTGACTTTATCATAGCTGAGTTATAAGGAAAATGAAAATCTTTAAGCAGTGCAATCCCAGGTTTAATTATGGTTTAAAAAATGAATGTTCCTTTCCTTCTTTATTTCTTAGATTTGATTATTTTGGTCTTAAATTATTTTGATAATTTTAAAGGATGATATTTGTCGGTAATAGAGAGAGAGCTCAGCTAGTTTGGAAAAAAATTAGTGGTTTGTGACATGTAAGAAATATAGTTAGTGGTTGCCTGGGATCACCAACAAGTTTATAATAGTCTCACACAATCCCCTTCCCTGTCTAGGCATGCTTGAAGTGATTGGGAGAAATTTCACTATGACTGTCTCAAAATGTTAATGTGTCATTTGTATTTTTTTAAAGATTTGTTATTTTTGATTATGTGTATATGTGTGTGTCTGTGTTGGCATGTGCACATGAGTGAAGATGTCTGGAGACCTCAAAAGAGGGCACTAGATTCTCTGGAGTTGCAGTTATAGGCTGATCTGATTGACCCAATGTCAGTGCTTGGGAACCAAATTTGGGTCCGTCTGTAAGAATGGTACCTATCTGCTTTACCCTCCGAGCCATCTCTCCAGCTCCATCCGTTTGTATTTTTTAAGCAATTGGGAACATGTAACCTTATCCTGTACTGAGAATATATATTGTTGTATACAATTTGTATGTATTTTTTCAAGTATTATTTAGAAACATTACATTGATTTCTTCATTTCTGAGATGTGAGAAGACAGTGCATAGTAGAAAAATATAACCATTGTAAGTAATTTGTACTAAAGAAAAGGAGAGTTTGATTTGCTAGTATAATTTAAAAGTCTCTGTTCACATGTGAAGATCTTTCACGATGCTGTATAGTACAGCTCTTTGTCTCTGTTGTGTGTTCTAGCTCGTCTGTACTCATGCCTTGATCACATGCGAGAGGTGCTGGGAGATGCTGCGCCTGATGACGTACTGATTGAAGCAATTCTGAAAAACAAGTTTGATGTCCAGAAGGCTTTGTCAGTGGTTCTGGAACAAGACAATGTGCAGAACACGAAGGAGAAGAGTGAAAGAGCAGTGTCTGCAGGAAAGGCGTCGAAAGGTATGCTTTCACTCCTCCTATCCGCTGTTCACGGTCTGAGCAAAAAGATAATTTGCTTGAGTTGTTAGTTGGCTACTTCAGGAATCTCAGTTATTATCAGTTGGCTTTCTAGTTTGCAATTTTGTAAAGGCATTTTTATTTTATGTATATGAGTGTTTTGCCTACATTTGTTATCTGTGCCCCACATGTATGCAGTGTCTTAGGAGGTCAAAAGAAGGTGTTGGATCCCCGGAACTGGAGTTAAGGATGGTTGTGAGCCACTGTGTGGGTGCTGGGAACCAAACCACGTCCTCAGAAAGAGAAGATTGACAATGCTCTTGACTACCTAGCCAGCGCTAGCCCCCAGTTTGGGGATTTTTAATTTGAGTTTTGTGTTCGCCTCTTGTGTATTTGCATAACCAACAGCACAAAGAAAATAAAATCAGATAAAAGAAGACATTTTCCTTCTTGTTAGTTTCTTATTGAACTTTATAAAATCCTAATGAAATGAGACATAAATGAGTATCCAGCCATTAGTGATAAAAATTCCTCTGTACTTAGGTCATAGATTAAAGTATTAAAATTATACTCTTCATATTTAATTTTTAGCAAGTGTATAAAAAACAAGAATAGGTTTTTAATTTTAAATTTGTAGGTTTGGGGTTTAGAATTTTGTGGACATGAGAACTGAGGTACAGTTGTATTAATTGGCGTGATTCTGTTAGTTGGAGTGTGGTCATTTGTCAACTGGATTGACACGTTCTTTAATCTTTGGGTTAGGCCTCTGCAAAATTGCACGCAGCCTACCTCTGTGAAATCAGTATGTTTCTGTATGTGGGGATTGGGGCTCAGGCGTACTTTTTTTTTCTTTTTAGGTTTTTCGAGACAGGGTTTTTCTGTAGCCTTTGGAGTCTGTCCTGGAACTAGCTCTGGTGTAGACCAGGATGGCCTCGAACTCACAGAGATCCTCCTGCCTCTGCCTCCCGAGTGCTGGGATTAAAGGTGTGCACCACTACCACCCAGCTCAGACGTACTTTTAATTGATTGTAATGATTATGTCTTCTCTATTAATAAAGTATCCCTAGAACACAGAAAATCACAGGTGGTGTTTGCCTGTTGTTTTTAATGTATTAAAATACAGAGAAAAATGAACCCAGTTTTTATATTTTAAAAGAAGTTTTAAAAGCTTTAAAATTTAAAGTTTTAAAAGTTTAAAAAGTTTTAAAATGGTAATCATGGCAATTTCACTGTGATAGAGCTTCACATTCATGAAATCTATGATTCCATGATAAATCCATGGAAATTAGAATGTTTACTCACATACAGCAGTGAAAATAGTGTGAAGGTCATCTTAGGTTGTTAGAGGTACTATTCCTCTTTTGTTTTCCTCATTGTCCCTGTTGCTAAATAATGAACATGTATCGCTTTAGTTGTAATCAAAGGAAGCACTTAGTAATTAAATGCCTTATTTCATGTCTCCTTTTGGTTGCTGTGACTGTCTTCTGCAAATGTGAACTCGCTCATCTGAACATTAATGGCTCTTGTAAGGTAAGGAGTCTTATTTTCTTCTAATGAAGTTTCAGTTGAAAATTCTTGCCCTCAATCAGAAAATCATTTGGATAGCAGTAGCAAATCTTTTGATTGTTCTAGTGCAATAGCAAAATATGGATCACATAATTCTTCACTTGTGCCAAGTCACTATTTACTTCATAGAAAAAAGAAACTTGACAGACCTCAAAGTGAAAAGGAGCTAGAATCATGTAAGTTAACAAAGGAGCTGTCCCTGACACCCCTGACTGATGATATGCCAAGAGATCCTTGTGCACGCCAGCCGTCAGCCAGTCTGTCTTCCACAGTCAGTCTGCCCCCCACAGTCAGTCTGCAGAGTGGGCCTTGTAAGACTCCAGATGCTCCTGCATCTGAGCGTGCTCCCGAGGAGGATTTCACTTTCAAAGGAGTACCAGACTTAAAGTCCTTAATGAGAGGGAACATAGCAGCCAGTGGTTCTCTGGGTGTTCAAAGCAGTGTGCTACCTGATTTTCAAAGCATGCCAGTGCAGACCATCTTGGGAAGTTTAAATAACCCGTTGCACTTACCTGTCTCATTGGAAAATAATTTTAATCCCAGTATAAACACCGAAGCTGGACAAAGTACCAAGAATAATATTGTAAAGAATAACAGTTTACCATTTTCCCAGTGTGAAAGTCTATCCCTAGCTGAGCTGGTTGAGGAACACAGAGAAAACAGTCCTAGCCAGTGCTTTGCTTTGTCCGACCTGTGTAACCAGTCATCTGCTGGCTTGGGATCCCTTTCCCTGTCACAGCTGGCAAACCGCTCTCCGTCTTCTAATGAAGTATCAGAGTTAACAGGATCCCTGTCATCGTTGGCATTTTCCAAAACTTCTCCCACAAGAGACCTGGAGAATTTGTCCCTTTCTGATTTGATTGCAAAAACGATTGAACTAGACAACTCTCCGATTAAGAGAGATTCCTTTGAGCTCAGTTTATCTGAATTGAGGAATCCTGCAATTGATTCAAATATTGATCTTAGTGTCCTGATAAAAACTCCAGAGTTTGTTTCAAAGCCTGTAGTTGACCCATCAGTTGCTCCAACAGCAGACACTAAAGTTCTAACTTCAAAGTTAGGGAAAAATTCCAGTTCTACTAAGGATAGTAAGAAAACTAAAAGAGGCTCCCTTGCTAAGAAAGCACCGTTGTCTCTGGCGTGGACCAAGGCTCTCGCTGCTAGGCCTTCAGCTTTTGCTTCAACGCTGTGTCTTCGTTACCCGCTGAAGAGCTGCAAGAGGCGCACTCTTGACCTCTACAAGACTTTCCTTTATAGCAGACAAGTTCAAGATGTGTCCGACAAAGAAATGAGTCCTCTTGTAGCAATAACGCCATTTGACTTCAAATCAGCATCCCCGGATGACATTGTAAAAGCCAATCAGAAGAAAGCATTTGCTAGAGAATAGTAATGAGAGGAAAACTCGGTTACTGTTGCAAGCTTTTTAATCTTAATGTAAAGTCTCTGTAGGATCATTTTCGATTATGGGATCAAATTGTGATTTTTATTAAAATTGTCTTAAGTCCATTTTAACAACTTAAGTTGGTAAGGATTTTTGCACTGAGAGTTTTTTTTTAAATGATGTCTTTTTGGAGTAATGACTGGTTTCATTTGAATGCTAGCTCATAGAGTATGTTTACAATGTGTATATGGAAACATTGAATTGAACCTCAGATGTTTCATTTGACAAACAACTTTCTTAAGTTTTATGAGATTTTTTTTCTATGAACTATTTTGTGCTTTTTTTTCGTAAATGAATGTGCAACTACTTGGGCTTATTGTATGAAATTTGTTCTTAGAATGCATAGCATAGTTGAGATATGCTTATATTTTCAAATATTATTGGCATCATTCCTAGTTTTATTATTTTTCTTAGGTGACTACTACAACTTTCCTATTAGAAATTTTTGAAATTCTTGATTTTTGAAAGTACTATGAATTATGGTTGAGGTGTATTTTTAATGATAAGATAAAAATCTTTTAAGGGACCATGTATATATTGCAGCTGAACTAATACATAACTTATTTTTATACATTATATATTTTATAGATTTTGAAGGCATCTTCTTTAAAATAAACATATAAAAAGTGTTTGGAAGTATGTTTGCATGTTATTTTAATAGGTTTTTGCCAGATTTCTTTAATAGTTTTTTTTACAGTAAATAAGGAGATATGGACCCTTCCTTTTTGCTCCTGATGACTGTATGCCTGGCAGTGACCCATCAGAGGTGGCAGATCCCATGAGAGTGCTTGTAGTCAGTAGGAGAAGGATATGTCTTCAATTGCGCTGGTCTTAGAATTTGGGAATCACCTAGAGAAGATTTTCTAAACACAGCCACTGTTACTGCTTTTTAGATGTCTGAGTTGGTTTCTGAGGATCCCTTGGGAATGTGGTTCTAGATGGTCTCCAGGTGGTACTTATGTCTGCCAAATATATATGACCAACTTAATTTCTAATAATCAGGAATATCAAGGAAAATTACTTATCAGGGATAATAACCTTTTGCCTAGAATGATAAAAAGTAGTGTTTATATTTCTTGCATAAAGCTATTCCTTAGTGAACATTGAGTAGCTGCCATCTAAATAGGAATATTTTTTTTCTGGAAACTACTTCACTATTCCTTGATTTTATTTGTGTGGTGTGTGTGTGTGTGTGTGTGTGTGTGTGTGTGTGTATTCAATTTTTTCCAGTAGTTTTAGCTGTACATGATACTGCCATAGCCAATATTCTTCTGAGCCACAGCACGAGTCCCACATAGTATTCATAACTGAGTATTTCATTGTTTATAATGTCTAGGTGATTGTAAAAACCAGAATATACATTTTAGGATTAGCATTAACATTTGGGTTACCCCCAGCTACTCTTTGGTTGTCTAGTCTTTTTTTTTTTTTTTTTTTTTTTTTTTTTTTTTTTTTTTTTTTTTTTTTTTTTTTTTTTGTGGTTCTTTTGAGACAGGATTTCCCTGTAGTTTCTAGAGCCTGTCCTGGAACTAGCTCTTGTAGACCAGGCTGGCCTCGAACTCAGAGATCCGCCTGCCTCTGCCTCCCGAGTGCTGGGATTAAAGGCGTGCGCCACCGCCGCCCGGCTTGGTTGTCTAGTCTTTCACCATCAGTTCAGTAGCTGACTTCTGTATGTGACTTACTAATTAGAGTTATGTATAGGCAGTGTCCCCTTTAGAGTGGAACTGTATTCTGAGCATTTGTGACGCATCGTCACTCCGGATAGAGTGGTTCTCTTTGCACATAAAGCCACAAATTCTCACTTAATCCACACTGAAGAGTGTGAAAGTATTATTTTACTTTTTAATGACAGTAATTTTCAAGAAGAAAAACAATACTTTGAGAACTGTACTGTTTTAAGTGAACCGTGTGTCCCTTTGTTGGCTGATTAGGATTGAAACTACCACTTGTCTTGGCTACTAGACTGTCAGACATGTGCTTGACAAGGCCTTGCCCTTTTGGCTGTGGGAATGTCAGTTTCTGAGACTCAGAGGGTGAAGCCAAGAAACTTCTTTGCTGCTTCCACTTGTGGCCATGGTCCTTGACAAAGAGGTGTGCTCATTGATAAATAAACTGTTGTTAGCGTGTTTATACTGAATGTGTACTGGCTGCTGCTCATTGACCAATTGCTGTCTTCGTAGCTCAGGGATGTTGAGTGTGTAAGGCTTACTTTATTTTCTATTTCAGATATTCATGGTGACAAACAAAGCCATTTCTGTTTGTGTTATGATTAGATATCTATTTACATAGGAATACAATAAAATTAGTCCTAAATGATGTGAAAAATGTTCAAAATTTTTGCTTTTTGCTCTTTTTGTTCTATTGTGTCCATGGGTGTTTTGTTCTGACATTGTAAAGGACAGAATTCTTAAAACTAACTGTCCAGAACCAGGAATTCATTCAGTACAGAACACTTAGCTTTTCCTTTTTCCCATTTGCATTCTCACCTATTTACCTCCTTGGCTTTCAACCTTTCTTTCTTGCTGTGTCTGGGCCATCCTGCATCTAGTTGTCACCCCAGTGATAATGTCAGGAAGGCGCTTTGGATATAAAAGGAAGCACTAAAGATAATACAGTGCAGAGAAAAAGAACAAGTTTGTAAGTGGCTGCTATTTTTTAGATTGGCCTTGAACCTATATTTGGATTATTAAATATTGGAAAAATGATGCATCATCAATTTTCTCTTTTATGTTCACAAATATATATACACAATATATATTTGTTGATAAAATTTATAGTAAATACATAAATATTTGTTTATAAAATGAGTTCTGTAGTAGCTTAGAAATTGTTTTCTGTTATTTTAGTAATGGAATGTGTGTAAACAAAGATAATGTTGGCTAGAAAGGGAGGAATTAATAGGAATTTCTATTACGTTTGTACCTATAATTATATAAAACTTGATAATTGTGTAAGTGATTTTTCAGGCTGTTGGAAACATGTCACATTCTGAGTGTATATGTACATTTTTATAAAAGCTATGTTGAAAGAAATAACAATTCTGCAGTTTTCTTAAGTTAGGTACTTACCCCTGAGAAGTTTCTATAGAAATTTGATACTTCAGAATGGTATTTTGTAATTAATGTGGAAAGTACTACTGTTTCATGTCTCTATAAATGAACTAAAAACAGTCCATCTTGGTGTGAAGAATTTCTTCTAATATTTTCATCATTTGTAGTTCTTCTTTTCTGTAGGATGTGTGTGCGTGCATGCATGTATATGTGTGTTATTTGATATTTTATGAGTCATAAAGAAACATAATTAACCATACAGGTTAGGAGTTAGGTGAATATTGATTTCAGAGATTATGGTGGAAGGAGTAAGAATTGAGTACATATTTCCTGCCTTGTCATGCTTGGGTTATATTGTGCTATTGAAAGCAGAACATTTTAGATGCAGGTGACATGCCAAGGTAACAGTGTGAGGATTCCTACTTCAAAGAGGTGGGTAGATGTAGACATGTATTTATAGCAAGTTGTAGCACATGTAATCCTGAAACTGATGTCTTTCTTTTCCCCATCTGAAGTGCTGCTTCCTTGTTTTTTTCCTGTCTTAGAAGTCCCACGATCTGTGTCTCAGATCAGAAACCTAGCATCATCTTTGATTCCTTTCTCCCTGACCTGCTACTTATAACTGATTGCCAGCACACTTATGTCTGCCTGCCACACTTATGTCTAATGTATGAGGAAGCATTTATGTATGCATATATGCATGCAGATAGTGTCAGTTCTTCTTACTTGGGGTAATCATTTCACTGAGTGATGGCAAATACTGAATTAGGATATACTGAGACATTCTTTCTATATGACATATATGATCACTGTGTCCTGTAATTGATAAGCCACTGGTTGCATGTCCATCAACCACTCAGCATATAACTTTGTTTTACACGTGCCTCTATTAAAGATACATTATTTAGTATATATTACTGTATCTCATTAATACATTGACATTGAGCTCACAGAGATTCATAAAGTACTACTTCATCTAACATTCACTTTGTATTCATAATGCCTAGGGGTTTTAGGCATATCAGTATTCTTCCAAGAAGGCAAAAATAGAAAACCATGAGAGCAAATGAACCCTGAAAAGCACATTTTCAGTACTAGAGCTGAAACAAGAGAATAGTGTTGCTGTGTTTGCTCTCACCTAGGAACTTAGCTGTTGATGGCTCTAATTCAGTGTTCAGTGTTCCATGCAAGTCTGAAAGTGATGTCCGCAGTGCCCTGAGTGGTGATTTGGGGTTGCAGATATATGGTAGTGAAAATTTGAATACCCAGATTTGGGGTCCTTGAATCAAGGGGATCTGATTCACTATTCCCCATCTTTAGTGATTTCTTTCAAGACTTCTAGCTTTGAAGAACTACAGCAACATCTAAGTAGTCTCTTGATTCAGTGCATTTTTCTCTAAAAGTATTTCATACACTAGACCCAGAGTAAATTTTCTGAAGTGTTCATGTATTCTTTTTTTTTTTGCCTAATTTTTCTTTTTTTTTTCTTTCTCATGGTTTATTTTTTTTTATATATTTAAAAATTTCCATCTCCTTCCCTCCTCCTCCCCCTCCCTCCGCTCCTCCTCCCCCTTCCCGCCCCTCCTTCTCCCCCTTCCCTCCCCTTCCCTCCACCCATACCTCCCCTCCCTCCCTCTCAAGGCCAAGGAGCCATCAGGGTTCCCCACTCTATGCTAAGTCCAAGGTCCTCCCAACTCCCCCCAGGTCCAGGAAGGTGATCGACCAAGCTGAGAAGGCTCCCACAGAGCCCGTCCATGCAGAAGAATCAGAGCCCAGCGCCAAATTTTTCTGCTTTTCTTTTTTAAGCCCTTCTTCTGATATGTTTAGTGTTACACTGTGCACACCTCCTTGAGCCTCTTCTTTCCCCCTCCCCTCTTGTACCTGACTATGTTCTCTTCAGACCAGAGTTCATACAGAGTTTTATAATATCCTGGGTTATGGTGTCTTCGTATGCATTTGTACCTCATGTATTCTTTTATTTCCACCCCATAGGAAATTGTTATCACACCTGCGGATACGTACTTTTTCTATTGCTTTTCCATATTTTTAAGTTATTTGTATTGTTTTTAAAGCTGTTATTTCTTAATTTTCATATACTTTTTTCTGCTTTAACTTTAGTAAGTTTTAGGGATATGTGTGTGTATATATATGCTACATATATTAGTCTTTATAATAGTTGTTACTTTTGATTCATATTTTGCCATGTGTTAAATTTTGGCTTTGTTTAGACAGTTTTATTCTGTTGTCCATGTTGGCCTAGATTCACTGTGTAGCCCGTGCTGGCTCTAGCTCTAACCATTCCTGCCTCAGCCTCCCAGGTGCTGGGATAACAAGGTGTGTACCTTTACTTTCAGCTCTTAGGGTATATCTTAGAAGATAAATTTTTTTCAGTTTTTAAATCAAATTTGTCTTTTTTTCTTAAGACCTTTTGTTTGGAAGTTCTGATTCGTTATATTAATTAATATAGAGTAATTCAGTTTTTAATACCTTTAACAGATTCTTTTATTTTTAACTTTTGTGTCTTTGATTCAGTGACATTGAGGGCTAACACAATAAATTTGGTTTCCCTACTAGCGTCTTTCCTCTTTATAGAAAGGTTTCTTATTAGACCTGTTGTGACATATACTAAATTGTTCTCTATCTTGGGGCTCTACTAATACATTTTTAGGTCCTGTAGCTTTGAATTTCTGTTCAGTTTTTTATAGACTGACTTACTTTCTTTCCTTTCTCTTCTCCCCTCCCTTCCTCTCTTCTCCTTTTCCCTTGCTCCTTCCCCCCCTCTCTTTCCTTTCTTTGCCTCCCTTTCTCCCTCCCTCCCTGCTTTTTTGTTTTTGTTTTTGGTTTTTTTTTGTTTTCCGAGACAAGGTTTCTCTATATAACCGTCCTGGCTGTTCAGGAACTCATTCTATAGACCAGGATGGCTTCAAACTCAAAGAGATCACCTGCTTCTGCCTCCCAAGTGCTGGGATTAAAGGTGTGCGCCACCACGCCTGGCAATAGTTTTGTTTTTCTGTGTTATCTTTCAAATAGCTTTCTTCCCCTGTTTAAGTTTTTGAGGAAAGTTGTTTAATGATTACAAAATGCCCTTGGAGACAAGAAAACACTGTCTCCATGGATACAGATGGCTTTAGATAACATTAAGCATTATTAGTATTCTAATAGATCTTCTAATATCAAGTTTAGTCTGATAATGCAGCACATTGAATATTCTCTAATGTGCTAGTTTCTTTTTGCTATCATTTTATTTAAGATGATATCCATTCATAAAATTAGTTTACAGTTGTTGGTTTATAACTTGCTGTGTAGTTGAGGATGGCTCTCTCAAACTCAGATCCTCCTACCTCAACCTTCTCAGTGGTGGAATTACAGGTCTCTATCACCATACCCAGCCCTCAGTTATTTTTAAATAAATTGACGTCTTAATATTAGACCCTCTTTGTTTTTTTACATTGAATCCTTTTTCTTATCTTCCTTTCAGAATACTGCAAAATGTTTTTTGAGTTAGTAGTACATGATCATGATTTTATGGCTTCTATTTTTCATGACAAATAAGAGATGGAGCCCCCTTGTTTGCCTGGAATAACTCCCAGATGTTCTCTTGTGTGTTTTTAGTGAACTAGTTACTGTTTTTGTTGCTGTGATGAACCTACTAAGCAGCTTAAGCGAGTATTTGGTTTCATGGTTTGTGGGTTAAATCCACAAGGCTAGCAGCACAGGTTTTAAACCCTGTTTCTGTCCTCTTATGACCCACTTTCAGTGAGGGTCCATCTCTGAAAAATTCCAGAACCTTCCAAAGCACTGCCATCAGCTGGGAACCTGCTCTTTAAATGGACAAATCTGTGGGAATATTTCCCGTTTGCACAGCTAGCTAGTCTGAGTCTGTTGTGGCCTTTATTTCTGTAGCACTGTTCTACCCTTCCTCTCTTCCCCTGAGCTTTCTTTCGGATCTTCCTCGTCTCCTTGATTTTATTTTCTTCTTCTTCTTCTGTATGTTTGAGTCCTTGGCTGTACTGTATATGTGGGTGCCTGGGGCCTGCTGAGAGCAGGAGAAGGCATCAAAACCCCTGGAATGAGGTGCAGGTGGTTGTATGCCCCCACCGGATGCTGGGAAGCAGGTCCTGTGGAGGATGAGGAGTGCTCAGTAACTGCTACTCCAGCCTCCTTTCTCTTGTTTTAAAAACCTTTTCTTTCATTTTTAAACTCTTTTTAGCCACAGTCTTTTTACTGTATTACATATGGTAACAATTTCTTCTCTCATTCATGTTCTATATTCTTCATGTGCTTTTAAGCTGTTTTTTTTATTTTTTTATTATTCTTAGAGTGTCTTCCTATAATCTCTGTCTTGGCATGTTTGAATATTTTTTATTTGAGAAAGAGGAAGTTCTGCTTATTTATTTTAGCTTTAAAATGTATTTCATATTTTAAAGGATGTATGTGTGGTAGGGTTGCATGTGCACATGGATGCAGGTCCCCATGGAGACAAGAGGATGGCGTCAGATTCCCCTGGAGCCAAAGCTACAGTGGTTTACTCAACGTGTGCTCAGAGTAGAGCCTGAGTTCATGCATGAGGAGGACAAGCTCGCTCTTAACTGCTGAGCCATCTGTCCGGCCACTGGAATTTCACATTTCAACAGCACCGTTGAAGAATGGAGTGCGTGTAGGGCTGAACTGGGGCCATCTTGTGTTCTTGACCTTGCTGTATTCTGTTCTTGGCTCATACCTAGTACAGCTTTGTAAATATTTTGTTTCTTTCTTGGAGGCAGAGCATAAAACTTTTACCTTTTTTTTTCTTGGTTCTTCAAGACAGGGTTTCTCTGTAGCTTTGGAGCCTGACTTGGAACTAGCTCTTGTAGACCAGGCTGACCTCAAACTCACAGAAATCTGTCTCCCGAGTGCTGGGATTAAAGGTGTGTGCCACCACCACCACCACCATTTGGCTCACCTTTTATCTTTTATAGTAATAAGTGTAATTTCTTTTGGTTTTTCGAGACAGGGTTTCCCTGTAGTTTCTAGAGCCTGTCCTGGAACTAGCTCTTGTAGACCAAGTGTAATTTCTAAGATAGTGATAATTGTGTTATCGTGTATATTAAATCATACTGTAGCCTAAGAATGGGTTCTTGATACAATTCTGTTACCGTTCATATGAGTGAGCTGTTAAAAGAGCTTGTGGGAGAAGGCATTAAATCATGGAATAATCTTTTCTGGTGTATTTTCCTCCTCTCATTTGTGGTGGTGCACACCCTTAATCCCGGCACTCTGGAGGCAGAGTAAGACAGATCTCTCTGAGATCTCAGCCAGCCAGGTCTACATAGTGAGATAACCAGGCTTATGTAGAGAGTCCCTACCTCAAAATAAGTAAATAAATGCCGTGTTTTGGTAGTAGCTCTGTTTATTAGCAGACTTCATGTAATGTGTCTGTATTCCCTGCTGCGACTGCGTCGGCTGTGTTATTTAAAATAGTCTTGGAGCATAGCTGTCAGGGCTTTCCTTAGAGGTGTCAAGAAATGGAAGAAGCAAGCAGAACCAGAAGGAAGCACATGCGGTAAGACCCTTTGTTTTCCTTGACTTTTCTACCTTGGACTGCAGGGTGATGGGGGAGCTAGGAGTGGTGTTACGGATGCAGTCTCTCTTCTCCTTTCCCACCCCATCCTGTGATTGACGGGAAGACTGCTGTAATGAAGAGTTATTAATATGAGAGTCCATATAACCTTTCAGATATGCACTTAAATAATATTTAGTTTTACTGTAGTTCTTGTTTTGTAGTTTGTTAAAATAGGTATATGTAAATGACTTCTAATTTTCTATTGGAAATGTATTTTCTTGGAAAAATGTCACCAATTTATCCATTACTGAGTATTTTTATTGGAACAATAATAATTTTATACATCTTGTAAAGATAACTTAAGAATGGCTCTGGGCTTAATATTATGTGGGAGTTTTGAGAGGAAGTGGTTGAATACGGTGAAGAAACTTAAGTAGTTTGTAATGTTCTCAGATGTTTTAAGATTCTCTTTATATATACACCTACACTGGAAAACTTGAAGCATGAATTTCTTAATTTAAAAATAATATACTTTAGAACCTTAAAGCTTTTTACTTAATGGTTATTTAGTTGTAAGTTGCTTGAATATTATGTAGTATTTTTTAGTTGTAATTAATTTTGCTTTTTAAATATTACCAGTATTATAATTAGATCATATATTTACATATAATTATTTAATTCTTTTGCAGTAGGTGTTTAATAGAATAACTTGAATGCTTGTTTGATACTACTTATTACTGAGTTCTTTAGTGAAGGACACAGGGAAGGAAAGGACTAATCAGATTCAGTTCAGCCAACGTTTGATTATTTTATATTCCTTTTATAGGAAAAAAAATCAGGAAATATGTTAGCATTAAGGATCTATAAAAGGTTATACACAGGCTCTCTTTCTCTTAAGGTTTGAGAGCCTTGGAGGAGCCTGGGCTTGCTTCTCAGCCATCCCATCTTCGCCTTGCAAATGCTGTAATTACAGGCATGTAGCACTTTATCTAGCTTCCTTAGAATTATTTTTCTAAGATTTTATTTTTATATGTTTGTGTTTGCGCGTGCACACATGCCTGATTGCAACACTTACAGAGGCCAGAAGAGAACATCGGATCCCCTGTAATTGGAGTTATAAGCAGTTGTGTGCTACCTTACCTGAGTGCTGGGACTTAAACTCATGTCCTCTGAGAGGACTATCTGTGCTCTTAACTCTGTCTCCAAACCCCTTAAGAGTTTTGTAGTATTCCATTGTTAGGTGTCTGGTTTAATTTAACCAGATGCCTCATGAATTCAATTGCTCATTTATTTAGTACTGTAAATTTGTGCAGTCTCAGTCATTTGCTGAAAGGTATTTTTCTGTAGTGCAACTGCTGGATGGAAGGGTTGGTTACTGTGAGCGTTTTGGACATACTGAGGTTACCCTTCAGAAGTGTTACACTCATTTACTCCTTATATTTAATTTTGAATCCTAACAGCATCTCTGAAGCTTTTTAGTATAGAATTTCATGCTACACTGATGGGCTTGAGTCTGTCTGGAGGCTCTTACTTGTGGATGAGTGGCCAGGATAGTTCTGTGGCACTTCTTGGACTGTTGTGATGCCACTGGGTGCCCCCGAGAACTTTATTCGTGGTACCTGGAGCGTTTTGTGAGGGATTAGCATTGCAAACGCCCCGCTCTTCCGTTTCTGTGAGAAGCAGGCTCCCATGTGACTCTGCGAGCGTAGCATCTTGCAGATGGACAGTGCCGGAGACAGGCGACTGAGCTTGGTTCTCAGTCCAGTCTAGAACCGAGGCGCTCGCGTCACTCGGCTGGCTGCTGTGCAGGGTTTGTTTAGTTGAATTGCCTATAGGCTTTCGCCACTTGGCTGTTCTTTAGCATTCTAATATGCATTCTTTAAAGTATTCACATAAAAACATACGGGGAGTTTTTCCTAAAAAGAGTACACTAAGATATACTCAGTTTCCTACCTTTTTATAACCTATTTTTAGTAGAGTGATTATTTCATTTTTTAAGTGGAATTTTCATTTTAAAATGAAAAATGTTTTTAAAAATGGAGTCATAATATTCTATGATTTGGATGTACTGTAGCTCATTTAAGTCTTCTACATAGAAGCTCGTTCATTTTATGTCATATGCTTATTTCCAGTTTTACCTCTGTTTGTAGGATATCCTTGAACATACCTTTACCAAATAGGGCTTTTATTTCTCTGTAGAGAAGCTCTAGGCTGGAAGGTATATTGCTTTCAATATGTGTAGGCTGTGGCTTTGATCTCTCTGAGCACTGTGGAAAAAAATGAGGTTGAGTTTGTGAAAGTCTCTCTCTCTCTCTCTCTCTCTCTCTCTCTCTTTCTCGCTCTCTCTCTCTCTTTGTGTGTGTGTGTCGGGGGGGAGAGGTGTTTCATGTCAGGAAAACTAAATGGCATCTAAACAAGATGTTAATGAAATTAACACTTTGCACACATCATTAAAACAGTTTGGGTGCTTGTTGGTTTGAGCTCCTGCGAACCTATTTGCTGGTTTCTAGCTTTGTATACCTTGAGATTTTTATTTCTCCTCAGACTTTTTCTTTATCCAGATGGTCAGTATTCCTGAATTTGTGACTGGAAGTTGCTAATTCTCACTCAGTTTGCACAGTAATGTAGAGAAGCAGGGACACCTAGGTCCATGTCCATTCTAACAGTTTACTTAGCACTGCCATAGCCCCCTTTATCTATCTGTCTGCCTGTCCGTCCGTCCGTCCGTCCGTCCGTCCGTCCATCCATCCATCCATCCATCCATCCATCTTGTTTTTCGAGACAGAGTTTCTCTGTAGCTTTGGAACCTGTCCTGAAACTTGCTCTTGTGAACCAGGCTGGCCTTGAACTCACAGAGATCCGTGTGCCTCTGCTTTTTGCGTGCTAGGATTAAAGGGGTGCGCCACCACTGCCCAGCTCCTTTATTTTTAATCTTGATATTATTTTGTATGTATGGGTATTTTGTCTACATATCTGTATACCACTTGTAGGTCTGGTACCTGTGGGAACAGGAGCATGTTGGGTCCATTGGAAATGGGTAGTTGTGAGCTGCCATGTGGGTGCTGGGCATTGGACCCAGATCCTGTAGGTCAATGCTGTTAACCACTGAGTCGTTTCTCCAGCCTCAAGTTCACTTTCATCTTAGAAGCAGGCTATTAACAGTTCTTAGGGTAGTTGTGATGTTTAATGGTGTCATTTATTAAGTTATCACAACATTTCTTGACACACAAAATGAGCTTATCAACCTGGCTTCTATATTGTTGAGTTTGTTTTCAAATATGCCTTCTTGATGTTGCTCATACCTACTGTGCCTGAGCAGATCCATGTGAATTGTTAGGGAGAGATTTCTAGCAGGTAATTCACGGGAATATGCAAGAAATCTGCCAGAGTTCAGAAGAAATGAAACAAAAGCCTAAGCTAGAATGCTGAAGGGCAGCAGTGTACTTATCTAGAGGGCTTTTTTGGGAGGGGGATAAGGATTTATTTGGACTTTTATTTAGGCTCTTGTGCTTTTGGCCTAACAAGCAAAATTTTTAGTCATAATAATAATAATGTTTATAAATATAAATAAATTTTATATTTATTTCTAATATTAATAAATATAATATTTATAAATATAATGTAATTTTTGTTCAAGTGTGTTTGTATGTTTTGTGTATGTATGTGCATATGTGCCAAAAGTCAGTCTTTGGTGTCACTCCTCAGGAGCTGTCCACCTTCTGCTTTGAAACATGCTCTCTCAGTAAGACCCAGGGGCTTGCCTGTTAGGCTAGGCTGGCTGCCACGTGAACTCCTGGGGTTCACCCCTGTCCTGGCTTGACTTTTCTGTGAGTCCTGAGGATTCACGGCAGATCTCCCTGTTTGTGCAATGAGCACTCTGCTCACTCTGTCTCCCCCAACCCAATTGTATTTGTTAAAGGATAATTGTTAGTGCACACTATCAAAGTTATTTCCTAAATGATTAGTAGAAATTGTTATTGCTCTAATTATAATTTTTATTTTGTGTATTAGAGTTTGTATCAAGACTTATGAAGCACAGATTGAAATTTACTGTATGTGTGTGAATGAATGTGAGTGTAATATGCTTGTGTGTATGCATGTTTTTGCATGTGTGTGTATACAAGTGGGTGAACATGCACCTGTGTGCTCTGTATGTGGATGCCCAGGGGCGACGTAAGGAATCCACCATCATTTTGTCCCCATTACTCGTTGAGCTGTGGTCGCAGTCAAACCAGAACTACTCATTGTTGCTTGTTACCCAGCTTGTCTAGGAACCCCTGTGCCAGCTCTCGGACACCATAATTACAGGTGGTTGGGCATCCCCACTGGGCGTTTAGATGGATTTCTAGGGATCTGAACTTTGGTCCTCAGGCTTTTGAAGGAAGCACTTAAACCTCTGAGCCATCTCCCTGGATGTTGGAGTTTCTGTTTTCGCCAGTAAATGGAGTCAATGGTACTTCCTTAAAATTGAAACCTGGTCCCAGCGATTCTTTTTTGTTTATTCCCTTCTCGTTATTGGAGATGGGTACTGAATGATGATATGATGGGGATTTGTGCTCTATAGCTCTTTTGAAATGAATAGTTCAGACCAAAGTGCAACTGTACTGTTAAAGGAAGTGGTCTAGTCTCTAGCTTTGTTGATGTACTTTCTTAATGTACCTCTGATAACTAGAATTTCAGTGTTTGCTTAGATTCAGTGAAATGATTTATTTGAAATAGTTTTTCTTTTGAAAATCAATACCAATTTCTTGAAATTTTGTAAATCTTAATGTGTGAATTAATATGGACTGGTGTGTTGAAATGAACTTTCAGGAAAATGATTGGTAACAAAAAAAAATGTACCTGGAAAACCCTGTTGTTGCTTTTAATCTTAAATGTTTTTGAACTTATGGTGTTTTGATATGAAAAACTTAAAGTTCAGAATTTGTTTCACCTGAAAGGAGTTTAATTATGAATTTAATTTGAATGTTTCTGAAGCATAAAAATAGAAAAAAGCATTCCTTCTTTTGAAATTCCCAAGCCACCCTTCTGTGATGTGAAAGCAAAATATTTTTGATGTAGACAAAAGTGGGTGCTCTGGCACACTCCCAACCCCAGCCAGCCTGGGCTGCATCAGTGAGGGCTAGTCTTAGTTAAGAAGGTGTCAGATTGGGTCGGGGAAGAGTTGTCACTTAGCGTTTTCTTATCCAGAGAAAACAGTCACAGTCTGCACATGTGTTCTTTCAGGTCTAAGGTCATACTAACCATGCAGTTATGCATCCTGTTTTCTCTTTTCCACGTGTTTTAAAATATGAATTAGCTTTTAGAACCTAGTTACTATTCTTTGAAAACGTTAAGTGTAAATGCATTTTAAACCCCTTTCAGTATTTATTGGTGTGGGGACTAGGTACTACATGGGAGGGGACAATTTTCAGGGGCCATTTCTCTTCTCCCGTGGTGGATCCCAGGGATGGAACTCAGGTCCTTGTGCTTAGCAGCAGGTGCCTCTGCTGGCCAGGTCATCTCACTGACCTACATTATTAAATTAAAAGCACAGATTAGTGTTCTTGCGTCTTTCTGTGCACTCTATACATCCTCCCTCCCTCCGTGTCTGTCTGTCTGTCTGTCTGTCTGTCTTTCCTTCTATCTTTTTCCTGGTGGTGCTGGTAACAAACCCAGGGTTTTCACCGATGCTTGAGAACCAGTCTAGGTTAAAATTACTCTGATACTACAGGTTTATCTATAAAACCTGCCTTGTATTTCTTGCATTTTATTGTGGGTTTTATGTAGAGGTGGGCAAAAGCTCCTTGGTTGTTTTGATTGTGTTTAAGAAGATTTTTCCCCTTAAATAGCAGTTTTTATTGTTTAGCACTTCATAGTGATAGTGTATGTTCAAGCATTTTTTTTATGTTCAAGCATTTTGCAGTCATGTGAAGGTTAATGTCTGCATGGAGGAAAGATTCCCATTGAACAGGCTAGGTAGTTATTTAAGGCACAGACTTAAAAGGTCATCTAGCTGGATGGTTGTGGTATATGCCTTTAGTTTAAGTACTCGGGAGGCAGAGGCAGGCAGATTGTTGTGAGTTTCAGGACAGTCAGGGCTACATAGCACAGTAAAACCCTGTCTTGATCTCCCCGCCCCCCAAAAAGTCTCCTGATTTCAGTAGGTCTGCATATACCTATGGTAAAGCTGAAACCACTCAGTGGGAGGATAGGTACCTCTATTTGGCAAATGTTATTAAATCAACCTGCAGATTAATCGGCACTGGTTTCTACTCATCAGTGAGAACAGTTTTCAGAGTGGAGGGAGCAGGGCGCCAGTGAGTGTGCGCACACATTGTATGTGCACAAAGATGCACAGCAAAGGCCTTTCACATTGCTTAGAAATTATTCAGATAGTCACTTTTAGGATTTTGTTTTACCTATGACCTAAAGTTGACAGCATCTCACTGGACCTGAATGCCTCTTTTCTACCTCCAAAAATTCATAATGAACAGAAGACTGTCCAGGTATTTCCTAGAGGAACAACGGCTTATGCATCTAGTTTCCCAGTAGAAATGAAAATCATTTTATACTAAAACTTTATCTATTTGGGTAGAGAGGGATCTAACTGCTAGACTAACCTCATTCAGTATATTCTTAAGAGACTTTGAAATTTAAACATTAAACCTAATAGTATAGTTAAATAATAATTTTAAGACAAATTCTCTCTGTGTAGCCCTGGATGTCCTTGAACTTGATTTATAACCAGGCTGGCCTAGAGCTCACTACTTTTGCCTCCCAAGAGCTGGATTTAAAGGCGTGTACCACCATGCCTTGCAGAAAGATTGATTTTAGCATTACCTTTTCAGAGTATCTAAGTAATTTATGATGTGCCTCAATAAATTCACAGGATCAAGATGTGAACAACATTTTCATTTCCTCTAGGTTCTTGACTCAAGATTATTTTGTGACTACTTTAAAATGACCCTGATTTAGCTTAGGAACATATGTCCCTCATTCTGAGGAGATAGAATCAGAAGACACAGTGGAACAAGGGAAGATGCCTTGGGGGGAAATGAGGAAAGGTTACACTAACCATCTGTGTGATCTTGGATAGTCATTTAATATTTCCCTAAAATGAGGGATTTGACCAAATCGGCTTGAACAGATTTGATCCACAAGTTCATGCGTGGGAAACTTGGCTCGGTTGAAGAAGTGGTTGGTCTGCAAGGAAAGCGAGTGAACACTCTCTGCTGCCCTCTCTGCCGAGCACTCACGTTTTCACTCGGCTGCTGTCCTGCCCTTCATGTTGTGTTCACTGTATGAGTCCTGAGTCACTTCAAGTGTTTTAATGGCTCGTGCACTAATTCTGCTCTGTAGCCATATAATCGAGTGTTTTTTGTGGATTTCCATTCATAAAGGAGTCTCAGCCCCCATACATCTGTTCATTCACAGCATTTTGGTTAGTCTTAGCAGTCACTGAGGTTCCTGTTTGCTTCCCCCCCTCTACCACTTAACTCATCACCATATTCTATTAATGTATTTCCTTAGGATCTGAGCAGTCACAGGTCCCTGTTGTTTCCCCCAGTGACATGCAGTTCACCCCACAGTCTAGTAGTGCATTTGACTAGAGTCTTAGCGGTCACTGTTTTCATGTATGTGCTAGTACTTGCCCTTCTGGAGCCATTGTTTCTGTCTCTCAGAATTCTCTTAATTGGCCTATTTCTTTCCCTCTCGTTTATCTTGATGTCAGGCACATCCCTTAGAGTGAACTGTCTGCAAACAGACTGTTGCTCCTCTTTTTGTTTTCCACGTCAGGACACTATCATAATTAAAACTGCAGAGCTCTGAAAGACTCAGTATGTAAACAGTGTCTTCATCATCTGTTTAGGTGGGAATCCTCTATGGACTGCAGTCAGGCTCCCTCATCCCCTTTTATTCTTGTTGTTTGCCTCCAAAGTTGGGCAGAATCTCAAAACCCACCTCCCCTAATCTTTTCATGCTGGACCAATGCAGCTCAGTGTTAACTCTGAAGCACATCCTGGGCAGTTCCTTTTGCATTAGAATCATGTCTTACTCTTTGATTCCTGTACACAGTGTCACACACTTGGTGTTTTTCATCTTTCCGTCATGAATGACTTGTTGCTACCATCTATAATCCTGTGGCTGTCAGGCTGTGTGCTTTCTGTTGGGAGTGGGCTTTTTTTTTTTTTAAAGCACTGCTTGTAAATGTATTCGTTGAGTTCCTTAAAAATCCCCATCACGTAGCTATTACTGCTTTACTGAGACCATGTAGTAACATGGCTGGCTTCAAACTTGGGCTATGTGGTTAGCAGAGCTCCTATTTTATTTATGTTACTAACCTCAAAGTGACTGGTAACTTGGAGTCTTTGACATGGGATAGACTTATTAGTACTCTCACAGGATAGCAAAAATGTGCATAAACTTATGTACTGTGTTTCATTGCGTGTTCTAGGGGAGACAGTTTTTGTGGTCTTTACTTTAGAAGCTCAGCAAATCTCTCTAGAGTGAATCCAGATGTTTCCTCATGCAGTGCAGAAGTTGGCCTCCATGGTCCATGCACTGTTAACAAGTGTTGGTCTTGGTTTAGCTGATTTCAAATTCATGAATCTTTAATTTTAAACAAAAGAAGCCAATGTTTAGCAGTGCATGAATCATTTCAGTAATGAAACTACAGTTTTTTGTCAAAGTTAAGACACTTGCACAGAGCACAGATATGGTATAGTCATTGCCGTGTATATGAGGAGATAAAGTGTTGATGTCAGAGAACTAGTCTGCGTACAGGAATTAGGGCTGTGTTGCCAAGGACCACGGTCACGGACAGACACTGAATATATTTGAGTCTGTAAATGAGGGTGAAAAGATCCTGGTGACAGGAAAGAAGTGGTTTGTTGAATAAGGGATAAAGGTAGCACTGTCAGACACCATAGGCACTGGCCCTCAGGATCTGAGTAGTTAATAAGGTAAGGACAGATCTGAGTCATGTCCATGAGAAGAAACGTAAAGGGCTGTATAGAAAGTTCTGAAGAAAGGAATTCTCAATAAATGAGAAGTTTCATGGTTAGAAGCTAGGAAAAGATTATTAAGGATTGCTGGTTTGTGGGGGAGTGGATTTAGATAATGGACTTCTTTGCTAGTTACTGTCCACTGAAGGAATTCTGCCCCACAGTCTGGAAAGATTTGGGCCGTGTTGCCAAAGGACAGTCCCTTCACACCAGCAAATGACAGCATTCAAGATGTCAGTAACACTGACAAATCCTTCTGGAGGATTTGAGGAGTCTAGATGGATTTTCCTCTGTAATACTTGTCTGTAGGAGAAGTCACACTTAAAATTCCCACTATCTTCCATCCCTCAGCCGCTTCTCAGAACATTGAAAGCTGGCAGGAAATGATTTGCTGGTTTGTGTTTCTAGTCCTATGTTTTTCTGTGTTTACTTCTTACTGATTACTGTATATAACAAACATACAAATGTATCCCCGCTGATGGTGTAGTCTCTAATTTATTGAGCTATTCTTGTGACAGTCCTTGATTTTAATCACTCCAGCTGTTTTATAGAAAGTCATGATAGCTGCAAGTTCAGGTTTCATATCATTGTTCCCAATTTAGAAATGTTCTGCTCATTTTTTCACATTCACTTTCCAAACGAACTTCAACAAAACCATGTTTTTTTCCAAACATAGTTTGACTGGATTTATACTACCAGGTTTATACTATTTTTGTTATGTATTCTAGAAACTTAATTGCATAATACTTAAGCAAATAAAAAAATGGGTTGAAGACAAGGTGTGTGCTCTGTTATTCCAGTGTTTCTTGATCCTATCATTGCAGTTACTTAGAAATCAAGGAAGATAAATGGGCTAGAAATGTCCAAACCAAATACTGTAAAGATGAACTTCACTGACCACAAGCTTCAATAATTATTTTCTAACTAAAGATTTTCTTCTAAAACAGCACTTAATGATAAATTAATAATGAAAGTCTGATTTGGGGTGTGTGTGTGTGTGTGTGTATGTGCGCGCGCGTGCGCGCTCTTGCAAATACATACCTTTCAACTTCATCCTGAAGTAGATAACTCATTTTGTGGGCATGACAAACTCAGTTTTTGATAAGGCTGTTCCCTATGTATTTTCTGATAGCATATCCTTAGATTTCTATCCATGTGAAACTTGTTTAAATTAATGGCTACTGGAGAGGAGCAGTATATCTGTGAGGTGTAAATGGGACCCTACGGCAGAAACTTGAAAAGTCCATTAAAAATGCAGATAAAAGAATTAATAGGGTGTGGAGACACAGCTTTTTCATGGGTACGTCACCATTGTCACGTGGTTTCTATCGCTTTTCTCTTGGTTTTAACTTGACCTTCCATGTTAAAAATTACCAGTTTTAGTAATTGTCGTAAGAATTTTTAATACTACTTATTTTACTTTATATACTAAATGGAAAAGTTCTTTAGTATAAATCTGCAAAAGTTCTTGTGTGTTTGTGTGAGGGAGGGAGGAGAAGGGAGAGGAGTATATATACATACATATACATATTTCTTAAAGGCTCATTTTATCTGTCTGACCAGTGTCTGTAGAGTTTTAGTTCTGTTGCTCCCCCCCTCTGTACCCCACACTTTTTTTTTTCTTCTTCCAGTTTTGGGCCAGATCAAAACTGAAGCCTTATGTACTCAGGCACACATTTTTAGTTTATCTTATGTATTGTGTCTGTTTCAAAGTTTTAGACTTTTGTGTCTCTGAGTGGTTTATAAGCTTTTGAGAATAACCACTATTAAATCTAGCAGGAGTCAATAATGCTCTGTGATGCTGTGGTGGTCTACATTTGCCTCCTTTACAAAAGTACACATTGAAGAAGAGCCTTCTGGGTAAGAGGCCCACATTTTAGCTAGTAGGGAAGCAGGGGGAGCCATGAGGAAGCATCAGCTAAAGAGACAGAAGGTACCATTTTCTAAGAATGTTTTGTTGCAGAGGTAACTGTAGCATGAAGGTGAGCAGGGTAGGCAGGCAGGTGATTTGGTTTAGGATGTAGACCCTGTCATTATAGTGAAATCATTTAACTTATATGTTCCTTATTTATAAAGCGGGAAAGCAATTTGATAAACTGAATAACATGTTTTAATGAAAAATGGACTACATAAGCAATTTTTTCCTATTCTACTAGGGACTGAGGTGCTGATCATCAAATATGAACCTTCAGAATGTGTACCCTTTAGATGGCCTGGTGTGGTCGGTGGGTGGATCTCGCATGGTTTGGGCAAGGGTCTTGATAATCCTTTGGAAGGACACATTTTCCTTTCAGCTCATAATCTGTTTGAGTTAAAGTAGTGTTTGGAAGTCACACATACATTCTCAGAGCTGAGTACCAATTTTTTGACCTCTCTGTGTGGAAACTTGTCATACCACATCAGATTTCAGAGGACCAGCTTCTCCAGTTCTGGCCTAGCAGGAGTGGTGCAGCTGTGACTGCGGAGGAAAGTTGAGAGACGGTAGCAGAGCACCAGCTGGTCAGGAGACGGGCGGGCTGTGGGTTCAAGACCTGTCTGCTATCCAGAACCCACCGCCTGCTGTTGCACTTGGTGTTTCCTGAAAATGTGCTCCTTAATTCCTTGGGATTGTCACAGGGTGAGTGGATTTTCATTTGGTTGGGGAGGATATGATTGTGTGTGTGTGTGTGTGTGTGTGTGTGTGATTTGAACATTTTATATATATATATATATATATATATATATATATATATATATATATATATATAATCTCCTGTTGATCCATGACCAGCTCTCTTAATTGTTAATGTGACCTCAGTAGAATTTGCTTCCCATTCAGCCTGTTACTAGGGATGAGGATGGCTTTGTATGTGAACTCTTTGAAGTAGCACACAAAATTCTACATGAATTTGCATTTTTTTAAAGTTAAGAATGGCCTGTGGTTTTTCTGGTTTTCTGAAGGAATGTCTTGAAGAAGGAAGGAAGGAGGGAGGGAGGGAGGGAAGGAAGGAAGGAAGGAAGGAAGGAAGGAAGGAAGGAAGGAAGGAGGGAAGGAAGGAAAGAAGGCTAATAAAGTACTTTGATGAGTTTGGTATTGTTATCTATAGTGCTGGCATCTTTGTGTTTATTGTTAATAAAAAAATGTTTAAATGTTGAGTCTTGAGTCTTACAAGTAAAACAGACCAAAGTAATATTTACTGCATCCTTAAAAATTATGTAAGGTCACACTGACTTTTCTCTGTGCTTACAAAGGCCTTTAAAAGTAAAAATTACAGTATTTCGGTATATTCACTGTGTGAGTGAATCAAAAAAGGTTTTTCATGAAACCGTAGAAGATACTAAAATTAGCCTTAAAGGGAGTGTAGAATTCTTCTCATAGGCTTTTTATTGGCGCTTTCATCATGTACTTTTTATTCTTCCAACAGAAGTCAAAGTCCACCTTGTTTCCTTTTTTACTCAGGTGTCTTCTCCCTCTTTTAACACCTAAACCATTACTACTCTATCACAACCATCAGCGTCACTATCACCATCATCACCACCAGCATCACCAGCATCTCCATCACACACCATCATCACCACTGTTATCACCAGCATCTCCATCACACACCATCATCACTGTTACCACCAGCATCTCCATCATTACCACTATCATCACTGCACCATGTCTGCTGTCACCGTCACTATCATAATGCATGAAGTATCTTTCACCTCCTCTGACACTTCACTTCTGCTGAACTCTTGATTGCTTTTCTCACCAGAAGCAGCCCCTCTAGTTTGCCACTAGTGTTTGTTGCTGTTTATCCACTTCCGTGCTTCACTTTATTTGTAGCCATTCGGCCTCAGGATCTGGGAATTAACTTGACTTATTTTCCTGCCCTTCCAGCATCTTGTTTCCTATGCCTTCTGTCCCTCTGTCCCTCTGTCGGAGGGTCTTGTCTGTGGCCTGGTTCTGCAGTCATCCCTTGACACCTGGGCCTTGCAAGTCCTCGTCGTCCTGCACTGCCCTGCACCCCAACTCCAGGCCTCACGCCTCACCCGTCTGTGGTGGACTCACGCTGCAGCAGCCATTCAGCCTCGTTTCCCTCAGAATAACAACTCACCCCGTTTTGATCGTTGCTGCCAAGACCTTTGGACCCACAGACCCTTCTCTTCACTATTCTCCATTTCTCATTTTATGTACCCAGATTAGATTTCCTGCTCTCTAAACAATTCAGTTTTGAGTTTTCAGAGGGCAATATCTTCACTTAGGTTTTCCTTCCTCCTGGCATCTGTTGGGTAGAACCCGCACCTGGCATACAGCAGTCAGTACCTTCTCTGTTAATGTCTCATTCATCACAAAGTCTAAAAGGGGTCTAAATACTGTGCCTAGTTTTTGTTGTTTAAATCTTTATTTGGAATGTTTTTTAAATGAAACAGAAGCGCATCACTTTCTCTGTCTCTTAAAGCTACTCTCCTTTGAACCAATCCCATGCACCCCCAAGTTGATAGCACCTTCCTCTTTATTATTGTGTATCTGTGCATGCACAAATATATATTTTAACACAACCTACTGAGTCTGCTTTTGTTGTTTGTGTATATATGGTTTTCTACTGACTATTGACAACTTTACACTCAACAACCAAAAAAGGGGCTCATTCCTGGAAGAGACTAATTATTATCTCAGCAGCCATTAATGCCTGTTGGTCTGTGTTTAGGGGTAACACCCCCCCCGAGATTTCCTCCTTCACATTAACATATCCGTTGATACTGTGATTATTCTGCTCTTGTTCATGCAGTCTTTTCTAAGAGTGGACTTAGACTTCCTGGTATTTGGCCTCTTACAGTCTTTCCACCCTCTTCCACAAAGTTCCCTGAAACACAGATGCAGGAGCTATGATGTAAAAGTATCTGTTGGGGCTGGGCCCCCATGGTCTGTTGGTCTCTGCATTGTGTCCAGTTGTGGTTTCCTTGCTGGTCTCCATTTGCTGTAAAGAGGCTTTTACGGTGGAGGTGGTAGCTGCACTTATTTGTAGGCCTAAGGATAAGGTTTAGAATGTAGTAAGGAAGGACTTAAGCTAGTTTGAGCCCTGGGTAGCTGACTAAGTTTTCAGTACCAGACATGATTTCTCTCCTGTTGAATAGGCTTTGTGTCTATTAGATATTGATTGCAACCAGCATGTGTGTGCTGCTTTTTGCACCTTTACACATTTCTTGCCGTGCTCATCTTTGTTGTGGTCCATAGGTATTTAAAGCTGGGTAGGACTGTAATTGTTCCCCTCTGCCCTTTGGCAGCTTGCATGGAATTTTCTGGTCAGATCTTCAATCAACTGAGTCTTGTGTTCCAAAGTGTGTGGTGTCTTCAGCAAGAGGGGCCCACCTTTAATCCTTGAGAAGCATCCAAGAGCTGCATTTGTAATGTATACTGCTTAGGAGTCATTTGGAATACCCTGACCAACCATTTGAAAGGTTTCTTGTGCCTAATATTGTTTTTGGTTAGTCTGTGGTTCTTGACGGGAGCATAGCCCAAGTGGCTTAGCCTTCTTTAAGATGTGTGTGTTTGCGCGCGTGTGCGTGCCCACATACACTTATGTATTGTGTTTAATTTTAGGTAAGCATAAAATATGGTTCCTTGAGGCTGTATCCAACAATCTTGGTGTCCACTTGTCCCTTGTCCCTCCTGTACTGACCACCCTTCTGTTACTCTGTTTTCTACTTCGTATCACCTGTATCCTAATGCCCCTGCCCTCACCTCTATGGTTCCTTTATGGTGTATTAGTTTCTATGGTTACCATGTGTTATATACTGACATTTGAGGATATGGAGCTCCAAAGCTAAGGAAATAGTCAAATGAATAAGAAAGTCAAAGAATTGGAGAGAATCTTTGCCTGAATCAGAGAGAATATCCGGAATATACAAAGAATAAAAAACACAAGGCTGAAAGGAAACAAATCATCCCCTTTAAAAATGGGTTAGAAATCTAAATTGAGTACTTGCCAGAGGAAATAAAAATGGCTAGTAACTATCCAAAAATGGAATTTGAGACAGCTTTGAGCTTTCATCTCATCCTACTCAGAATAGCTAAGATGAACAAAGCTGGGTAGGACTGGGTAGCTGCAAATGGACAACAGATGCTGGTGAGGTGTGGAGACAGAACGCTGGCTCATTATTGCCGGGACTGTAAGTTGCAGTAGTCACTCTAGAGCTCAGTGTGGAGAATCTCCAAGAAACTAAATAAATCTACCACTTTACCCAGCTATGCCATGCCTTGGCATATCCTACTCCACAGACCCTGCTCAACTGTGCACATAGCCACTCTAGTCATAATAGCCAGGAAATGGAAACAACCTAAATGCCTTGCAACAGATGAATGGACATGTCTGAATGTTTGCAATGAAATATTATAGCTGTAAAATATGTATATGTCATGACAGTTGCATGAATGCAATGGGTGGACCTAGAAAAGATTAGACTGAGTGAGGTAAGGTAGACCCAGAAAGGCAAATGCTTTGTGTTCTCTCTTCATCTGCAGTTCTTAGCTCCTGATTTGTTTTATTTTTTTGTCCTGGAACTCACCGTGTAGCTTGGCTGGCATCAAATTCACAGAGTTCTTCCTGCGTCCGCTGGGATTAAAATTGCATGCCACCATGCCCAGCTGCACCTACTTTCTTTTTAAGTCTATTCTTTTGCTATTAAAAATCCCTTCAATTATTCATTATTTTTGTTGTTGTTGTTCAGTCTCCGGAAGGAGTTAGTTATGAGAAAGTTTCATCTTTTAGTTCCAAGACATCAAAATCTGCCTTCTGTCCCTTTTCAGCTCCAGCCCAGTGCCTGCTGTCCTTTGGTTCCTGATCCTTCTGCCTTCTTAGTGAGCTCTCACTTTCCTTTTGAGTCTACACCATTCTCCACTCTTCCGTTTCCAGCCAAGCGTTCTTAGTCACTCTGCACACCCGTGATGTTCGTCTCAAGTCTGTATGGCCAGATTGGCTTCTGAACCTTAGACGCTTGGATTGACAGCAGCCTTTACATGCGCACACATGGGGCTGCCAGCCTGAAACCAACTCACTCTGGCCTTTACTTCTATCCCCATTAAAGGGCTCCTGTAACCTATCAGTGAGTTTTATCTAAAGTTAGGGTGTCCCACTAAGTTTTCAGCCTCTTATCATCTGATTGGTCAGCAGCCCCAGCTCCTATGGACGCCAGCTCTATGCCACAGGCTCCTCTGTTGCCTTCCTTGGTGTTAACCTTTAGCTGGCTCCCCCATCTCTGGCAAGTGCGTCCTCTGGTGTTAAATGCTGAAGTACTTCCAGGTTTGTTTTTTCTCTGGCCATCACGTGTCTTTGTTTTCAACTTTCCAGTTCATTCCAGTTATGTACTCCTGAGTCACAAATATGTACTCCAGTACAAGCCTTGCATGGTCTGGTTTCTGAATGCATCTTCATGTCATGGATTTCTTGTCATCAGAAGGAATGTGTTCACATATTGTCCCTTAGTCTCCTCATTTTCTCCTTCCTGCTATTTGGTCACATATTGCGGTATTGTCCACTTCTATAGAACAAGCATGAGGGTCTTGTGTCTGCCCCTCTTCAGCTTCACATGGTCCATTTGTTCTCTTAGAATGCCTGCTGCAGCAGGGTCAGTATATAGCCTGTCTTCTGGAGTGTGCTTTGCTTTAATGGCAGTAGACTTCTACAGTTTTTCTGTGTATGAATGTATGTATGTATTTATTTACTTGATCATCTACCTCTATTTCCTACTTTCCTAGAAATCTTATGGCACCATGTATGGACTGTAATAAATTTTAAAAATCATTTTATGTTCTCCCTCTGGACTATGAGCACAAACATTTTCTTCTTGTTCACCTTTTCATTTCTGGCAAGACTGGCCTAGAGTGGACAAATAGGAAGTATTTGTAGTAAATTCTGCACATTCATTTATCTTTCCTAATTAACTTGGTACTGTCTGTGTATTTGCTAGTGTGACATACGGTTTTTTTGTTTTTGTGAATCCAATACTGTTGGTACCTCTTGAAAATTAAAAAAAATACATTTTAAATGTAGAGAATTATGTATAAAGAGGCAAATGCATGAAATCTTCCTTTGCTCTAGCTCATAGCTTCTCCTTCATTGTTTTTCTACATTGTCCTGTCTCCTGTATTTATGGCTATCTTAGAGCTCACAGATTCTAGTACTGCATGCAAGTAAAGCACATGAAGTGTTCTAGCAAAATTCATCAGACTTTCAACTTGTTCATCAGTTGATAAATCTCAGGGGATCAAAAATAGTTAGCCATCTGCTAACTGTCCAGACAATTTTAGTATTGTGAAAGGGTGTGGTCAGAGAGGTAGGTAGAGGGTCTAGGTAGAATGTCAGAATAAGGCCCCGTGCAGAAACCACCTTAGCTCTTAATACTGAAACTCAACAGTCAGCTCAAAATTAGAAAGAGATTTTGGTGAGGTTAAACATGAGTGTCCAGACAGTCGGGGGATTTCCCAAAATAGGCGATAGTCTTTCTGCGTCTTCATCTCACTGTCTGAAGACATGTTTACAAAGACATGAATTCTCTGTAAATTAATCACAATCTCTAATTGATAATATGCCATTCATTTCTGGAAATTAATTGTCCTTTTATATTTTACTCCTTAATTAGGAAAATCAGTTGGATCTCGGTCATCTCAGAGTGAGTCTGAAATTGTGCCAAAAGTTGCTAAAATGACTGTATCTGGGAAGAAGCAAACTATGGGATTTGAAGTGCCTGGGTAAGACTCAGTCCCTCAGCCCTGTCTCCTATGAATTGATGAGAGCATCTTTTTCAATTTCCTATACTAAACCAATATCATTAAAGTGTCTCATGCCTTGTATATAGCAAAGGACAGAGAAGGAGTGAGAATTTAGTTTTGATTCTAGCTTTATCATTGTATGACTCACTATGAGTTTCCTCACATCAGTGATAGTTACTCTAACATTAAACAAAACCAAACTGCTTTGTAGTCTCTAGTTCTATGAACTAGGACATTCTGAGCACCTCTGGGTGGCTCAGACAAGGAGCACTTGAGAGTCAGTGAATCATACTCTGACTTTTTAATAACTTGCCATGGGCTGTAGATATGGCTCAGTGGTGAATAATACTATTTTTCCATAGTGCTCAGGTTCAAGTCCTTCAATTCCCAGTACCTACATGGCAACTCACAACCATATGTAACGTCAGTTCCAGGGGATAATGGCACCCTCTGCTGTTTTTTGCAGGCATTGCACACACTTGCAGCACATAAATGCAGGCAAAATATCTATACATACAAAATAAAATTAAAGGAAAAAATTGAAAATAACATAAAAATACTGCCTTAAGGCTCTTTTAACTCTTGTGTGTTTGCATATTTGTATGTTTGGATGTAGTGTGTATGTGTGCGTGCGTGTTTGTATATGGTGGTAGTGAGTATATATGTTTGCACATTTGTGGATGTAGTGAGTGTATGTGTGAAAATATATGTTTACACACTTGTGGATGTGGATGTAGTGAATGTGTGTGTGTTTTCATATTTGTGTTTGGATGTAGTATGCATGATTGTGTGAATATATTGAGTATATATATGTTTACACACTTGTGTATGTGAATGTAGTGAATTTGTGTTTATATAGTGTATGTGTGTTTGCATATTTGTGTGGATGTAGTATGTGTTTGCACATTTGTGTGTAGATATAGTGTATTTGTGTGTGTGTTTGCATACTTGTGTGTATGGATGTAGAGTGTGTATATGTGTATGCATTTACCCGTGCACACATGCAGAGGTTACGGATTATTGGGTGTTATCCTTGCTTGCTCTTCACACCTTGCTATTTTTATTTTTAAAGATTTACTTTTTAGATTATGTGTAAGTGTGTCTTTGTATGAATGCAAGTGCATGTGGAGGCCAGGAGAGGAGGCTGGATTGAGCCACACTTAGTTGCTGCTGGGAACTGAACTTGGGTCCTCTGAAAGCTTTATGTACTCTTAACCATTGTCTTACCATTTGGGCTAGACAACCCGCCAGGGTACCCTGGGTCCACATGTTTCCTCTACCGGCACTGATATTAAAAACATGTGACACCATGTCAGCTTTTATGTGGGTGCTGGGATCTGAACTCAGATCCTCATGATTGTACAGTAAGCTATCTCTCTAGCCCCTCTTAATTTTTATGCTGAATAAGATGTCATTGTATCCAAAACACATGCAGTTAAATCCTAGAATTTAGAATATCCAAAAAAATTACTGAGTCAACATTGGTAGTACTTGCTGTTTTAAAATTAGTCTCTAGAATTCTTCTAGGAGTTTTTACTAGAGACATGTTTCAAATAATTTGTAAAAGATTAATATTTAGCATCTTTAAGATTGTTGAGAATTTTTATTCTCTAAATAACACTTTTGCTCTGTGTGGTGACAACACTCGCTGTTCTGACATGTGGGAGGTGAAGACTGATGGATCAGGAGTTCAGAGTCATCCTCAGCTACACAGTTATGGGGTAATTTAGGCTGCATGAGTCTCTGTCTTGCAGAACAGAGCAAACAAGAAGTACTCTTTGTAAGTTGTGTATGCTTCACTCACCAAAGCATGGAGGGAGCCATCGGATTTTAGCAAGGATGACTTTTATTTTCAGCATTTAAGATGCAGTCCGGTTGCCTTATTTTGTCTTTCTATAAAAATCTGTGGTAATGGTAATATATGCCCCCTTGCTAGGTGGGGAAGAATTTTAATGGTCCTCCACCAAAGTGTTTGAATTTGAAAGCAAGGTTTTATTCACTCAGTTTGAGATTCAGTGTGGAAAAGAGCTCAGGCCTAGGAGACACGATTCCTCCAGTGTGTATTAGTTCAGTGATAGGTGAGATGGCACTCTGGTTGTCATGTGACTCAGTTATAAAGTTACTAATGTCCTTTCTCTCTTAATTAGGGTCGAATTAATGCAGATACTCTTTTTATCTGTAACGTATTGTGTTATATTTAACTCTATTATAGGGACCTTGTTTTGTTTCGTTTGAGAGAGGGTCTCACTGTGTAGACCAGGCAGGCCACAGACTCACAAAGATCTACCTGAATGCTGGAATTAAAGGCATTTGCCACTATGTCCAGCTAGGGAGACTTTGATTGAACAAAGTAAATAAACAACCCTTATGTTAAGTATATCACAGTCTAAATGTGGAAAGTTTCAGAAGTTATAGCAGTCAGCCAATATGCTTAAAGTAATATATTGTATTGAAAATACACACAGACCTCCTAAACCAGTAACTAAAATACTGGATAACGTGATGAAGAAATAGAAGTATTCATACCCAAGGAACTGGTGAAGATCAATGTCAAAGTATTCCTTTTATAAAGTCCAGACATTGAGTTAGGTGATCACACAATAGTTAATACACCATCACACATATACCCAGCCCTGGTCATACCATCGCAGATACACCTGATCCTGACCATACCATCGCAGATATACACAGCCCTGGCCATACCATTGCAGATACACCCAGTCCTGATCATACTATCGCATATACACCCAGCCCTGGTCATAACCATCGCAGATATACACAGCCCTGGTCATACCATCGCAGATACACCCAATCCTGACCATACCATCACAGATACACCCAGCCCTGGTCATACTATTGCAGATATACCTTCGCAGATATACCCAATCCTGACCATACCATCGCAGATACACCCAATCCTGATCATACCATCACAGATACACCCAGTCCTGATCATACCATCGCAGATACACCCAATCCTGATCATACCATCGCAGATATACCCAGTCCTGATCATATCACAGATACACCCAGGCCTGACCATATCATCGTAGATACACCCAATCCTGATCATACCATCACAGATACACCCAATCCTGATCATACCATTGCAGATACACCCAAACCTGATTGAAGCTAAACAAGGTCAGTACTTGAATGAGAGAATATAAAATATACACTGACAATTCATTACTCCATTTGTTTGGACACATGTATTCATTGTTTGGAAGGCACTCTGTTTTATCAACATTGAGAACTGTAGCAGTACCTATAGAATACAGGTAAGTAGAACTGATTGACACATCAAATGTAAGATAGATAGTCTGTACTCAAAATCAATAGTGTAAATTAGTGTCTAAGTGCCGAATTCAAGAAGAAAAAATAAACCTGTAGATTTACAAATTAATGGTTTCACTTTTAGAAATTTTTTTTAGAAATAAGAAATCCCACTAATTAGTTAAGATCATAAAATTACATGAGAAAGTGTCTGAAAAAAATTGTCCCCAATTTATTCTTTCAGTCATAATAGTCACTGTAGGCCGAGGCCCAGAAAGGTCATTTTCAGATCTCAGAGGCACTTGAAAGTTTAAAGTAGCAACTCTTACCTCACCTCATAGGATGCAGACGTGTTGCTACCTGCAGCCTGACAGTGCACACTACCCTACCTGACTGCATCTTAATGTTGGGTAGACGTCTCTCCTAGGATTCCAGGTCTGCATTTGTGTGGATTGGCTCTGGCCTCTCCATTTCCACCTTAACAGACTTGAATCACTTAGCTGAGATCCAAAATGTAAGGAATTACAAAAAGAGTCATCTCTGTGCTCTGACACAGTAGGCAGCGGTTGAAAAGGTTTCCTGACATTTCCTTCTGATCTTCTTTTTGTAGTTTAACCTCTGAGGAGAACGGAGATAGTTTGCATACTCCTCACAAAGGCCCTCCTGGTGACGATGGCAGCGGTGCTTCTCCTAACGTTCTTGAGACCAGCGCTCATAAATCTGCGCTCCTACCTCCCTCCGTTCAAGCGTCAGAAGAGCTGAGCTCAACTCCCACACCAGTCAAAAAGTCTGGCAAGCTAAGGCAGCAGATAGACGTGAAGGCAGAGCTGGAGAAGCGGCAGGGCGGGAAGCAGCTCCTCAACTTAGTGGTCATTGGTATGCCCTTGTTCTGCCCTGTCAGGAGGACCTGCTCCAGGCTCACAGCCCCTGGGGGCAGCATAGACTTCAGGCAAAGAGGCATTGCATCATAATGCATCCTAGCCACCCTGGGTGAAATGATGTCATGTGACCAAGGAGGGCATCAGACTTGGCTTATGACATTTTCATTTGGTGAATATTTTGAAAATGGGAAGTATTTTTTAAAAAATGGGGAAAAATTGCCCTTTTTAAAACAATGTGCACAACACCCCCACACACACACCCTGTTTAGGTGTTTTAACCTTGATAAAAATTGGTATTATTACTCCAAGTACTTCCCTAAGCTATTGAATTACAATCATGCAATGCCTCAGTGTGAACAATATCTGAAAATGAACCTGGTATTAATCCTGAATCAATCTTCCTTAGGTCATGTTGATGCTGGGAAAAGTACTCTGATGGGCCATTTGCTTTATCTGCTGGGTAATGTAAACAAAAGAACTATGCATAAATATGAGCAAGAATCTAAAAAGGCTGGCAAGGCTTCCTTTGCATATGCATGGGTCTTGGATGAGACTGGAGAAGAAAGGGAAAGGTAGTCATTATATTTCAAAATTTTCAGTTTAAATTGATAACAGTCCTTTAAAATAAATATGCAATGTGTGTTGAATATGTAAAACATATAAAATGTGTTAGAGAAAATTTAAAAAATTGTTTTGTTTTGTACATTGTTCATGTTTTTATTCTATGAGAATAGGTTAATATTTATCTAAAACCAAACCACAAAGACCAGAACCACCCACCAGATCCCTGCAGACCCCATGATGGTTTGAACAGGAAGAGCCGGCAGGTGCCACATGCTCTGACTGGAGCTAGCGTTGACTTGACTCAGTCTTGATCAGGTTACAGATGCAGGTGAAGGGTAAAACTGTCTTCTGCCTACACTCAGAATTCCCAGTGGGTCCAGAACAGAGGCCTCCACAGCTTTCTAATTCTTGTTCTATGTTCTCATGAGACGGTCTAAAAGAAGCAATTGAGTGTAGTCAGTTTATTTTTTCTTGGGACTTAGTGCTCATTTGGATGGATGCTTGCGGAAGGATGAAGGTAATCACATATTTCTGGTCAGAGAAAGTGTATATCATATTTAAGACTATCAGAGATGGAGAAGTGGAGGCCACTTACATGAAGGGAAAGGACAGACAGGAACAACTGACACCCATGAGGCCCTGTGAAAGCTTCTAAGTTAACAGTTCAGACATCTCTGATGGCTTTAGTCAGAGTACGGTCAGAGAATGTACCTGGATTTGCAGACTTTGCTGCGTGTGTTCATTTCCCTGCAGTCCTCTCTAATGATCGTGTGAGTCAGTTCTCAGTAAAGCAGGTTATATTAATGTTTAGTGCTTCTCATAACTGGGTATTTGGATCACCATGGTCTTTCTCCCTCATGTGGTTATCTTTTTCTCTCTCTATTATTGCAAAGCTGCTTTCTACCCTTTCACCTATTTGCCATATTTTGAAAAACAGTGGAACTGTATGTGATGTCAGTATCAAAAGCCCAAGTAATTCTCACCTGCTTAACAGATTATCAAAGAACATGGCTCTTGTTTTCTTTGTGTATCCTGATTATGTGGATTAATAGACTCAGAAGAGTGAAATTAAAGCTGGAAGGGCTTAGTAAAATGTGCCAATTATGTGCCAGCGTTGAGCTGCAAGTGAGCCGATAATTCACTCGTTCCTGTAATGGCCAGGCATTGGAGATGTCCAGCTGTAACATCTGCTTATTCAGTGATATTGTAGTTGCTAGCTTTCTTTCTCACCATGTTATGATTTAGACTATTCCTCTGTTCTGTAGACAGCGGAAGTTTCTGAGTACATATTATAAGGTTTCTTCTGTATGTTGCCAGATGACATTTTAAAATCTGGCATGTTCTTTACTCTACCATGTTAAATATTTGGAAATTAATAAGCTGCATAACATTTCCATTTTCTTATGAAAGGCTATGAACCTCTAGGTGTGGGAGAACATTAAGCAGGATTAGGCATCACTTTGGCAAGCTCAAATGGCTTGACTAAGGAGATCCACATCCCTTTGTCATGGCAAACCTCCAGTTTATTATTGTAGTGTTGGACGCTTGCTATGAAAGAAAGGCTGATCTTTTTCAGTTTGAATGGTCTAGAGCAGTGGTTCTCTACCTTCCTAATGCTGTGACCCTTTAATATAGTGACTCCCAACCATGGAATTATGTCATTGCTACTCCTGTTATAAACTGTAATGATATGCAGCTCCTGTGGGGGTTGTGACTCAAAGATGGAAGATTGAGAACCACTAGTCTAGAGCAAACCTGGTTTATTGCCCACTGATTTCTCCTTTTACTTTTCCGAGGTCATATGACTCAGGGCTCTTTTAGCCATTTCTAAGGATTTTTTCTAATTGAAAAAAGGATGAAATGGAATATGAAAAACACCTGCCATTTATCTCTCTTGATTTTGTTAAAAATTGGGCATCTGATTTTTTTCTTGTTTTCAAATTTTAACTTGACAAATTTGCAAGTGAAAGTTTTCTGTATTTATTTTTTTAATAGTGACACACTAGAACATTAGAAAAGCTAATTCCTCAAAAGTATAATTTGCCACATTATCTTTTCTCTATGTATTTTTCTTTCATCTAGAGATGTGTATATATAGCTTTCTTTGTTCACAATTATAGTTTGTTGCAAAACTTAGGAAATGGGAAATAGCTATCATTTTGATTGAGTTTGCAGTATATACAGCCTTGGTTTCAAAGCATACAGGGATAATGGGTTATAGCTAATGTTTCAATCCTGTGCTTTATTATACAAGATAAATATGTAACAGAGTTCCTATTATTATGAACAATTTAGATTGTCATTTATCCTATTATTAAGAGGTCAGCCCACATCACTACTTGTATAATAGATTTTAACCATCTGTGCTTTGTTTAAGGGGAGTAACAATGGATGTTGGCATGACGAAGTTTGAAACCACAACCAAAGTTATTACATTAATGGATGCTCCAGGCCATAGAGACTTCATTCCTAACATGATCACAGGAGCAGCCCAGGTACCACTATCTCCACTGAGGGTGCCACACTGATCTTCAGTTCTTGACACCCACCAAGCTAACAACTATGGGATTTTAACTCATAAAATATTTTCAAATTGAAAGTTTTACTTTTAGGAGGTTAAAAAATGAGATATGTTAGATTTATGTTTTTCATGATCTACTTCTGTGTATTATCTAAGCTTCCTGCAATGTTTCAGCTGCAGAGGTATCAGAGATAGGAACTCTGGTGTCAAAACTAGGATATGTAAGTGTAGATTTCTTGAATATTCCTCCACCCCACTTATTGCTAAAATTAAAGTCTAGCATGATAACGATCCCTTTGAAGTAGAATTAAGCTAGAAAGAGTATTTGAGTAAGAAAAAAAAATGAAAATATGTAGGTTGTCCCTTGAGTGCCTGAATACCATTTTTGTTGTTTTGTTTTCTTGAGACTAGAGCTTGCTGTGAGTTTAAACTAACCTAGAATTTTCTATGTAGACCAGACTCTAGATGTGACCTCCAACTCTGAGCTCCGTTTCTACCTTCCATAAGCAGGATTTATAGGTGTAGCCTACCATGCCGAGCTTATGGGTGCTAAGTGTAGTTTATATGATAAAGTTCTGTAAAGAATGTAGTATTATGTGTAGCTTCAAGACTTACTTTATGACCGTTTCATATCATATAAGGATTATATGATAATCTTTGTGAAATTCTTATAAACTACACAGTACAGAAAACAACAATAAAACCTGTCAAACAACTAAAAAGCTATTGTGAACTGTACCAAGAGCCCAGAGCACTTAATGGAATATCAGCAGACCTTTGAGAGACAGTATTACCAGCCACAGATGGTTCAGGAGGGGGATATAAGGCATTAATTATTGTAATATGAGTATCTCTGAGGACAGTTGTAACTCTAAGCAAAATCTGTGTAAGGGAAAATGAGCAGCATTCTTCGAAAAATATCCAGAGCAAACATCGACAGAAATAGTTGATAAGAATGGACCTGGAAGAAGAGCAGTGAGACATCTTTTTTCTTTTTTTCTTTTTGCAAAATTTTGTAAGCTATTTCCCCAAGATGGAAGTAGAATTGGATGAAGAATGGCTAAGCCAGGAGTTGTGGGAACCAGAAGGCTGCCAGGGAACATGAACTTTTTCTTTCTGTCTTGTGGATTTGTGTAGGAAAGGAGAAATGTCTACGTCACAGGGTGGAGAACTTTGTGATACAGGATTCTTTCTGCAGCATCTTTCAGCAGCAGCCAGCTCACAAATAATGGCGTGGAAACTTACTCATTATGAAGCTCGGCCTTTAGCTCAGGCTTGTCTCAGCTAGCTCTTATAGCCTGTTTTATATTAATCTTATGTTCTTTTCCTCTTTTACCTCCTGTTTCCTCTCTATGTCTGGCTGGTTGGTGACTTGCCTTCCTTCTCAGAGTTCTCTGTCTGTCCAGAAGTCCCACCTATACCTCCTGCCTGGTTATTGGCTATTTAGCTTTTTATTACACCAGTCACAGAAATGCAACTTCATACAGTGTACACATAACCCACAAGGTTCTGTTTTAGTAGCTGCAGAAGATGAACTGCGACCTTTGGTAATTTATGTCATAATTTTTCTTACTTTAGATAATATTCTCATATCTGAATATCTTTGTAGCATATTTGCTTTTGTAAGATAAATTCTTAAATATGGAATTGATAGGAAGT
Organism: Arvicola amphibius; assembly: GCF_903992535.2. Classification (NCBI taxonomy): domain Eukaryota; kingdom Metazoa; phylum Chordata; class Mammalia; order Rodentia; family Cricetidae; genus Arvicola; species Arvicola amphibius. The sequence continues at coordinate 29,805,508 of NC_052054.1, forward strand.
AAAATGTACACAATTTTATGGCTATTGATACTTTGAAAATGCCCTTTGGAAGGCTGTTTAATCCCATAACAAATGTGTTCAAGAACACTTCCCTGCTGCCTCTAGTGAATCATTTTGTCTTTTAAATCACTAACCTGTGACATCTAAAAATAGGATCTGGGAATATATAGTTTTGATTTTTTTTTAAATGAGGGACTTTATAAATTTAAACTTTTTGGCTATTTGCTTTTTTTTGAGCAAATCTCTGGCTTATATCTTACCTAATTTTCTATAGGACTCTGTATCCCTTTTTTTTCTTCATCTTTTTTTGGTAAAGATGACACTTGAAATTATTGGTCATCTTTATGTCTTAATTTTATGTCCTCTTCCCCCCTTTTGCTAAACATTTAATTTTTATCTAATCAAGTATAGACTTTCTTATTGTTCTTTAGCGTGTGTGTGTGTGTGTGTGTGTGGAGAGAGAGAGAGAGAGAGAGAGAGAGAGAGAGAGAGAGAGAGAGAGAGGGAGAGAGAGAGAGAGAGAGGAGAGACTGTGGTTGGGAGACATCATTTGTATGGAGGTCAGAGAACACCTTGTGGGAATCAGTTCTCTTATGTGACCATGTGGATTGAGGACATTGAACTCATCAGGCTTGGCAGCAAGTAGCTTTACCTACTGAGCCATCTTGCCAACTCTGCTCCTCTTCTTTGTGTCATTATCATTGGAGTCACACAAGTCTGTAATAGGTATTGAATTTCTTAAGCCATCATGGTGTTCCCCCATTTGCTTTGGTGCTTGGTTTCAGGTTTGGGGTCATGTTATAACCTGCTTTGAAATCTGACCAAGTGGTTCATTGAGTAACTTGTCCTTTGCATGAAAGGAGCATGTGGTATTATTTCTAGCTTTGATTCTTTCTCCTTCCTCAGGCTGATGTAGCTGTTTTAGTTGTTGATGCCAGCAGGGGAGAGTTTGAAGCTGGATTTGAGACTGGAGGACAGACGCGGGAGCATGGCCTTTTGGTCCGTTCTCTTGGAGTGACACAGCTTGCTGTGGCCGTCAATAAAATGGATCAGGTAGCTAAAGGACTCTGTGAGAATTTGTTTCAGATGTTGATTAAGATGATATTTTAGTGACTGAAGCGATGACTCTGGGGTTAAGAGCATCTGTTGCTCTTTCAGAGGACCTGGGTTTGTGTCCCAGAACACACATGGTAGCTCACAACCATCTGTAACTCTAGTTCCAGGAAACACTGTCTTCTGGCTTCTACAGCCATTAGACATTCACGTGGTGCATACACATACATGAGGCAAACACTCATGCACATAAAATAAATTAAAAAAAGTCAAATGGGGACTATTCGGCCTATGTAGAGGCCCACAGATATAAGTCAGGGATTTACTTAAGAAATGCAAATAACTTAGTTACCATATCTAGAAGTACAAATTTGCTATCTTTTAATTAATGGAACATGGTGTTATTAATTTTTAAGCAACAGTATCTTACTTTCAAAATGACTTTTGGAAATTAAGACTTTTCAATTACCATTTCATTACACATCCATTGTACATTATATATACATACATTGTACATATAAAAATACAATTTCATTTTTATAGATATGGGTTTTCATTTTTTTCTTCCTCCATCACAACCATTGGATTATAATGTTTTCTTGGATAAAGAAATTTTTATGGCTTTATTGTAGGCTATGTTAATGATATGATTCATTTAAACAATCTAATTTTGAAGGCTTCTAGTTGTTTTATGGATATATATATGAGTGTATATTTTAAAATGGCTTGTTCTCTGGGTCTCAGGCCATATTACTTTTGAAACTTGCCAAATATGATTGAGTGCCTTTGAGAAATGTGCTGATTATTTACTCTTAGCACATGTGGTAATGGTATATTTATGACCCTAAACTGGCAAATCAACTATTATGAAAAAATTATTTTTTAACTTAATATACAGAACATATTTCATTTAACATCATTGTTTTATGTATAGTAATAATATTTAAGTATATTTTTCCTTTTGAAATTATTTGTATAATTTGCTCATTTTCCATTTTGATTACTTAGATATAAAAATATCTATTTTGCTTATTTTTATGTTTAGGTATTTTCTTTATCCTAGCTTCTGATAAATATTCACCAATATTCCTTGGTAGTTTTTCTATAGTTTATTATTACATGTAGTATTAATTTTTCTCTAGCATTTTTGTATGAAAAAATTCAAACGTAGAGAAAACTAGAAAGCTTTTTGATATGTACTTGTATTTTAGCCACTACATAAGATTTAGAACTTTATTGCTCACATTCCTCTTGTGGTATGTATTTCCACATAATTGTAGGCACTGATGTACATAGTAATAAATTCTGCATATAACCTAGAGTTGACTCTCCATACTTGGTTAGTATGATTGGCAGAGGTGGGTGTTAGTCCTTATATTTTAGTATAATGTTTGTTCAAAGCACTATTTAATAAATCAAATTCTCTCCAATTTTGAAATCACTTTTAGCATAACTAGTAGATTCTAACTGTTAGAAATTGTTGGCTTTCTGTTTTAGGAAAAGTTAATCTTAGATTATTAAAAGTTAAATAAAATGTTAATGGTAAGATTTTTTTCTGAAGTTTAAATTTAGCTTATATTTTATATATTTGGCTATGTACATTTTATTATAGAAATTTTGATTTTATGTGTCATATTCTTATGCATAATTCTAAGTATAAATTGAATCTTTGTCAGGTAAATTGGCAACAAGAAAGATTTCAAGAGATTACTGGAAAACTTGGGCATTTTCTTAAGCAAGCAGGCTTTAAGGTATGATAATTTTAAATTAAATTGGCTTGGTTATGTCTCTAAGTTATTTAACTGATATAAGAAAACAAGCTAATATGTTAATATTTTTTTGGTCTTTAAAATTTTTATATATTATAATTTTTAACTAAAATACTTTATCATTTCCTTCACCCTTCTACTCCCTCTACCTCCTCCAATCCCCTCTCCATTCACTCTCAAATCCAAGTCATGGCCTCTTCTTTGGTCAGGTGTTATTGTTTTGAGATATGTGTAATTTTGATATATATGTGTAGATATATAAGTAAAACCTGCTGAGTCCATTTAGTGTTGCTCGTATGTATATGATTCCAGGGCTGTCTCTTTGGTACTGGTTAATCAATTACGGGACTCTTCCTTGAGGAAGACTTCTTTTCCCTCTCAGCATTCCTTAGTTGGCTATTCTTTGTCTAAGGGTGTTAGTGTGGCCATTGGTTTTATCATTGCTTAGGTCTTACTCAGCATACGTATTACTGAGGTCTCATGGATGTCATTTCCCTATCATGTCTAGGAGACAGTCTGCAGCAGACTTCCTGGTCCTCTGGCTCTTTCTTACAGTCTTTCTGTCCCGTCCTCCAACATGTTTCTCGCGCCTTAGGTGTGTGGGATTGTGTTGTAGGTGTGTCAGTTGGCACTTGGCACCCTACAACCATTTCTTCTCTTCATTTGGACCATTTGTAACTTTTATAATGGGCTCTGTCTGCAGCAATGCGAAGCTTCTTTCATGAGTTTGAGAAGCTGCAGTTTTCTAGGGATAAAAGAATAAGTATTTAGGAGATATGTTGGTTTAATTAAAGTGGCAACATTCTCGAAGATTCATAACCTCACTAGCCATGGTGGTTGATAGTTCCAGTAGCAGGCATGATTTCTCTCCTGTTAAGCAGGCCTTGAATGTAGCTGTTGGTTACTGGCGACATGGAAGTACCTCTGTTGCATCTTAATGTAGGGTCATCTTTCCATGCTGCTCATCACAGTGGTTCAGAGGCATCTCAGCTGGATAGGACTGTTGATTGCTCCCCTCCCTTGGGTGCTAGCTAGTTCACAGGGAGGAGGTTTTAAGGACAAATCCAGTTCAATCCCTCTTAGCCCCATGTCTAAGTGTGTGGGTCTTACCTGCAACTTCTGGGAGACAGGTCTGTGGCAGCGGGAACACCCTCTATTGTTTGGGGAATCTCTTGGCCTCCTCTTACCAACACATGAAATGTTTCTTATGTCTAGTACTGGAGTTTTTGTTAGTCTATTGCTCTTAGAGTAGTATTATTACCCAAGTGGCATAATGTCATTAAAACTATACATATACACATACATTTACATATATTATTTGTAATTTTAGAAAAATATAAAATAATATGATACCTCATGGCTTATCTATAAACCCTTAGTGTTATTTATATCCATTCCCATCCTTTCCTTCTGTATTGATACTATCTTGTTAAATATATTTAACTTTATTTTTTCTTTCTCCTCTGGTATATGTATATAATATATTCTTTAACATGCCTGACTTTTAAAAGGTGCATATATTGAGTATTTGGCCTGAGCTTTATGTAAATAAGAGATTTCCTCCCACCTGCCAGCTTAGATAGTAAAGTTCAAGGATGTCATGGAGGCATGTTGGTAGAAAAGAATTTATCCAGCAAAAATCTGCAGTATGCCTACATCAGAGAGTAAATATGCTTTAATGGTTAGAAGAAAAACTTCGAATTCCCTCCAAATTGAAAAACACTGGCTGAGATAACCTCGGGGCTGTGCTTCGCTGACTCCTGTTACCTTTTGACAAGTCTGCTGCTGTTCATTTTGCACACTTGACTCAGTTGTAGTCATGATGAGTCTGCATCCTTTGCTTATGTAATGCGGTAACTAAGTTTCTATTCTATCTCCCATCTTGTTAATAGGAGAGTGATGTAGCTTTCATCCCCACGAGTGGTCTCAGTGGTGAAAATTTAATCACAAGATCACAGTCGCGTGAGCTCACGACGTGGTATAAAGGGTCCTGTTTACTAGAACAGATAGGTAAGGACAGCGCTGCCACGCTGTTTTGATGTGCTATAATCCTGACGAGAGACACAATGTATATGAAAAAACATAGAATTTGTAATCAGGCTCTCAGTTTTGAAATCATGTGTTCTGTTTAAAGTAATTCTCAGTGCTTTGAACCCATGTTATGAGGTTTGAGGCAGCCCTCCCTGTCTGACAGACCAGTTAGAATTAAATGAAGTGATATGTGGGAAATACGGTTTATAAATGTAAAGTATATGAATGACAGTCTTTACTGTTAATATTTATAAAATAATTTTTTCTAGAAGCAGACAATAATGGGCACTCTTGAGATAGTGGGAAAATAATTCCTGTTTTGGGTTTGAAGGTGCTGGGAATCAAAACCAGGCCCGTGTGCAAGCTGTGCTCATCCACCGAGCAATGTCCATATTCCATAGTTTAAATTCAAATGTTTGCAATTTTCTACCAGATTCCTTCAAGCCCCCTCAGCGCTCCATTGACAAGCCTTTTAGATTGTGTGTGTCGGACGTCTTCAAAGGTGAGTGCTGTGCTGTAGAGTGGCTGTGTCGTGCTGCCGTCTATTCTTTGTGTCTCGTTTCCTTGTTATGTTGTCTTTGGGCCCGTCCTCTCTGCGTGAGTGTAGGATGATCATCACGCTGCCACTAATGCCTCACACGGCCCAGTTCTAGAGCCCCGAACACCCTTCAGTTTACACACCACCTCCCGCTCTGCACTCACCTGTCAGGGACAAAGAAACCTAAGCGTTATCTTCCTGTCCGTAAACAAATTGGACAACTCATCATTCCCTATGGCTCACTGTGTAAAGACATCTGCCACCAAGCCTGACAGCCTGAGTCCCGTCCCTTGGTCCCTCATGGCAGAAGGAGACAATCAGCTCCTGACGGTTTTCTTCCGAGCATCACACGCTTGAACTGTGGTGATTTCAATCACTACACTCAGAGACAATAAATATAATTTTGAAATTTATAAAATATATAAATATTTTAAGATCCCATTGGCCCTGTCTCCCCATTTCCATACTTTAGTATCCCTTCCTTTCTTTGCCTGTTTCCTACCCACCTGTGTCAGTCTGATTGAGACAGTATCACATAGACAAAAGGGGAATTCAATATGAGAAATCAGAGCCATTAACTGTGATAAAAGACTAGTGATTAAGAAACTAGGAAATCTATACCCTAGAACTGATGGAGAAGGTGTTGTACTAAGTACCTAAGAATATGTCTAGCTTAAAAATATGTAGAGGACCCTATCCAAAAATCTATGGAAAGGTAATAGAATAAAAGATACAAACTAAGCTGGGCAGTGATGGCGCACGCCTTTAATCCCAGCACTCGAGAAGCAGAGGCAAGTGGATGTCTGTGAGTTCGAGGCCAGTCTGATCTACAAGAGCTAGTTCCAGGACTGGCTCAAAAAAACAAAAAAAAAAAAGATATGAAGTATATGATATTGATAATATAAAGATGTCAGCAGTCTCCTAAGTCCATTATCACAGAAGTGAAGAGTGCATTTGCACTGAAGGAGTTTTACAGATCACTCTGTGCCCACCATGAGGCACCCACTGTATTCCTTCCCTGCTCTGCACTGGTATTCGTTATTACAGTGCTGTCTGCAGTTATTTGGTGAACCCTTGAAGGCAAGCAGAGTCTAGTCCAGTACCTGGCACAGTGCGCGCTTAGTAAATGAGTAAGAAATGAATGTGAGCAGAGGGACGGGATGGAATCGAGATAAGTCAGTCATGATTCGTCTCCAGAGAGGCGGTGCTAGCGGGAACATGGTAGTGCTTTTCAGATGTTATCTCTTAGGAACACCAGAAGCAGTTGCTTTCCTCCTGCTCGCTCTTGGTGCAGCTTCCCAGCTTCTGCCTTGCTTGTTCCTTTTAGCGTGTCCTGAGGTGACACACACTCTCTAGTTCTGACTCCTGCTGTGCTTAAATTTGCATTCTTTTTGATGATGGTTGTTGTCATAGCCATCGTGAGACTTTTTTCTTCCTGGTTTTCTTTGACCCACTTTCTCCTGCCACCTCATTTTTGTGACATGGGTGTGTGGGCTTCATTTTCAGATTCCGAAATAGTGTTCTCATGTCTCCTTTCTCTTTGCACACTTTTCATGAAGGAATGTCCGTAAGTTCCCCTACTGCCCACACTTATGTCTTTACCCTGAGCCTGTTACCTCAGCCTCAGTAGAGACTATAGGTTGGCCACCTGACTCCACAGACATTTGAAGTTAACCAAAGCTATTAATAGCATCTTATTGCTTAGTTCTCTGCCTCCCACCCTCTCTCACCCAGAGCCTTGCATGTGCTTGGCCAGTGAGCTACACCCCAAGGTGCCACCATGAATTCTTAGGTGCACAGTTTTTCTGTTTATTTTAGATCACATTTGTGGCCCTTGAGTTCACTTGCTTCTGTCTTTCTCTTTACTGGGTTAAGTTTCTTATGGAACATGGTCTATTTTCCTTCTCTTACCCCGGAGCTTAGTAGAGTGCCTGCTGTTTACTAATCATTCAGTAGACATTTGGAAAGGAATGAACCTCTTTTTTATAATATGAATAATTTTATTTGTAAGAAGAACTGGAATGTGAAGTGAGTGTGAATATTTAGAAGAGGTATTAAGTTTCCAACATGACATTGGTTGGTGTTTAATTCCTGGCCTTTTGTACCTATGTAGGAAAGCAATGTCACAGTATTACTTTCCAGATGGCATTACTATATGCTTCATATGATGTTGGTATGTTTTTCAGATCAAGGATCTGGCTTTTGTGTGACTGGTAAAATTGAAGCTGGTTATGTCCAAACTGGTGACCGACTGTTAGCAATGCCACCCAATGAAACTTGTACTGCAAAAGGTATGACCAGTGTGCAGCACACTTTTGCCAACAGGTCTTGAGACAGCAGATCTCTTCTTCAGTAGTCTAGTTATAACTCCAGCGTAAATATCCTCTTACTGAAATTGTAACTCACTGTCAAAATGATACTGACTGTTGAACACTAACATGTGAAAACATTAAACGATTTTTCTTCTGTTGTGGCACATGGCTGTGTGTACATCTAACATTCTAATACTGCTAGTATTCTGTTTTGGGCACTGAGTCATAAAATCTGGTATTAAGACTGAGCCAGCTGTATACATACCAGACAGATACTTATACAATTATAATTTGTCAAAGAAATTAAAGAATTTAGCCTGATAGTGTAGCTAGTCAGTAGCAGGCAGCTTGTCACCACGGACTCTACATTTCAGAATCAAATGACAGCTTTGATCACATTTATACCTATACATGATACCCTTTGCTTACCCCTCCCTTTCTGTCTTTAAGGTAAATATAAGAAGACATTAGTAAGAGACCAGCACAGAAAAGCTTAGTATTAAAGAGAAGTAGAGCTAACTTAAGTTGCCACCTCCACTGCTTTTTCAGAGGTGTGCTGTGTGAGTTGATGATTGTTGATAACTATTTCCGTCCAAGTGTAGGCTTTCGTGTGTATATATTCTTATCTAAATTTAGCTTACAAAGTTCTCAGTTCTACTTAACCTTAATCTGACTTCTAGCTAATTCTGTGAGTTCTGGGTAAAATGGAATCTCTTTTATAGTAGAATACTACTATTTATAGTAAGTATGAGCTGAAGTATAACCTTTTGGAAAGGTTAATATTTTAGTACACCCCTCTGTTGCTCTTCATATACTTCGTGTTCATAGTTGTAAAGCATATAGTTGGGAAGTTTATAACTTTGAGTGTACATTTTTAAAACTTTCAGTTTTAAAACTCTGCTGCCACTCTTTGCCCTGTCTTCCTACCCCCCGCTCCCTCAGTGGTAGAGGTTGAATCTAATACTTGTTTGGCAGAAATACTGCTGAGTCACATCCTCCATTCTTAGTGTTTGGATAAGCAGTCTTGCTGTGCAGCTCAGCCTTAAATCTGTGATCTTCCTGCCATAGCCTCTCATGTGCTGAGATTCCTTCCATATGTGAGCCACCATAGGTATTTTAAGAAATTGATAGATAACCTATTTAGGTAATATGTTCAACCTATATTTAAAGGTTATACGGGAATGACAGATTCATGTGATCCTATTCTTCTTGCATGCAAGAGGCCATGGCATAGCCAGTTAGCCGAAAAATAATGTCTACTTTAAGAAGATCCACTTTCTGTAGCTCTGTTGTTTGTTGCTTGTGCAGCTCTCTGCTCCTGCTTTTGAGGGGATTAAGACCTACAGCACTGGCTGCCTGCAGAGGTGACTCAGCTGCTGAAGAGCTGTGTGTAGTTCCTAGAGCCCACATATGGGCTGCCATGGGCATTTGGAATCCCAGTCTGGAGAGGCAGGCAAGCCGGTCTCTGGGTTTCACTGGCAGCCGAACTGCTCAGCGAAGTCGTGCCTTAAAACAAAACAACACAACAGAGTGAGATTGTTGGTGCCTGAGGAACAACACCTGAGCTTGACCTCTGTTCTCCCCGTGAATGTACTCATTTGAATGCACGCATGCACACATGCTCACACACTCACCAAAAACTAAAACACTTTGGAAATACTAATTTCTGTCTGCTAATGAGCTTTTTTTAAAAAGAATAAACTAAAAAATTATTTTAAATAACCAGCAGCTGAGAGTTAAGAACATGATCCCAAAATTACCACAGGCCTTAATATTGAGTCCCTGTGGTCACCCGTGAGAGCTGCACATTCCTTCCTGCTGTGAGCCTGTTCTCCCTATGGAGACTGACTTTCCCCCTGGTCTGCAGTTCAGAGCTCCTGCTCTGAGACTCGCCTTGGTCTCTGGGCAGTCCCAGCCCTTGGCTCTGCCCACTCTTTTCACTAGGTTTGCCAGAGGGAACTGTTTGCTCTCTGCTCTAAATGTGTGAGGTGCACTTATGATGCCGCCATCCCAGAGCGGAGCTGTGTGACTGCCATCGGGAAGCAGCGACTCCAGTGACAGCAGATTTAAGCCTAGTGGCTTGTGCCTATACCCCAGCCTTGGGAGGCTAGGGAGGGAGGACTGCAGTTTTTCCAGGGCCTTTTTACACTACAATGTGAGTTGGTGGCCAGCCTGGGATGTCTGAATAAAGCCCTAAAACACAAATGACAAAAACATGTCAAGTGTTTGGAGTATTCAAAGAATAAAAAAGCAAAGAAAGCCCCTTTTATAATGTCTGACCAAGGAGAAAGCCTGCAGAAAATAGGTATGGGACAAGAATGTGGTTGGGAAGAAGAAACAATGTTATGTATTTTGGAAAATTGGCCATTAAATATGAAAAGCCCTTTAAAAATATTAAGACAAAGACAGTCTCTATTTTATTAGATTAACTACTTCATATTTTCAAGTCCCCATTTCCTAGTAGACACAAATATAGCCATTTTTGATTACATTTAAAAATTAAATGTAATTAGTTGATATTTGACTGATATTTAAATTAGTCAATTTTGGATTTAAATTTACAATTTAAATTACTAATTTTCAAAGCCAAGAATATTGTCCTAAAAGAGCATCTCACATAAGGCCGAAAAATAGGGTTTTATGAAGAAATAAAGGGATTATATTTTATTAAAAATATGTCAGTCCAGAACAGTTCTACCATGACTGGCCTGCACACCATCTTCATTGGAAGGCACAACTTCCAGCAAAAAAAAATAATTTAACCTATAAGTCTATCTCATAAAATGAAATAACATAGGATTTGTTTTCAAAAGCCATGGAATAAGGAAGCTTATTCCTAAATATAGCCCTGAGGATTTGCTCTCAGGACTGTTCTGAGGTGATTGGGTATACCTATATAATATATTAGGAATGTGGTGATTTTTAAGTTAGGCTTTATTGCTGTTTTCTTACTCTGTCTCTCCTGCAGTGAATCATGGTACGCAGACTCTGGGAAGAAGTTGTCTTTGAGCAGGAATAGTTAAGGGCTAGATGAGTGGACTCTCAAAGGCTCTAACTGAACACGGGCTTCATTTAGGTCATTCTCTAATTGAAAACAAAGTTTTCCCAGTATGAGGACACACTTTTAGAATCCCAGAATCTACGAATGAAAAACAGGAGGGTCAAAGAGTACAAAGCCAGCCTAGGATATGCCCTAGGACTTCTTGGGGGGAAAGATGAAAGGAACGGAAGGCAGCTCAAGAGAATAAGATATTTCCAGCCACCTTTGCCAGTCCTATCTTTTATGTTACTAGGCGTAATTAATAATTTGAACTACTTAACTGTCCCTGCACCCATGAATATAGTAGCAGTGTTTGAATGAAGTCTGCTGGGAGACTGTTGCTTAATCGTATAAGTGAGTTTGAAATATCTGATGAAATATTTGATAAACTTGCCCAGCCTGCTGTGGACAAATACCAGCCATTGTGTCTAGGGTGGTGCTCCAGAGCATCAAGTCTAGGGAACTGTGCTTCCTCAGGCTTGGTCCACTTGTCACTCCTAACCCATTCAAATTGAAAACGACAAGTGCAGTGGCGAGCACACAGCACCACACTCCCTGGGCTGTTACGGCTTCGTGCAGAGGGATTTCACTGTGGGCTTTGGTTTTTACTCATTTCCAGGAATCACTCTGCATGATGAACCTGTTGACTGGGCAGCAGCGGGCGATCACGTTAGTCTTACTGTGGTTGGGATGGATATCATCAAAATCAAGTGAGTAAGGAAATGAGTTTAGACAGCCATTGTATCAGACACAGGATACATGTGTCGGAGTGCATGAGCTTTGTGATCCACTAGTTATGTTTTAGCCAGAATTTTATTTGGCCAAACATAATTTTAGCAAATGCCATCTAAAATGGAGTTAATTCATGTTGACACACGCATCATATGCTGAGATGAACGCTGTAATGCATGAAGCTGTGCTTTAGTTTGGGGGTGGGCGGTCCTTAGAACACATTCTTATTTGCTTAATTGTTTTAGTTTCTTTACAAGTGATCTTCTTCATGCTTGTCCATTCATACTCTCTCTCTCTCTGTTATAGTGTTGGCTGCATATTTTGTGGCCCCAAAGAACCTATCAAAGCTTGCACTCGCTTCAGAGCCCGGATCCTCATCTTCAATATTGAAGTTCCTATAACTAAAGGATTTCCTGTAAGTTTCCTGGATGAGATCCTTTCTTCTGTGAACTCAGAAAAGTCCTAAATCACCTTAAAATGTGCCAGTCGTTTTCAAAGCAACATCTTTTCTAATTTAAAAAAATGTTATAATTTAAAAATACTTCTTTTGTTTCTTATTTTCATTCTTTTAAAAAATGTATTCTATTATTTATTTTCTGTGTATGGGTGTTTGTCCACATGTATGTCTGCACACCATGTGTATGCCCGCAGAGCCCAAGAGAGCATCAGATCCCCTGGTACCGAGTTATAGATGATTATGGGAATCAAACCCAGGTCCTCTGGAAAAGCAGCCAGTGTTTTTAACCTGAGGCACCTCTCCAGCCCTTATTTTGATTCTTGAGTCTCAGAACTTTTTCAAGAGAAGATACTTCATAATCAGTTGGTTCAGACTGATAATAACATTTTTTTTTTTTTCTGGGGAAAATGATAGACTTTTTACTGGGTAGTAAAGCTTACGTAGCATTTTTAATTTAGGTTTAATTTCTGTTTTGTTTAATATACTTATTTTTGGTATTTCTAAGTATAAAGGTGATAGATTAGTTTTAAAGGTTAGAAAGTCACACAAATACAGAAAATAAAAGTATTCTGTGTTTGCAAAATCCTTAGATGTCTTCTGTTTTGACTTCATGGTCTTTTCATGCTCGTGCACTGTCCACCTGGCATGTGTGCACAGCGGACTGCAGGTGTGTCCCGGGCTCTGTGGACCCTGCACGATGTGACTGCTCTGCAGGGTGCCGTTGGCCAGCCCACTGCTGCTTCACTGTGGGATGAGGACCTTTTCACGGTGCTTTTTATCCCAGAGAGACGTTACTTGAGGATTTCTTATTTCATGTGTAATTTTCTTCTCGGAGACTTAAGACCACACTCTCCTGTTGTTCCATGCATTTGTAACTTAGCAGACAGGCAGTTCCTTCCCCATCAGATCATGTAGCACAGACACTTGTGACAGCAAGCGTGTGTCTCCGTGGATTTGAACACTTACCCTTTGGAGGTGAAAGTCACTTTTACCATGCAGTGTTCTTGTCTTTATAAATTCAGAAAAGCCTTTCTTACATAAATATACACTATTTGTTTCAAATCAACATCTTATTCTAATCTAGAAAGATATACACCAGAATTTAATAATCACATTTATTTTCTTTTTATTTTGATTCTGAGCCTGGGAGCTTTTTCAGGAGAAAAAAAATGAAGTAAGCAGGAATAGTAATTGAGCTTTCAAGTTTTTAAAGTCCATGATAGTGTTTGAGAAACCAGGAAGAAATTTAATTAGGACATTCAAATTCATTTTATGATTATATATCTATGAGGTCATCATATGTTTTGTGATTGTTATTTCTCTGTCAGTGTAGTCACTTCTTACCTATAGCAGTTTTTAAAAAATAAGCATCAAATGAAGCTTTTCAACTGCTTTACGAGACTGCTGCATATCAGAATGCGATCGGGAAACGTGGTTATATCTATCCACTTGGGTAGAAAGAAATTAACAAAGTCCTTCTTAAACAATTAAAATTACTAGTTAGCAATTCTGATAATAGCACATACAGAGGTAAATGTAAATTTCCCTTAGTTGTTATGACAGCTTTACACTTTTAAAGAAGACATTGTAAGATTGATTAAATTTTAATTCATATTTTAATTATAGTTACATCATTAAGTATGTAACTCAGGATGTTGTCAGTATGGGATAACCATCACTGCTGTCCATCTCAAGAGCACCATCACCCCAAACTAACGCTGCAGCCATTGTTCTGAGTGAACCGAGAAGCACGGCCTATGCAGTGGTTATGTTCTCATTCTCTTAGTGCCCTACAATGTAATAACTTTTTTAATTTTGGAGAAAATCCAGTTTATTTTTCTTATCTGTACCTTTGGTGTCATGTCCATGAGCTCAGAGCCAAAGCCAACATCATGAAGCCTTTGTCTGTTTTCTTTAAGAGCCTTGCAGTTTACCTGATGTTTCATATATGATGTTCCACAAAACTTCGTTGTCGTTCCGTTAAATTTGCTCAACCAGTTTCCTAGCAACATCTGTTGAAAACAAAGCCTGTTATATCCCCAGTAACCAACATAGGCACCTTTATTGAATATCAAATCACATATATTCACTGAAAATTTTAGCAGGCTACTTAAGGAAAATTTTTATTTGTTGCCTAACATTATAACTTAATGAGACACTAGATGATTTGGCTCAATCCCTGCCATCCTTAGATCAGTGTATTTCAGACTTCAGGAGTGTTAAAGGTTTTATTAGAAAGCTGATTGTAAACCTGGTATATGGAACTCCTAATAGGGAAAGACCACACCCAGCACCGTGTTCAACAGATACCTTCTCTGTACATAATTTGTTAATGTTTGTAGCTCATGAGATACACAGGACAGAATTGCCTCACGTCAAGTTTCTCTGCTTAGATGAGTCTACAATAGAGTTTGAGAAATGCTTTGAGTTTTCAGAGTTGTGAGTAAGAGTTCTGGACCTGTGTTAGCATTATCCATATTTTCAGACAGAGTAGAGACTCGCATGAGGTTGTCACCAGGTAAACAATAACAGTGAAGCCAGGACCCAGGCTTTCATCACTTCCGCTGTGAAACGTGATAGTTTCCCATTGGCACAGTGCTGTAGATTTAGATTAGGAATGAGTTTGATTTTTACATATACTATTCATTAAGATATCAAGATATTATATGTAGTAATGAGCAGCGGGCTGGGTCCCACCACCCGGCTCCCACACGGCTAGCTTTGCCCCAGATATAATTACATGGAAACTGTATTCATTTAAACACTGCCTGGCCCATTAGTTTCAGCATCTTATTGGATAATTCTCACATCTTGCTTTAATCCATATTTAATAATCTGTGTAACACCACGAGTGGTGTCTTACCGGGAAAGACTCAGCATGTCTGACCTGGCGGCTGGCTCCATTGCGTCTGTCTCACTGAGGAGAAGCATGGTATCTGCCCGAGGCATCTGCCTCACTCCCAGCATTCCGTTCTGTCTACTCCACCCACTATGTTCTGACCTATCAGGCCAAGCAGTTTCTTTATTAATTAACCAATGAAATCATCAGATAGATAGAAGACACACCTTCATCAATTATACAGTAATTCTCTTGATTGTAAATAGATTGTTTTAGTTAATATATGGTGCTGTGGAGAGAAAAGGAAAAATCAAATGTAGCCCCATATTTCCACAACCCACTTGTTAGTCCTGATGTTACAGCTCAACAAATAGTAGGAGAAACTCAGTGAGGTTCATGTGCCCCTTTTCTTTGATGTGTGGTGGGCCATAAAGACCTTGTTGTGTATGAGGTGAGTGTGGGGAATCTGTCCTGAAGAGGTTTCTTACATACTTACGTTACAGTGAATAGTTTAGGACCTGCAGCCATTGACTATGTAATTGTTCTCACCACTACAGCTGTGACACCCTCTGCTCAGGACTTCCTTATATTGAAATCTTTGCATTTCATATCATTAGTTATCACTGAAAAAGACCAGCTGACCTTTTTGAAGTACTGGAGTGTCAGTGTGCCATTACTGTTGTAGATAGGACTTTTAGAAGCTCCCCAAGTCTAGGTCTGCACATGTGCAGCCCCCAGCACCATCTTCCTTTGGGATAGGAGCCCTGACCTAGTGCATGCTGTGCAGGCACTTTACCTCTGAGCCACAGCCCGGGCTTGCTTTTCTCTTTTCGTCAAGTGCAAACTATTTTGGTTAGAAATTCCAGATAGGAAGTATCTGTTTCTACAACTGAATGGCTCAAACTGATGTTTGCAAACCCTTTAAAGTAGGGCAGCCTCCTGGGAATGTGGTCTGCTGTTCTCATACTGTAGACGTACTGGGAGCACACTCAAGGCTTATGATTTGAATAAGAATATCAGTCTTGGGGCTGGAGAGATGGCTCAGAGGTTAAGAGCACTGACTGCTCTTTCAGAGGTCCTGAGTTCAATTCCCAGCAACCACATGATGGCTCACAACCATCTGTAATGAGATCTGGCGCCCTCTTCTGGCCTACAGACATACATAGAGGCTGAACACTGTGTACATAAATAAATAAATCTTAAAAAAAAAAAAAGAATATCAGTCTGCATTCTGACTTTGATTGCTATCCACCAAAGCTTCTCCTTTTCTTCATAAAAGCCTCTCTTGTAAAACAGAAGATTGCATCCCTCTGATTTCTGGAGGACTCTTGGTAGCTGACATGGGAAGAGACAGCGATTTATAACTTTCACTGATTGAGACGTGAAATTCAAGCTTCTGTGAAGCTCCATGGCCATATTACCTGACAGAACTTTTTGCTCTTTTTTTCATGTGGAAACATAATCGACAGTACTTAGTGTATGATCTGCTGATCAACATCAGGCAGAGCAGCAGTGTTCAGGGTGGGATGGCCATAGCTAGCGTGATGTATCAAATCATCCATGTGCTGGGTACTGTTAATACAAGGTGACATGTGGTCATCCTCTTTGTAGTGTGTGGAGCTTCAGTAAGGGACTTTGCAGGTAGACAGGTCAAGGAGTTTGGCCCAGATAAAAGTGATTTGAATGTATGTCTGTTAGACTTTAAACCCAGTCTAATCTCCTATAGAAATAAAACTACTTCCTATAAAATCTGTCACACAGTGCTTGGTACTCAGGTATGCTTACAAAGGTTGCTGTTTTCCCCTTTATCTCTCTTGGTATATAAGAGCTTTTATTCTTTTTGCCCAAGAGTGGATGTAGTGATCACTGCTGAACATGACAGATCCCCTCCCTCATGATTCATGATGAAACAGTTCACTTGTTGAACTTCTGTGCTTCTGAGCACTTTATCTCTTCCCGTTTATTTCTCATCACAATGCTCTGAAGTCTGTTTTACCACCAAGGAAGCCGACCTACAGACAGATAAAATAAAAGGCTTGGAATTCAGGCTTAGATGCTTTCCCTGCTGCTCCTTATCATGTCACCATGGCTGTAAGTGTTGTAAACAATAGCTGCTTTTTTAGCCCTTGCAATAATCCCAAGGTACTGTTCTCTTCGCCCTTGCAGTGGAGAAGGGAACAGGAAGGCTCTGCAGCCTACTAAAGTTTACCCTGAGTTCAGGGTAAATACGAAGAAGCACCTCATTAGTGGGAGGCTGGGTGGGGGCTGCTGGAGAGCCACAGTGATGGATTGAGTGTAATTAATCGTGTACCGAAAGGAAAGGCTGCAACTGCTATAGCGAATAGTTCTCAGTGTGGCCTTCTTTGGTTTGCTTCAGGTGCTGTTACACTACCAAACCGTCAGCGAGCCTGCTGTGATTAAGCGATTGATCAGTGTCCTAAACAAAAGTACTGGAGAAGTCACAAAGAAAAAGCCTAAGTAAGTGTTTTAATGGAGAAATCATAAACACTAACAATGTAAGCATTATTCCTTACAGATAAGCTCGTGTGTGTACTAAGGTAAATGGAGTCCAGTTTTTCTACCAGTTACCTTTTAGTGACTAGATTGTGTGTGTGTGTGTGTGTGTGTGTGTGTGTGTGTGTGTGTGTTAATAAACATTTAAGGGATGGATAGTTCAGTTGGTAAAGTGGGTGCTTGCTGTTCAAGGATGAGGACCTGAGTGTGATCCTCAGAACCCATGGAAGAAAGCCAGGTGACCTGGTACCCACTTGTAATGGCAGCATCCAGGAGGCAGAGCCAAGTTCACTAAAGTTCACCGGCCTACCAGCCTAGCACAGTTGGCAAGTTCGTTGAGAGCCCATGTCAAAGACTGAGATGAATAGTGCTGAGGAATGTATCCAAGACTGACTGCACCTTCCCATGCCTGAACACCCATGTGTACGTTCACTACACATACATGTGCATCATACAAACACCTACATAAACGTTTAAGCTCTAGTTTAGGAATAAATGTTAGATGTGATTAAAGTTATGTATGATGATGATATGAATTATAAATAAAAATGTAAGTTCAAATGTATATGTATGTTTCAAGCACAGATACTGATGGACCAAAGACAAAAGCAAGTCCTGTGTTCTTAAAGATGAATTTTAACTTGCCTGCCACTTGTTCCAGATTCCAGTGTCATGCTTTTCTCACTTTGTCACCTGCTCAATGAGCTTGTCCCCTAGTCTAAGAAAAAAGATTCTGCATGTTCTCTAGCACCTTCCCTTTTCCAACCTGTGATGTAACTGTTCCTGTCCACATGGTAGGTGATCATGTTGGTTTTTTTCTTGATTATCCTTAGTGTCCAGGGTGAGGTCTGCACAGCTCTTCTTTGCCTGACACAGGAAGTACTGTCTGAGAAACTAAGCATACTGTAAAATAAAATAATGCAAGTGCATATTGCAGCATACAGCTCTAATTCGGTAGAGTTGAAGGCTGTCCTAGTTTGGTTGGCTGCCAGCACTTTGGGGTTTCCCTCATCTTGAGCCCCATGGGGAATCCCACCCAAAATCCCCTTCTTTGCCGTTGAGTATTCTCACCGTTTGCACCTGTGTAAGAGGCCCAGGGTGCCCAATGGGTTAATGGGATGAGTGCCAGCAAAGAGAACTGAAGGCAGTCTGCTCTCCGGGAGGAAAGGACTGCCCACAAGTCTCTTGAAGGAGGCACATTGCTGGAGCCCTTAGCTTCTCACGTCAGTGTTTGCCGTGATGCTCTGGGAAACACCACAGAACTATCAGGATGGCATTGCTCAAGATCCGTATTTTCTAGACTTTGTCATGAGTGTTTTCCCGTGACTTATCCCTTGGCAATCACATGAGTCAGCAAAGGGACACAAAGCTTGCAAGTGGCACAGACAAGATTCTACCCGACTCAGTGGCTTTCATAAATGCTCGTCTCTGTGGATTGTTTGTGTCTGGGTTGTATGACAATTATTTGGAGAACTTTTCAGTTGAAATGGGCCCATCTTATCGTCTTGAATTTTCCCTCCCTGTGCCTGCTGCTGAATCCTAGTGTAATATATGCAGCGTGTATGAAGGCCAAGGTTGACTCACTAGAACTGCGAAAATAAATAACGACATTTTAAAGCGGATTAGATTTAGTTTCCTGATAAACTGTATTATTCCCTTTATGAGATAACTAAACATCTAGATTTCTTCAGGAAATGATTAGAATGGGTGTTGAGCATTTAGGTGATAGGATGTGTTCTCATATTGGTTCACATGCATGCAGGCTCGCACGTGAGTGAGCGCGTGCACACACACACATACACAAGTGCACACACGTACACACCCCTACTTCTACCTGACATCTCCCTAATGGTTCTTAAATCTAGAATTATCCTTGTTCATTTTAACCCAGAAAGTTTCAAAGGCATATCCTTGAATTTAAAGCATACACAACTTTCTCTGCTGGATTGGAAGACTGAGTTGATATGCGGCTTGGGTGTGGACTGCTCACTTCTCAGGGGCTCACTTGTCTGTACTGCGTATCCACCGGTACCTTCTCTTTCCTCCACTCCTAACAGGCTGCTCACCAAGGGCCAGAATGCACTGGTAGAGCTGCAGACGCAGAGACCGGTGGCTCTGGAGCTCTACAAAGACTTCAAGGAGCTGGGGAGGTTTATGCTGCGGTACAGCGGCTCCACCATAGCTGCTGGTGTTGTCACTGAGGTACTGAAGCCACTGACGCTGTCCATAGTTAATCTTGTCTTTTTCACCTTTCCCGGTGATTGCAGAGATCTTATGGCTTAAAGGAACATACGATATTGGAACAAGAAATTAAAATTTATACTACAATAGTCTCTAAATGATGAGAGGAGAAAAGTATTATATATGTGGGGTCAAATAAATTGGGGGTCTTGTTTAGTAGAAGAAACTATTATTTTTCTTTAAATTACTGGCTTTCAGTGTATTTGAAATAATCAAAATTGAATTAATGTAGTTGTAACATTTTCTTAAGCATAACTTTTTTTTTTCGTTATTTGAGACAGGGTTTCTCTGGAAACACTCCCTGGTTATTCTGGAACTTGCTTTGTAGACCAGGCTGGCCTCGGACTCATAGAGATCCGCCTGCCTCTGCCTCCCAAGTGCGGGGATTAAAGTCGTGTGTCACTACCACCGCCTGGTTTATATATGATAAAGTATGTTGACATTTTGAAGGAAATAGCCAGAACTGAACCAGGAAATTTCAGTAATTTGGATTTTCTTCTGTATGCCCATAACTAATATGAATAGTTTATATTAGAAAACAAATGAGTAGCATGACAGGGGAAGGGGAAAACAGTGAGGGGAAAAGAAAAGCTTATTCACTGTCCCTTGCTTTTGTTGTTATTCTTGTAAAGGGTCTGAAATGATAGCGGCACTGTTTTCTTTCTTCTGCAGATAAAAGAGTGACGGGTCCACCATGCTCCAAATGCAGAGACAGTCAGCCATGGAGGCGTCCAGTGGCGCAGCTCTGGAAACACTGCAGTTGAGAATGTTTTGTAGGCGAGAGAAATTAAAGCTATAATTAGCTGCCAAGAAGTATTAATAATCACTCCTGCAAAAGTTTCAAGTTGCCACCTGACAAAGAAAGACCAATATTATACTTCCATTTCAAAAGTTTTTCCCTTTGGGAGGAGGGTAGTAAAATGTATCTGTTTTCCTGAGACTTGTGGGATTATACGAAGATACTTAAATTATCATGAAATGGACTCAACTTCCGGCCAAACTAAAACAGTCTTTGTTTTCTCTTTTCAGTCTCCTGTGAATGTGTTAAGGAAGGGCATCTAACTGGGGCTTTTGATATAGTCAGTCTTTGACCTGGTGCTTTTTCACGTTAACACTAAGAAAAGATTTGCTGATGGTAAATCTACTTACCATCTATTCTGTGTTGAAAATGCGAATGTCCCTCCCGTTCAACAAGTCTACCTTCAGAAGTGTGATATGAGGTGACTGAAAGCTGTTCTTAGGTCACTAAGGTATTATTTAAGTTGACAAACCAGCTAATAAAACGCCTTAGCAAAAACGTGTTGTATTCCTTAAACATTCACGGGGAGTCTACCCTATCACCAGATGAGACCCAGGTGCTGTGTGAGATCTTTTCACCTGAGCATTTTCTGACTGACATGGTTTTGGCTTTTTATGCTAATGGTAAATCAAGCTGAGTCTTAGTCACTTTAACCGTACCGTGGGTTTGCTCTTCTATGGAATTACTGATTACATCTGGTCTTCTCTGCTCCCTATGAAAAAGACTCAGGCTTTTCTTCAGTGTTTCAACAACAAACTTGAAGGTTTATTAACTTAACGAGGATTTGTTGCACCTTTTCCTGAGTCTAATGAAATTTAGGTTAGATGTTGTTCTTAAGCAAGCCTGTGATTGAAGGACTCTATCATAGACTTCAGAAATTAGTAAAGGCATGATATTGATGGATTTCCAATAGCTCCTCTTTTTTTTTTTTTTTTTTTTTTGCTTTTTAATTTATTTTCTTGGATTTTGCTAGATTTTCTTTTTTTTTTCTTTTGCCAGATTTTTACTAGAAAAAGTTTTTCTTTTTTTTTCTTTTTTTGAGGGCGGGATATGGCCTAGGTCGTCGTTGAACTTGCTGTATAGCCCAAGCAGCTCCAAAATCTGGCCCTCTGGCCTTCATCCTTCAGGTCCTGGAATTCCAGGTGTATACCACCCCACGTGACTGCTGCTGAATAAGCGAATGGCATCCACATGGTCAGCTGCACAGATCCTGACCGTGCTGCTGGGTGGAGTTCCTGGGTGACAGCACTCATGCCACAGTTGTCTAATGAAAGCGTTTGTGTAGCTCGCAGGAGAGAGAATCTTGCTAAGACAGACGTGTCCTATTCATGTTATTTAGAAATGTTATAGATACCTACAGAAAACAACCTTAGCTTGACTTAAGTAACAAAACATTGACTCACTTAATTGAAGCAGAGTAACCCTAGCTTTGAATTAGTCTAGGAGGGGCAATTTTCATGACCTGTGCCGGGATGCAACCCTGCTTGCCTTGCTTTGGTGTTAATTTGCCCCTGAGACCCATAGACTCTTCTGCAAGACCGGGCTGTACATAGGATGTGGTGGTTCTCAAGCCCTCCATCCCCGGCAAGGACAGGTCAAAGGACTGTATTTTGGGAAAGCCATAGAAAATTGACCATGATTGGAATTGTCCCTGGGACATGTTCCCAACACTGAAGTGAATAGAACTCAAAGCAGAGCTGAGAGTTGTAGGGTGTTCAAGTTCAGGGTGCAACTAAGCAGTGGTTTGATAGCATTTTAAATTAGAGTTTAGTATAAATAGTAATCAAATGAAGGGGCTAATGACTTTGCTCTTTTGAAAATTATAAGTGTTTAGAGCTCCCTGGCCCATCGGTGAGTACCAGCCTTTACCTGTCAGACTGCATCCTCTCCACAGAGAAACCATCTTAAAATGTAAATTAGCAATGTAAACACAGTTGTAAAATAGACTAAAAGAACATATTGAAATAAGTGAATTGATTCCAACAATGGAGATGTATTATGGCTACATTATTTTCTATTCCAACAACCATAACAAGTTTTAAGACTATTTTCAATAATCTCTAATTGAATTAATCAGAAAGCAACCAGATTTAATGAGATTTGAAAAAGATCATGAATTCAAGACTTACTTGAAATATATATATGTATATATATATATACACACACATATATATATATATATCGACCTTTACTCTCCCCCCAGAATGTATTAAGTGATATAATTGTAGATGTTCAAATTCTCATACTGACTTCTCAATCATGTGAGCAAAGTTTGTAGAGGAATCCCATACAGAAGTAGAAAGAATGGACATATGTGCAGAAAGAGCGCACGTTAACCTCATGAGTAAATGCTAGCAGCAGTGAAGAGTTAGATGCTGCAGAATCAGCTCTGGGCCGGAGACACAGAAGTCACCTTTTGCTTTAAAGTGCCTTAAATGGTTTTTAACTTCATTCCTTGGACTGCAGTTATGGAAGTATTGGCTGGAGAATTGAAATAAATGGTGAAAATGTCATAAGCCTATATTTATTTAAAAGGTGGGGATACAAGCAAGAAGTTATTTTTTAAAAAATGCCAGGCATGATTTATAAAGTTACCTTATAGAGGACAAAGTTAAATAATTCAAGCTGCAATGTCGTGTTAGGTGGAACACAAATATGATTTGGAATTGAGATCAGATGGATCAGAGAAAGAGGAAATTCATGGTCAGAAGTCCAAGGAGAAAGTTTTTTTCATTTTTTTCAAGTTCTAAAAGTAGATATACAGGGAATGGATGCTCAACAATGCACAGGGTTACAACAGCCAAAATGTTGCCAGGACTGATGAAAGTCATGAAGTCAGCAGTAGGAAGACCGTCTGTTCCAGTTATGGTAGTGATACAGAGCCTCTCCTGAATACATGGTAGTGAGTCAACCCCTTCAGAGGACAAATGCACGGCAGAGATGAGGGGTAGCAATGTGGAGGACAGAAGATACAAAATGTCTTTAGAAGGTTAATAATAAAAAAAATCCAGAACCATGATGCACAAGAGTGTGATCGTCCATGGTGCAGAGTGCACCGTGGCTCATGCTGTCCGCTCAAAGTCCATGTAAACGTCTGTTCTGTGTCCAAATTCCTTAAATTGGGTCACTAGCAAGAGAAACTTAATTCTTAACTCTTTAGAACCGGGAAGCCAAGATGAGGGTGCTAGTAGCTTGGGTGTATGGTAAACATTCCCTGCTTCCAGATGCCTCTTGCAGCCCCCTCACTAGGCAGAGCAACACTGCTCCAGTGGCAGAGGGCACAAAGGGTGACTGTTCCCTCTTGTCCCCTGCAAGGGCACTGACGGAGCCACGAGCAGTCTTAATGCCCGGAGTTCCCTCCTAAATACTGTTTGGAGTGTTAAACTTGAACCTGGGTTTTGAAGGGATGCAAGCACTCAAACCACAGCACCCTAAGTTGAAAAGAAAGACTCCCTGGCTCCCGTGGCTCGTTCCTACAAAAACATGGCTATGTCTCGCTGCAATAAACTCGGATACTATTAGGTATTAGTTAAAGTCTCCACATTTCTTGTTAGTGCTTTAGTGGTTTATTCTTTATCAGTTTCCTCAGTTGCTTCGCTTGAGACCAAAAGTGCCAGTATGTGAACTTTGCATGTTTAGTTTCCAGGTTTAATGTAATTATAGTTTGGTTCTGATAAGGGAATGTTCCAGAAATGACTCGTGAATGTGGGATTTCTAATTTTCATAGTTCATAAATAAGTAGGGAAACCAATGTTAAAATAGCAGTCCCGTGCCTTTGTTAAATAGGCTTGTTGTTGCACTGATAACATCAGACCGCTGAGCACATAAGCCAGAACATATCAAGAGAATGTATAATCCTATGGCATAGCTGCCCTGTGGGTGACTACATACCAACATCTTCATGAAGTCGCTGTTCCTGTGGTTAGGTTTGTCTTCTGAAACACGATATAAGCGTATATCTCTATCTCAGTGATGAAGGAAGCCTTGGATGGTCAGCAGCTTCATCTCCACCCGTTCCATGTAACAAAAGAACAGAGTTGTTAATCTTGATGACATGAACTTTAGATAACTGAGCACTGGGCTGAGTGGGGGCTGTAGAGGAATGGGGATGCAGATTGAAGAGGAGCACACCTCCAGTGCACTGTCACTTCTCCAGTTCCAATCAGCTGCTGTACTGAGACTCTAATCCACCCAGTACCCCCTGCCTCTACACAGTCTGCAGCTACTCCTCTCTGGGTAGCCAGACTGAAGTTGCAGACCAGTAGTGTCTTCTGGGACATTGACACAGCATCCAAATGACTGGAGGTGATGTGACTACATCAGGGTCTGGCCTTCGAGCTGTGCTTGACAGCTTGATTTTTGGCCATGCCAGGAACCCACCTGTCCCTAAAGCCTTGCGTGAGGCCCTGGGGCTCTCCTATTTGATGACCCTTCTTCATCCTCTTTTCCATATAGGGTCAACCAGCCAGCCCCACTGCTTTGACTGCCAGTTCCAGTGCTGGGGTGAGCTAAGGTTCACCACTAGAACATTTCTTTTACATACAAATATAGCATTTAGACATAAACAAGGAGGCTCCCATAGTACCTGCTATGGTTGATGGCTTCTTGGGCTGCTAGTAAGCTCATACCAAATTCAAGGCTCAGCTCTCAAACTCTACAGGGTCTTAAGCTAATATTTTATAAATGACTAGCCCTCACCACTTGAAGTTTGGGCTAAGCATGTGACCTTTTTCTATCGAATGCATTTTGGAAAAATAGTTGAATGATATTACTTTTAACTGGAGAAACCTGTTGAATACTACCTTAGCCAGGTGGTCAAGATGAACAGCAGTGAAGTCTTGTTGATCACAGGTACCAGCATGTATAACGGTGACCTTCATGGGCTTCCTCTCAAATATCCACAATACTCATCTAATCTTATGGAAAACATCGAATTCCATTAGAAGGCTGTTGTACAAAATTCTTGACCCCCAAACTGAGGTCATTGAACAAGAAGAATCAAGTTCATTGCTAAGAATAGCACATGTAATATGAGGTCATGAATGGGATCCTGCAGAAGAATGACAAGGTAAAAACTGGATGAACTGGATTTTTGTGTAAGCTGTTAATAGTAGACTCAAATTGCAATGGCATGCTCTTTACAAATAATAACAGTAAATAATAATATTAGTAATAGTAGTAATGCCTGAAACCTACATGGGATGAAAAAAAAGGAGCACATATTGGAAAACAAAATTAACTAGCTGGAGTCAGATAACATGTCTCTGGGTAAAGTCTCATGCCCTGAATTAGATCCCAGGAAATGAGACTGGATGCAGAGACACTGTCTTAGAGTTCCAGTGGCTATAATAAAATACCACAATCATAAGCAACTTGGGAGGATAGGGTCTTCTGGTTCCACATAGCCACCATCGGGGAAGTCAGGGCAGGAATCCATGGAGGAGTGCTGCTTACTGATTTGTTCCTCATTGCTTAGTCTGCTTTCTCAGAGCACTGAGGGGAGGACCCTCCCACATCAATCACTAATTTAGAAAACGCCCTTCAGTCTTGCCTGCAAGCCAATCTTGTGGAGGCATTTTCTCAGTTGAGCTTCCTTCCTCTCAGATGACACTCACTCATAGCAAGTTACCATAAGACTGGCCAGCTGACCCCCTGCCAACTAGCTACAAAAACATCACTTTTCATCTAGAACCTTTTCTATCTCATTTGTCTCTAAGGTGGCAAATTAATGTCAATATAAAACATTACAAATAGCCAAGTATAAAATATCCATTTTTCTCTAAAATTTCCAGTCTCTCTAAAACTCAATGTCTCTTTAAAAGTATAAAGTCTCGCCGGGCGGCGGTGGCGCACGCCTTTAATCCCAGCACTCGGGAGGCAGAGGCAGGCGGATCTCTGTGAGTTCGAGACCAGCCTGGTCTACAAGAGCTAGTTCCAGGACAGGCTCTAAAGCTACAGAGAAACCCTGTCTCGAAAAACCAAAAAAAAAAAAAAAAAAAAAAAAAAAAGTATAAAGTCTCAACTGTGGATGCCTAGAAAATCAACAACTGGTTATTTATTCCCAAGAGGGAAGAATCAAGGCAAAGTTAAAACAAAGTCCAAATGTACAGAGTTAAGTGCTTGATTCCTGGGCCCCACTCACCATCTTCCAGGCTCCAAAGGGCCTCCACTCCTCTGACTGTGCCATCCATAGTACATGTATCTTGTTTCAGAGGCTCAGGCCAGCTGGACTACGTGGCTGAGACTGTGCTTGGTAGTCAGATACCACATAATGCCTTTGGAACCCATCCAAGTCGTATTTGTTCATAATCTGCCCCGCCTATTCCTGAGTGGTATTCCATATGTGTGTTTAATTACTCTTAGGATATTTTGATTATTTTTTTCTGAAAGACTTCTATGCCCACACATAACAAAAAAAATAATCACAACAGTTCCCAGAGGTCTTTCTGATCTCTAACATCTATTCATCTGTACATACATTTCTTTGTCTTCAACTTTGAAAAACCAACCATGGTATCTTAGGTCCAGAATGGACCCTTACTGTGTGTCTATTACTGCACTCATTTAAACATGGATGCTTATATTTATTTATGTAAATATGACCAATGTAATGTCTAAAAGAAAAATATCAGAAAGTGGTGTGGGAAGTCCTTCTGTATATGTGTTGCTTTTATTGGTTAATAAAGAAGCTTCTTTCTTTAGCCTAATGGCTTAACAGAATATAGCAAGGCTGGAATATATATGGAGAGAGGGGAGAGCGAGCGAGCGAGCGAGCGAGAGAGAGAGAGAGAGAGAGAGAGAGAGAGAGATTAGGTGGAGTCAGGGAGAAGCCATATAGCCACCACCAGGGACAGATGTCTCCGCTGGAGCCTGCCAAAACTTTTCTGGTAGGCCACAACCTCATGGTGATTCACAGACTAATGGAGATAACTTAGTTTAGGAAATAAAAGCAAGTTAGAAATACACTTTGGCTTATTGGCCAAACAATATTTCAAATAATATAGTTTCTGTGTGATTATTTTGAGTTTGGGCAGTCGGGAAACCAACAAGCGGTCTCTCCATTAACACAGAGTATCAGCAAAAGGACAGCAATATGACAAAAAACCATTAACATGAGATGAAAGAGAAAAAGGTAACCTGGAAAAGGAAATGTGAAGATTTTCATACTGAGAAGAAAAAAAAAAAAACCTATCTTATTCTGCTTTGTTGTTTTCCTGAATGGGAGGAGCTTTTCTAGAGAATGCGATTATATTAAGGAAAATGAATCCTGATCCCAAAGCTTCTGCAGGAAGCAGCTGGAGGCCAGTCCTTTGCATAGGGTGACCTGCAGCTCCTAACAACCAGGAATAAAGGCAGAATTTGTAGAACATCCAGAAAGCAAAGCAGAAAGAGACTGGGGAGCTGCATGGCCAGCTAATGCTGATCAATAAACCTTAGAATGTTGATTTCTACCGCCCAGCCACACAATTCCTGCTGTAGCAGCTGAGCGCAGGCTTATCACAAACATTAGGTCATTTTAAAGTATGTGGAATAAATAAGAAACTTTCTTCTACCTCATGCACTCAGCTGTACAGCCACACACACTGGTCAGTAAGTTTTCTCTCTCCAACACATCTTTTCACAGTTTTGTTTGTTTTGTCTTCTTCTTCTTCTTCTTCTTCTTCTTCTTCTTCTTCTTCTTCTTCTTCTTCTTCTTCTTCTTCTTCTTCTTCCTCCTCCTCCTCCTCCTCCTCCTCCTCCTCCTCCTTCTTCGATAGGCAGGGTCTTGCAATGGTTCCCAGGTTGACCTCAACTTCTTGGGATTAAGGAAGCCTCCTGCTTCAGCCTGGGACTATGTGCCACACTGAACCTGTCAGCAACACATCTTTCTAAGGTCTACATCATATTCCTTATTCCGATGAACTGTTATGTTAATCAAGTAATGGCCATTTGTTTCCTCTCAGTTCTTGTCCAGTAGCAAATATTTTTAGGGAGATTTGTTGAAGGGAGATCAAGAGACAAAATAGTCATGGTGACATGGTGGCATGGTGATATGGTGACATGTTGATCTGGCAAGAAGTGTTCTGTTCACCTGCCAGTATGGAGGAAGGAACATGTGTGCTTTCACACCTCGAATCCAATATTAAAGTCTCTAGTCCAATTACCCAATGGGGAGACTTTCTGAGTGCCCCATTTCTTATTAACAATGAGTCCAACACCTGTAGACACAGGCATGGCCAAATGTTCTCTCAGAGATAAATTGCTTTTATTACAGACTTATCTTCTCTCCTGGGTTCCTTTGTCTTACCAAGGTGTAGAACTGGAAAAGCGTCTATGGTTTGCTGTCTGTGTTGTATAACTTTTGGCTTGTATCTTTATTTTCATGGCTTCTGTAGGGTTTGTGAGCTATCACTGTAGCCCTGGTTTGGGATGGAAGGTACATTTGAGGGAGAGGGCAGCCCAGATGAAAACAGATAAAGATGAGCAACGCACACGGAAATTCTGTCCTTCGTATCTGTCTGCAAGGCCAAGGCGGTGAGGCAAAAAGGTCCATCCCTTGCTTGGGTGTGACTTTGGACAGACTAACCTCTCAGAGGCTCAGTTTCTTCTCTAGAAAGGGGAAAATAATGAGAACCACGTCATAGAAAATTATTCTGTGAGACTGGAGAAAAGGCTCAAAAGTTAAGAACATTGACTGCTCTTCTAAAGGTCCTGAGTTCAATTCCCAGCAACTTCATGGAGGCTCACAACCACTGTAATGAAATCTGGTGCCCTCTTCTGACCTACAGGCATACATGCAGGCAAAACATAGTATACATAATAAATAAATCTCTAAAAAAAGAAAAAAGAAAGAAAATTATTCTGTGGAATCAACTTCCTCATGCTGCTTTGCACTTAGTGTTTAGACAGTGGACACGGTGTGACTCCTGTGAAATCATCATCTGCATTGCTGACTGGAGAAACTCCGAGAGCCCGTAAAGACATGATGATGTTAGTTAACACATTGTCTATTTCTCATAATGCATCAGCAGTTGCCTTCAAGGCCTCTCCTGAGTTTGGAATCTGGAATGTTCTAAAGAGCAGCAGGACTCTTGGTCCGTGGTATGCAAATGAGGACACTGGGCCTGGGTGAGTGTCAGCACAAAGTCCTGAGGACTGGGGCAGTGAGCTCCCAGACAGGCTGAAGAGCATTCCCCTGGACATGGCTGCTGGGAAAAAGGAGCTTTTGATGTTGGAAAACTTCATAGGTGGAAAGTTTTTACCCTGTAACTCATATATAGATTCTTATGATCCATCCACAGGGGAAGTATATTGCAAGGTACCAAACAGCGGGAAAGAAGAGGTGAGTGCATTTGCTTAGAAAATGGAAATGCATTTACTGTGTTGACAAACTGTGGAATTGTGTAGGGGGGTGAAGAAAAACATAGAATTTCATAAGGTCATTTATCTTGTCACTGGGCAGGTGTGAGGCAGAGCGGCTCTCGGCTCACTATGAACGGAAGAAAGTCGCTGCCAACTGAAGCGCTCTGGGCGCAGTTGGTTTGAATGTTTGTAGTTCTCACACAGGCTATGGTAGGTGTCTAGTGCAATGCATTGTTCTTAAGATCTATTGCCATATTAAATGCATCCTTTCCCACAAAGTGTCTGCTGGCTCCATGGATTTGTAAAAATAAGTTTTAAAAACTTCAGTTGAGAACAACACAAAAAGCCCAGTACTTTATTTTAAACCACCATCTAATAATTCCTCGTATCTCCAGAAATACCCAGTGAAGCAAAACCAGCCGTTTGAGGAATGGAGCTGAAAATTAGATTCCTGTGTTTTCACTATACTTAACAATTAAAAAAATATTTAATGGCTTATATTCTGTTCTTGTCTTTTCCTTTCTTTTTTAGTTATGAGGAATTAAGTTCCCTTGGGGAATTTGGTAAGATAGCTGATTCATTTGATTAGTTAACTTATTGCACAGAGAATAAAGAGTACCTACTGTGGCAAGTGTGGCTGACAGGTGTATAGTTATCAAGTGAATACTGTTTTATTCTTTTTAAGGCACAGAGAACTAGATTATAATATCATTTCAGCCTTCCTATACTCAAAACCTTTTTTCTTCAAAAAGTCAGCTCTTTTCTTCATTGTTAAACTTTAAATCGATCTTCTAGAGGAAAAATATTACTTTAGACTTTTGTACTAAAGTTTACAAATATTGGCTATCTTGTTAGTTAAATTGTAACCGGCAATTTCGTTTGCTTCCAATGACAGCAAGCAACCGCATGAGAAATCTAATGGTCTCCTCCGTTCTTCCCGGTCTCAAGGTCCAAAGTGATGCTAAAAGTAACAAATCTAACAAAGGCAGGTGGAGTGTGGTAACTGCTCACACTTCTTCAGGAAGTAGAATAAAACAGATCTTTGCACTTCCTGCTACCGCAATACAAATAGCAGTCCAGTTTGCAAATATTGTGTGTTCCACAAATGCTGTGTCTTTGATGACTTCACAAGATACTTGCAAAATTGTGTGTGTGTGTGTTCATGTGCGTTTAGAAAGAGCAAAGTGAGATATTAACACTTACAGATGCATTTCACACTTTGGCCACAAGAGGGCCTATCTGTTTTCATGTATTTATCCTTTGGAGCTCCCTATTCTTCGCTTTTCCAACAGAGGCCTCTCTTCCGTGGGCCAGGCAAAGCCACCTGTTCTGCCACAGAAACGGTTCTCAGTCCATGCGTGTCAAACACAGGGGTCTCGTATCAGATATTCTGCCTATCAAATATTTACATTACGATTCATAACAGTGGCAAAATTACAGTTATGAAGTAACAACAAAAATACATTTATGCAGCATTAGGAAAGTTGAGAACCACAGTGCTATAGGGTGCCAGTTAACGGGGCCCACACAGACTGATTGGGTCTGTATCCCCACATTGCCTGTGACTTCCGGCAAGTCACGTATGATCTTTCTGGGCTTCAGCCTTCTTACTACAGAATAGCACATAATACGTGTGAAGCTTTAAGAAGCGTTTAAGTACTTTATGCTTTTGGTTAGAGTTCCTCAGATATGCAAATTAGCCAGTGAGTGACCGGGTTAGTCACTCCACTAACAGCCCTAGGATGCAATCACACGGAGAACAAAAACTGTTAGCGCTGAATTAAGAGCTTTAGAGATTCTACACTTCGCGGCAGATTTCCTTTTCCAAACTAGATCCAAAATCGTGTATTCTTTGGAAAATGAATGAAAATTCTCATCTTTTAAAATGAAAACCACATCTTCCAAGTTGCTTGATGGCCGACTTTTAGATACCTTGGTAGAGGTGGCGCGTGTTCCCCTCCCCCTCCCAGCTCTTGTCTTTGCCTTTACCTCCTAACTGGAAGCCCGAGCATCTGACCTGCCGAACCTCACACTGGGAGACAATGGCTATGCTCAGACCCTTTGTGAGGCAGCCTTAACCTCTCCTAGATCCCCATTCTGCCTGGCTGGCTTAGGCCTCGGGGCTGTTAGTGCTTTATCTGTGAAATGAAGGGCTGCCGTGGTGAAGGTAGCCAGTCGCATTTCTGTTACTCAGCCTAGCTCTGTGGACCCCTCGGGGATGGGGACGTTGCCTGGAGCAGCAGCTTGCTCCTTTTAATGCAGAGAAGTGTGCTTTAAAAGAATGGATTTGCCACAGTGGGCTACCATTCACCCACCACAGAGAGCTGGTGGCTGCAGTTCGGGGATGCTATGACTATCACTGCTGCAAACCCTTCTGTATACCTTTTCTTTGCATGAAGATAAGTATTGGTTTCTCTGGGATGAATTCCCAGGAGGGTGTTTCTGGCTAAGAGTCGAGGCCCTGGCCCAGGTGCCCGTCTTTCTCATCCCTGTCAGCAGTGGATGACAGGGCTCTTTTATTTATTCATTTATTTTTATTTTTATTTTTTTTTATTTTGGCATCTTCCCCAGCACTTGGTATTGCCACTGTTTTATTGTGTTCCTGCCCCCCCCATCTTTCTTGGTTGGGGGGGGGGGTCAAGCTGAGGGCATTGGGCATGCTAGGAAAATGCTCTACCACTGAGCCTCACTCTCAGCCCAGAATCTTTTTTTAAAGATTTTAAATTTTTTTTATTATGTATACAATATTCTGTCTACATGTATGCCTTAGGGCCAGAAGAGGGCGCCAGATCTCATTACAGATGGTTGTGAGCCACCATGTGGTTGCTGGGAATTGAACTCAGGACCTCTGGAAGAGCAGCAGCCAGTGCTCTTAACCACTGAGCCATCTCTCCAGCTCCCCAGAATCTTTTGATTGTTGAAACTGACTTCATGCACATTTCCCTATGGCATATTTTCAAGTCCTTATTATCTTGGGCATACATCTTCTGTCCATTTTGCTCACATCTTTGTCCATTTCCTAATTAAATTGCTAGTGTCTTTGCTGTTGACTGTTGTAGTTTATTCATATGGGGCATACCGGAAGCATGTGTCAGCTCTGTGATGAGCAGGTATTTACCATAGGTCCTCAGGCTGCCCTTTGAAACTTCTGCCTCTTCAGCATCAGAGGTGCCCACAGCCCAGACACTCCTGAGATCCTCCATTCCATCCCTGATGCCATTTGGGCTGCCTTATTCACAGAAGCTGGGGGCATCCTTGGGCTTATCTTTGGGCTTCTAGAAATTCATGCTTGAGTCTAGTCCAGTCCCTGTGCCACGGCATGTGAGTTGGCCTGAGACCAAATCTCTAAGGGGACTAGCAGACAGGAGAGGCTTTGGCACATGGTGTCACATGGTCAGCGGATCACTGTGAACCCATGGTGGCAATGACTCAGAACTCAGATGGTTGGATTTGCCTGAGGGCAGCGGAAGGCAGAGAGCAAATGACCTTTCCTTTGTCTTAATGCTGCTTGCTGGTTACACAAACACCTGTGCTGTCTATTTTGCATGTAGTTTAGCACTAGGACATGTTGACTGGGCAGAATGACCATCAGGGATGAAGGGAGGCAAGGATTCTGGATGCTTGCCAGCCGCTCGGGGGCGGTAATGCTAAAGTGACCATCTCTGGTTTGCTCCTCAAAGATCGAAGCTGCAGTGGAGGCTGCCAGAGAGGCCTTCCCTGCTTGGTCATCCCGGAGCCCCCAGGAACGTTCTCTGGTCCTGAACCGACTGGCGGATTTAGTGGAGCAGTCTTTGGAGGAGTTAGCCCAGGCTGAATCTAAAGATCAAGGTGAGGGGGGCTCCCTGGCAGGATCTGTCTGCCTTCCAAGCTCTTTTACCAACGGAGACGGGGCTCGAGTACAGGTATGTCTTACTAAATGCTTACGAAAACTGCAGTACCTGGGCTCCTAGCACACCCTCAC
This sequence comes from Arvicola amphibius, assembly GCF_903992535.2. Classification (NCBI taxonomy): domain Eukaryota; kingdom Metazoa; phylum Chordata; class Mammalia; order Rodentia; family Cricetidae; genus Arvicola; species Arvicola amphibius. Next base: position 29,839,136 of record NC_052054.1, read on the forward strand.
TCTGCTTTGTCAGATAATCTCTTGCCTTTTGGTAGATGGTTTATACTCGGGGAAAGTTAGTCATCTCACCCTGTCTGAGGCGCCGAGGTGACCTACATACTTGCTTATCGAGACAAGAGTAGAGAGGGAAGCAAAAACATGCAGGATGCAGAAAGCCAAGTTTTGTGGCTAATATGCTCTGCCCCATTGAAATGAGACAGTGGCAGAATCCAAAGCTAAGTGATGGGGGAATGCATCCTGCCAATTTAGTGAAAGGACTGCAAGGATCCACAGTAGAGCATGGCTATAGGGAGACAGGAGGAACTAGGGGTGGCCATGCCATCTCCCTGTTCTGTTCTGAGCATCCCAGAGTAAAGACAGTTTGGAGACCGGCTAGCTTTCTGATCTATTGTCGTTATTTTACTCCAATGTTTTCCCTGCTTCCCAAAGGACATGGGGATAGGGTGACTACGTAAAATTTATAATATCTTTTAGTCATGTGATGTGAAAATAGACCTGCTATAAGCCAACTTAAAGTTAGGAGGCGGCAGACAGGCACTCAGGAATAGCAGGTTTCTTCCAGGTTAAGGTGGTGGTGCCCACCTGTGATGGCAGCATGCGGGGGGGGGGGGGCGCTGAGGCTGAGGCAGGAGGATTGTGAGTTCCTGACCATGTGGGCTACACACATACACACACATGCACTCTCTCTCTCTCTCTCTCTCTCTCTCTCTCTCTCTCTCTCTCTCTCTCTCTCTCTCTCTCTCTCTCTCTCTTTTGCTCCTGTTCTGGGGGCAGTCCATCTCCCCTGGCCACTGAAGGGCATCTGGGAGAAGTTTAAATAGACTCCCTCCTACCCCATCCAGAAACCAGAATCCTGTGCTGAGGGTCTCACTAGCTCTTCTGATGACTCCTCTCTGTGTGTGGAGGATGTTTAAGATGCCTCCCACATTCATACCTGATGTGCACCTTGAGCTGTTTTAACCCCGACTATTTCAACCACATCGTTTCGAAGCTGCTGACACACTAGAGCCAGTGTGTAAAATGGCGTCATCGGGTAGCTTCACGATGAAAGCGAGGAGGTGTTCACGGGACAAAGATGCTCTGGTTCTACTTTAGGTCCTCCGCACCTCATCCTATAACCTCACACCTAAATATTTCATCTCTTGAGCCAACCAGAGTCAACTCTGCGAGGGAAAAAGGACCCTCCCATGGGCTGGAAATGAGCACAGGGACAGATGACGAGCGGCTGAGGCCAGCGCTAACTCCGTGTGAAACACAGGCAGCGTTTTATGGTGTCCATTTCCTACAGGGAAAACCGTCACCCTGGCAAGGACCATGGACATCCCTCGGTCTGCTCAGAACTTCCGGTTCTTTGCTTCCTCTATCCTGCACCACGTGACGGAGTGCACACAGATGGACCACCTGAGCTGTATGCACTACACTGTCCGTACCCCTGTGGGAATCGGTAGGTAACGTTCTAGGAAAACCCCTGTCAGTCAGAATGCACAGACAGTTCTGGACAAGCGCTTACTGGGGACAGAATATGGAAACGCAAGGGGTTGATTTTTCTCTTTTTGTTGAAAATTCATTGACTTTAAAAACGATTTCTAGTTCATCCTCATTGTATCAAATTCTCTGCCTTTTCCAGAAACGTGGTCTTGGGGGGGGGGGGGTCACAGGGAAAGGGGATGATATCAGGAGCGCTTTGTTTCTTATGATTAAAATAAGAAAACACCAAATCCAGACAGGGCCATGAACGAACTACAGGATTGCATCTTCTTTATGTTTCAGGATTCTGAAAAGCTGGGACACTAGCTCACTTTTCTCTTTATGGGATTCAATAATGTGAGAAATTTGGGTCAATGAATAAATGTGTATTTCAGGTAGATGTACGAACTGGTGCGTTCCTAGCGCTTGGACAGGGGAGGCAGGAGGATCAGAAGAACAAGGTTTTCCTTGGCTACACAGTGAGTTTAGGGTTAGCCTGGACTGTACAAGACCCTGTCTTAAAAAACAAAGAAGCAATAAATAAATGAGTGTATGCTCCTTCAAGTAATGCCAGTAGTTTGGTAAATAAGAGTTAATTTTTTTGCCCCTTGCCCCATGACTAACGTGTGTCTGGAATGACCGAGTGTAATCAGTAGATGTCACTGTTTCCCTGAGAAGCAACGCCAAGCCTTAGCCGCTGCAAACAGCAGGACAAGAAAAAGAAAGCAAGTGGAAACATTGTCTCGCTGTCTCGAGTCCCTGACCCTCTAGACAACCTTTCCCAAGGAGCTGTAGGAAGCTCTAATCTCCTACTAAGAAACATATAAATATATTTTGTTGCAAACACGGTCTGTAACTCTTAAAGAACAGATTTTTCTATGAGAAATTTAGTAGTATAAAATATATTTACATAGGACAAAATATAAAGTAAAGTGAATTTTTTTTTGAGAGACAGGGTTTCTCTGTGTATCCCTGCCTGTCCTGGAGCTTGTCTGTAGATCAGGCTGCCTGTCCTGGAACTCCCTCTGTAGACCAGGCTGGCCTGTCCTGGAACTCCCTTTATAGACCAGGCTGGCCTTGCGCTCACAGCGTGTTTCATCCATAGGGAGAGCTTATATGCGTGCAGGCTGTGACAGAAAATGAACAGTTTAAGAATAGTTCATAGAGATACATCCAGTCACACCCAACCTGTGAATGGGACCTAATGCACAATTATTTAAAATTATTTTAAATATCCTGGGAGTCTTTGGGCCATTTTAAAAGTTAATTGATTACATGTTCTTGAGGGTGAACTCGGCAGATGACAACATTTTGTCACAAAGTCCAGAGTCTGGTTGTCCCTTCTAAAAGTCAGGGGTGTTGCTACCCAGCAAACTGCCGTGGTCAGAGTACAGTTGAGCATGTAGACAGAATTTGATTTAAAGACCTCTGTTGCCAGGCTGGATTTCGCAGCTTGTGCGTCAGAGTCCATCAGCATAACTCTTCCCTAGAGGAACATTCAAAATCATCTTGTGCCTGCAGCACACACAGTTTAGCAAGGCCTGGCCATGAATATCTCAGTGACAGCAGTTATAGACAGAGGAGGGGAAGCCATCAGGAACCAGTGGACTCGCTGCCTAATACTGCACTGCTCCCAGGCTTGCTTTAAAAAGGAAAGGTCAGCCGGGGCAGTGGTGTGTGCACCTTTAATTCCAGTACTCGGGAGGCAGAGGCAGGTGGATTTTTTGTGAGTTCAAGGCTAACCTGGTCTACAAAGTGAGTTCCAGGACAGTCAGGACTATTATACAGAGAACTCCTGTATTAAAAAAAAAACCAAAAATAAAATAAAGTAAAAATAAAAAGTAAAGCTCAATCTACAAACTTCAATATGCATTCTCTTCAGATGGTATTGACAAGTCGTCAATAGCCTTTAGCCCCGGAGCTTCTGTTGCCCTGGTTCCTAATTATAGTCGTGGCTCACCAAGAGGATGGTACATGCATTGACTTTGCTGCTGTAAGGAACAAATTACTTGTAAGAATTTTAGAATAGCCCTTCCTGAAGCTGGCTACCAATAAGTGGCATTTGGGTTTCCGGGCAGCGGGGAATTCTGCTAGAAACACCACCTAGCTGGTCTGAGGCATGGCTCTGCTTCTGCTCTTGTCCCTTAGCTGGTTTAATCAGCCCTTGGAATTTGCCACTGTACCTGCTGACCTGGAAGATAGCTCCAGCCATCGCTGCTGGGAATACCGTAATAGCCAAACCCAGCGAACTGACTTCTGTGACCGCGTGGATGTTGTGTAAATTCTTGGATAAAGCAGGTACCAGGGTGTGGTGGGGGCAGGGAGGAGGCACGGAGCTAGGGCAAAACTGCCAGAAGCCACCTTCACTCAGTGCCGACTCCTAAGACGTCTTTTCATTTTGTAACCCTGATACTTTCTGGTCTCGTCTTCATCCACAGCAGGGTTCTCTTCTACTGTCCCTTCCTTTTCTGTTTAACTCCAGCAGGATGCCATTCGTGAGTAGCATCACCCCATGGGGTGAAGGCTGTGCAGTAAATATTGCAGGCTTAGGGAGTCCTGATAACATCAAAGACACCAACCAGTTCAAGATATTATCATCAGCAGTCACTTTAGATTTAAGTCTGAGCTACCAGTCAATCTTGGAAGTTGAGTATTACTAGATTTGTACTAGTTACAATGACTACTAGATTCAACCATTTCCAAGGTATTTAATATATACCTCCCAGCTTCTCCGTATGGGGCCGAAGTGGATAGGCCGCAACACCCACTAGTTTGCTCCTCATTTTCTTTCAGCCAATGGTTTAATGTTCTCACTTAGGCTGCCTTCCTGGTTTCATTTGGGATATGATTCTGCATGGAGAAGCCTGACATTGTCCTGACACTTAAATCTCAGCAAGTGGCCTTTGAAAGGCCTCTTTCTGTTAGAATCCTTACCTTGTGATCCCCTACAGCTAGGATGGGAATGGTGGCTGGGTGGTTGGAACAAATTTATCACCCTCTGTCTGGGCCAACATGTTATGTGCTTACTGCCTTTTGGCACAGAGAAGCCTCAGTAGGGCTCTCCTGACTCCTTAGGATTGGCAGCAAGTAGAAGCCTATTTCTCCTTCCCTCCCTTTCTACCTCCTCCATCTTTCTCTCTCTCCTTCCCTCCCCACTAGCTCCTTCTGGATGCTTCAGAAGCAAAAGCATGCACATTAACTTCCAGTGGAGTTTAGCTAGCTCTTAGGGATTTTAATGGTAGGTGAAACCTGGGCTTGTTTGGAGAATAGCACCCGTCCTTGTTGGGAGGAATGAGGCGTCCCAACCAGTCTTCAAGATGACCTATATAGATGCCCCAGGCCCACCCTCCCATTCCCAGGATGCACCCATTCTTTGTTATAAACAGGCCACCTTCTAATTCCATTCTTTGCAAAGCCAAGTCTTTGGTGTGCACATGAGCATCAGTGGCTTCTTGCCAGCTTGGTGACTGCGGGTTCTTAGAGTGGAGGCGGAGGGGGCTGTGCCTCTTCGTCAAGCCTTAGCCCTTGAAAGGCTACGTTCTTGTGTGTTCATGTGTTCCTGACTGATCTGCCAGCCACTCACCCAGTCTTTGCTTTGCAATTTCTGTTTGTCAGCTGAATTGTTTTACTTCTCTGGCAACCAGAATCTCTTAAAAGTTTAGAGGGCAGTAATCTGTACAAAAATTATATCACCGTCTGGTTTGGATGGCAGATAACACTGAGAAACCACACAAGCTGCTGCCTCTTAATCCATTACTGTCAGACCCCAGGAAAACCGGAGAAGGCTGACGGGTGTGGAAATCGGTCATCCTGCGGAATGAGCTCATTGTCCCATGGTGAGAGATACACAGCAGTCCTGTGTTTTCTCTCAGCCTCTGTAAAAATATCACAGTAAACATCAGGCATGATTTATTAACAGTCCCCCCCCCACCGCTACTCTCCCATCTCCAAAGAGATGCCGTATATTGGAGCTGCAGGGCCTCATCCATGGATGATGGGAAAACTTGTCCTTGTTTTTCTTCTGTCAGCGGCTCTCCTTCTAGACTTTTCTTTGCTCTTGACGTGGTACACAGTGTCCCTCTAGCTGTGATGTATAAACCAAGGTTGGCCTAGACTAGACTGGATAAATATACATACTGTGTAGTGGCAGAGTGCGCTCAACGTCTGTCCTTTTACACACGTGTGCATCCATGTGAACACACATTCAGGCACCTGCACAGCCTTTCACCCCCGCAAAGAATTTAATCCCGAAAAGAGGTAAACATATACATGTAAATTTAGGTCTCAAGGGTCTTGCTGTAGAAACGATCGAGGCACCTGTTTTTGGACGTTCTTGGTATTTGTTGCATGATTTCGGGGTGGCGGTGATGCTGTACGGAACCATGGGCGCAGGACGTCAAGTCAAAAATTACCCCGTCTGGGACAAGGACCCCTCCTGATTCTCTGGGCCTAGACAGTTGATGTCTTCACATCTCTGCAGATCCACACAGCTGTTTACCGAACACTGTTACTCTGCTTTGCAACTTCTAGGTATCAAGTTGGAGCAAGCGCCCACAGCACGCAACGCTCAGATTGCTTGACAGTACCTGCAAGTCAGCCCCTGGAGCTTAGTCAGTTTTATAGAAAGAGTTTCTCAGCAAGTCCTTTACCCTGCATCTTTCCAGGCCAGAGCACCCAGAGACATGCCAGCAGGCGGATTCTATGAGCGAAGATGACTCTGTAGCATCAGCTTTGCTGTTATACGTCAGTCAATATAAAATCTCCAGGGGCTGTCAAACCCACAACCCCCTACTCTCCCAGCTTTGGGACTCCCAAAGGAGAACCTCCGTGTCACTTCAGCTGTCCTCCATAAACCCAGGAGAATCACTACCGCTGGTTTTATTTCCCATCCAGGTGTTCCACCAGGTGTGATCAATATTGTGTTTGGAACGGGGCCCAGGGTTGGTGAGGCCCTGGTGTCCCACCCAGAGGTCCCCTTGATTTCCTTCACTGGGAGCCAGCCCACAGCTGAGCGCATTACCCAGCTAAGCGCCCCCCACTGCAAGAAGCTCTCCCTGGAGCTGGGAGGAAAGAATCCTGCCATCATCTTTGAGGATGCCAATCTGGAGGAGTGTATCCCAGCAACCGTGAGGTCCAGCTTTGCTAACCAGGTATGAGTCCCGCTCACACAGGCCCTGTCAGGTGGCATCTATTTCGACACAATGCCAAGTCCAGGGAGTTTGGTGATGGTCCTGTTGCTTTTTCTGTAAGTAGGATCAGTTATAGTGTTATCCTGACACCCAGGAGTGGCCTGGTGCAGTTACAGCTTCTATTTGTCAAGTTCCTCCTCTTGAGTCACACAATTTTATCAAGGACCAGTCATGGGCAGAATGGCGGGTTCTGCAACTCTAAGCATCTCCATTTCTTTATTTACATCTGTCTCCTCTTTGCATCCACATGTCCTATTAGTAGATTTTCTTCTCTCCCCAAAGTATCCCTGATGCCTTTACACCCCGAGTTCCTATTTCCTGTAACATTCCAAAGCAAGTTTCACCTCAGGCCACCTTTGCCACTTCTATTATGATTACATCACAGATATTTCTGAGGGCTCCGTCATTTCCGTCAGGTTCTTCAAAGTCACAGCCTCCCAGCGGAGTAAGAACCCTAGACCAGAGTCACTGGGCAACAGCTCTTTCCACAGATGGGAACGATGCCTTCATCTCTTTACCTTTACGGTAATTTGAATGATGCTACTTTCCAAAGGGCTTCTGGGAATGTTTAGTAACTTCCAATTAATGTTTTCATAATAATGGTAATGACATTATTTCCTTTACCATAATTTCCAAAGAAGATTGCTAGAAATGCAGTGTTTGGGTATTGGTAGACAATTCGATGTTATAACAAAAATAATTTAATCATTAAAATTAGCATATGTCCAGTAAACACTAAACTAGTGAATAAGCGCTTCAAGACATCGAGAGAGGCACACACTCTGAGAACGGAGATGAGGGGAAGTGGGTTGACAGGTTGTGTGAGGTAGCCAAGTGCTAAGCAAGGGGACACAGACTGAGGCTACTCATCCACCAGAGTCCTTTTAGGATTTGGTCCAGGCCACCAAACCTTTCTTTGGGGGAGAGGGGTATGTTAAGGTATCAATGAGGAAAAAGATACGGCCAAGCCAAGGCAACAGATGGATTTTAAGCAACTATAATAGCTCGCTTATTTGCTTTAGCTGATGGACGAGTTCCAAGCAGAGCATATTTTCCCCTTAATTGAAGATGATTGGCTTCAGGGAAGGGAGGGGTGAACTCTCAGTGTGACCTTGGGTATATATTAATTCAAAACTCTGTTTTCTAACTGTGAACGGAGAATACTAACACACTGCAGAACTTTTCCGGAGAGAGTAGCCAAATCAGTGCTTGGCATGGCGTAGAGATTCCGTGAATGTGCTCCTTTCTTTGCTCATTGCCTTTGGAGTTGTCCCTTCTGCGATCTCAATGTGAACTATGTCTTCCTAGCACGGAATGATGGGAAACTTGGTAAAACTCTCAAGCCTCTCCACCTTCTGCATAAGGAACTTATGCAAATGAACCCAACAGGTGTCTGGCCATCTTCCAAGTCACATAGGCAGATGGGATAGTGGTGCTATAGGGAAAAGAATTTATTATTTCAGAACATTAACTGCTTAATTTGGACAATAAACCTTTGTGCAAATACCAAGGTAATTAGATGCATTCTGTCCCCTAGGATTGTTGTAAACACCAAATATAAATGTGATAAAAGTGTTATTAATATTTGTGCATTCATATACATTTATACATTCTCCTTTGAAATGTTTAGATGTTGTTTATAAACTATTTCATATTTAAATGACAGTTAGGATTGTTTTTCTCTCCAAAGCGTGCCAGGACCTATCCCTGACCACTCAGCATCTCTCTTTAGGTATCTAGTGGGCATCGGAACTTAACATGCCGACGGCACAACTCTTGCTCTTCCTCTCTCCCCACCCACTGGAAAGGGACTCTTTGCCTCCCGTTTGTCCTTTTATGGAAAGGCATACTGTCCAAAGTGGTGCAAAGCCCAAAGCTTGGAACAGCCGTGTTCTTGCTCTCTTCCTTGTACCTATGTCTGATCTATAAATGGATCTGTTGGCTCTATGTTTAACACATTCTAAAACATTACCGTTCTAGTTTATCCATGCAGGTCTTCTACACATTAGGGGTCCCACACCAATTAAGAATCCTGAATTTGGTGGAAACATACGTCTTTGCTCCCCTTCCACTGATACCTGCCCAGTAGAAGCTACTTACATTGATTTCAGCCTTTGGAATACTTCCCTCACTCCTCACTCTAGGTTCCATCTGTTTTAGTTTTGCACACAATGTTGTGAATGATCATCTACAAATGTAACTCTCAGGGTCAGGGAAGATAGCTCAATTGGTAAAGCACTTGCCATGCAAGTATGAGAGCCTGATTTAACCCCCCCCCCGAACCCACTTAAGAAAGCCAACCATACACTGTAGTCCTAGGATTGAGGAGATGAAGATGGGTGGGTCCTCTGGCTCAGGGGTCACTCAGCCTGGCCTACTCAGAGAGCTCTGGGCCACTGAAATGTCACTATTCTAAAAAACAAAACACCCAAACAAGCAACCACAAGAAGAAAACACAAGGCAAACTGCTCCTGAGAAATGACACCTGAGGTGGTTCTCTGGCTTCCACATGAACACACACACTACACAACCCCCCACATGCATGCATACATGCACACTCATACTCACACTATGTATGTGATGTGGGATGTCCTTCTGTATATGTGTTGCTTTTATTGGTTAATGAAAAAAGCTGCTTTGGCCTATGGCAGGGCAGACTATAGCCAGGCTGGAAGATCTATCTAGATAGATAGATAGAGGGAGAGAGAGAGAGAGAGAGAGAGAGAGAGAGAGAGAGAGAGAGAGAGAGAGAGAGAGAGAGACAGAGAGACAGAGACAGAGAGACAGAGAGTAGGTGAGGAGACAGATGTCAGATCCTTACCAGTAAGCCACAACCTCATGCCTATACACAGATTAATAGAAACAATTAATAGAAACAAGTTAATTTAAGATGTAAGAGTTAGTTAATAAGAAGCCTGAGCTAACAGGCCAAGCAGTGTTGTAATTAATATAGTTTCTGTGTGTTTATTTGTGTTTGGGCAGCCGGGAATGAATGATCAGTCTCTGCCTACAAATGGCACCCAATGTGAGCCAGTATCTTAAAGGTTATTGGCTGAAGGAGTTCCCACAGCAATATGCACCACATATACACATGCGCGCACACACACATATAAACATATGCATACATATACAACACATACATACCACAAATACACATGCATACACACAAAAGCACACACATACATTCACATATCATACACATACCCACACATACATACGATCATATACACACAGACACAATATAAATCTGATCACATTACTCTGTGGTTTCCTTTCCATGATGCTGAGAGTGAAGCAAAGTCCTTCTGAGCCTTTGAGAGTGCTGACCTGTCTTTATCCTACTGTCTTCCCTTCACTCCCATCCTCAGACCCCCCATCTTCTTGTCACCTACACCAGCTTCAGCCCTACAGTGGGCTCCCCACTCTAACCACTGGAACCTCTCTCCTCCCAGTCTTTGCCTATACAACTTCTTCATATCAACCAAGAGTCCCTTCAAATATTTACTCTGTAAGTGCTGCTCCTTCACCAAAATCCTTAATTTTATCATTTGCCTAGTGATCCTCTATTGTTCTGATAAGCCTCTGAAGTCATATCATGTAGTGGATGTTTATTTCTGTTGTTGTCTGTCTTCCTGTGAGATTATGTGTTTTGTGTGGTAGGGACTGGTCCTGCTGACAGCTGGATCTCATTGCCTGGACCAGTGCCTGATGCATGGCAGATAATCAAAAACATGGGGCATTTATCCATGAAGAAGAATGTCCCCAGCTTTATCATTGTCTTCATTCTTGGCAGGGGGAGATCTGCCTCTGTACCAGCAGGATCTTCGTCCAGAGGAGCATCTATAGGGAATTTCTGAAGAAGTTTGTAGAAGCTACCAGAAAGTGGAAAGTTGGGACGCCCTCTGACCCATCAGCCAATATGGGTGCTTTGATAAGTAAAGCACATTTGGAGAAAGTAAGTGATCTCTGTCATGTATGTTCCAGAAAGTTCTTATTTAGAGAGAAACTCAGAGGCTGGGAATGGTGGTGCACACCTTTAATCCAGCACTTGAAAGGCAAAGGCAGGTGGATCTCTGAATTCCAGTCCAGTCTAGTGTACGTAGTGGGTTCCAGGACAGCCAGGACTACATAGTGAGACCCTGTCTTAAAAAACCAAAATGGTAAAGGGGAGGGAGGAAGAAAGACAGAGAAAAACAGAGAGAGAAGGGGGGGGGGTCATAGAGAGCTTATGCAAATGAATCCAACAGGTTATTTGACCATCTTGACCAAGCCACATAGGGGCTGGAGAAGTGGCTCAGTGGGATTTGGATTCTAGCACCCACACTGGGAAGTTTTAAATATCTGCAACTCTAGCTCCAAGGGATCCAACTCCCCCTTCTGGTATCCATGGACACATGTACACACATACACATAAACACATAAATAGAATAAATCAAGTCTTAAAGAGAAACTTGGTATAAGCAGAGGAAATATCAGGCTTTGAAATATTACTTTTGAGAAATTATCTGCTATGGAAAATTGTTTTTCACGGACCAAGAGTAGAATGGGACCCTTTAGACACTTTCTTGAGCCTCTCTTCCCCATCCTTAGAGCAAATGGTTCCCTCTGAATGAGACTTTTTCAGCCCATCCTATATAAAGCTACACTCCCTAGAACGTCCCTTAACTCTCCAATGCTTTAGTTTTCCCTTGTTTCTTTTTTAGGTCTGTTTTATGTGTTTGAATGTTTTGCCTGCATGTGGGTCTGTGTACCATGTGTATGCCTGTCACCTGAGAAGGTCAGAAGCGAGGTCATTGGCTGTTTAGGGATGGTTGTGAGCCATCATGTGGGTGCTGGGAACTGAACCAGGCCCTTGTCAAGATCTTCAAGAGCTCTGAACTATGGCATCATCTCTCCAGCTTGCTCCACCATTCTTTAGACTGCCAACACGTAACCTGTACTTCTTCCCTTAGTGACTGTCTTCCCTTGAGCAGACAGTGGTCAAGTTCATTCACTGCTGTGTCCTAAGACTAGAAAATCTCAAAAAGCACAGCAGTGCACAGTATTCATTGGAAGAGGGATTGTAACAATGTGTTCTGGGGTCCAGAACTTTATGCCACAAACTCAAGGTACCTATCTTCCTTGAAAATTCTCCTTTTGGTGTTCGGCTTAAAATACTTGGAATCAGATCTAGACCCATGGGTTATGGACATCTCTCTTGCTGGGATGACTCAGCGTGGACTTCAAATGGAAAATAAACTCAATTACCCGGCTTCTGTTCAAGAAAGTACTCATGTCATTATCTCTGAGTCACTGGGCTAACTTATGAAATAATTTATTTTACATTATAATCAGCTATACTGTATTGCCTACATTTGTTTTTAGAGTGTAATCAGAACTAAGACTAGAAACATTTTTTTTCTGGAATCTCAGATACCTAAGGCTTCTGGGCCTTTAAGTCTTACATATCACTCGCTTTCCACTTCCTTTGAAACACTTTGATTAAGTCTTTGAGAAATGCTTACATTGTATTCTGGTCATATTCACCCTTCCCCCAATTCCTCCAAGTTTCATCCCATACCCACCCAAATTTGTGTCTTCAGTTTTTACTCCCATCAAGTCCAGAATGCTGCCTATGTACTCTCAGGGCATGGCCATCCCCTGTGGTGCTGTCAATCTACCAGGGACTATACCTTTAAGAAAGCTAACTCTCCCTCTCCCAGCAGCCATCAGTTACTATAGCTACTCAGCTGGGGGTGGGACTTAGTGCTCACTTCCTCCCTCCATGCTGGAATGTCGATTGGCTAGAGCTAGGGCTGGTCTTGAGTGTGACTTCACACGAGCAATTGCCCTGTTTTGTCCAGAAAGCACTGTTTCGTGTAGTCAGCCTCTGGCTCTGGATCTTCCCATCTTTCTGTTTCCCCCCTCTGCAAAGATCCCTAAGGAGGTGGTGTGGTATGGATGGTCCATGTGTGACTGAGTACTCTTTGGTCTCCAATTCTCTGCCCTACTACCAGCTGTGGACCCGTGTGTTTATTACCATCTTCTGAAAAAAAAAAAAGCTTTTCTGATGAGGATTGAGAGATGTACTGATCTATGGTTAACAATAAACCATTAAGAGTCAGTTTAATATTATATGTCTTTTTAACAAAATAATAATAGTAGATTCTTTCCTGGGGCCAAGGGCTCTCTAGCCAGAGGTTCTTGGAACTGATACTAGTACCAGATAAGGGATTTCTTTTTGTAGAGCAGACCTTAAATCCAACCAGAAGATGGTTGGTTAGTTACTCCTGTGACATGTATGCTAATATTGCACCAATGAACTTATCTGTGTGGGTATTGTTATTGTAGCGTACAGGGTTTACAGATGGGCAAGAGAGATGATTATTTTTCTCCTCTTGAAGTGTGTACAGCACTTTCCATGGCTATGAAAGCTAGCCAGTAGGGATGAAGCATCCACATCAAAAATAGCTTCATGTTTCCATGTTATATAACTTGAGTATATGATGTCATCAGTAAGACGGTAACCAAAAGTAAAGGCAATGGTCCATAATATTTGGGGGTTATGAGACCTCACTGGCCAGTAACTTCACTAGAGGTAATTCATTTCTGGCACTGAACATTTTGCTTGTTAGCCTTAGGTGTCTAGTATGAGCATTGTCAGCCCATTATAGGGAATTTCCAACTTCTATCCCCTGCAAACACACACACACACACACACACACACACACACACACACACACACACACAGCTTTGTACCTAACTACAGGGTATATCTGAGTATGGATTAAGCTTATTGTTTATTGTTTACTAGCTGCATGAACCTTGTATACTTCCTGAGGCACAAATTGGAGATAAAAATAGCTGATAGAATATAAAAAGAACTGAGTGACAATACATAATATTACTTATATTAGTGCCTGATATTTAGGCATGAGATAATCTCCCTGCCATTTACATGAGGGCTAAACGTGCAAGTCTGGGGGAACTCCTCCGCCTTTAGGCTTTGCACCTGAGTGACGACAGAACCCTAGCTCCCTAAGCACTGACCTTGTATTGCTTTTTGATCGTTAGAGAATACTGATTTTTCTGCTGATGTGTGTAAGACACCAAATGGCAGGAGGCTTGTAATTATGGTTTTCTTCATCTCCTCAGGTCAGAAGCTACGTGATGAAAGCTCGTGCCGAAGGGGCCCAGATTCTGTGTGGTGAGGGTGTGGACCAGCTGAGTCTTCCCCTCAGGAACCAGGCAGGCTACTTCATGCTGCCCACGGTGATAACAGATGTTAAGGATGAGTCCTGCTGCATGAAGGAAGAGATATTTGGTCCAGTGACGTGTGTTGTCCCTTTTGACAGTGAAAAGGAAGTGATTAAAAGAGCTAACAGCGTTAAGTACGGGCTGGCAGCTACAGTGTGGTCCAGCAATGTGGGGCGCATCCACCGGGTGGCTAAGAAGCTCCAGTCGGGTTTGGTCTGGACCAACTGCTGGCTCATCAGGGAGCTGAACCTGCCCTTCGGGGGTATGAAGAGCTCTGGAATCGGAAGAGAAGGAGCCAAAGACTCATTCGACTTCTTCACTGAAATAAAAACCATCACCATTAAGCACTGACTCCCCGCTGTGGAGAAGCAGCTGCGGCCAATGCCAGACAGCAGAGACTCACTGGTGGGCCGCAGTAGACAGAAATCCTAGCATGTGTTCAGCCATGTCTTGACTTGCCAGGAGACTAGCTCTTGCTGACCTCCACTAGCTGGTATTTTTACCAGCTTGTGAATAAAAAAAGCAGTTTTAAATGTAGATTGAGAACAAGAAAGAAGAGATGCAACAAAGCCAACCAGCTGGCAGTCTCCCTGGTCCTCATGTTATGACTGCATAGATATCACCGTTTGACTGGATTCTTGAAAAGCTGCCAAGTCAGATATTTTCATTTACAAATAAACAACAAAACAAAAACGGAGGCCTGCAAAGCTGGAGACCAGGAAGTTGGCTTGCTGTCTAAGCATGAGGATCTGAGTTCAGATCCCCAACATCAGAGTAAAAGCCTGACATGGTGGCACATAACCCCCACTACATACATGTGCGCACACACACACACGCACATATACACACAACCACCACCACCATCGTCAACAACAACCTCAGCAAACCTGAAGAGGTCATCCCCCACCCCCATCATTTCTTACCCTGAGGAAGCTGTGGAGATGGTCGCCTTAACCCCCTAGCCACTGGCAAACTGATTGAAGCTTGGCTGACCCCATTACTATCAGGAAGTGATGGTTGTGAGGAGCTTGTACGTGTCATGCGTGACAGGTCTTACTAAACATGTCTGGTAAGAATAGAGGAAGCAAAGTAGTGGTTGCTTTTTAGAGAAAACTAGGAACATGAAACCTAGTTTGATCCCTTTTCACTGTCAAGCCCAGTCAACTCAAAGGAGCAATAAATTGTTCGAGGTGTCCATTACTTGTCTTATTCTCATTCTCTTAAAAGTATAGCCTTTTCTCTAATAAAAAAGTAAAAGTCGGTCTAATGCCCAATTCGCACATCCTCTGAACATAACACTGAGGTTGACAGACGTTCAGGAGCAGCCTCAGGGTCTCGCAGAAGGCAAGGGGCACAGGTGGGATTTGAACCTCAGCCTTTGAAGTTCAGGACTTCTGACCCCTTTGCTCCTGCTGTGGGTTGTGCTCCAGAAGCAGGGAAGTGCTGTGGTCCTCCCTCCCTCCCCCCTCTCTCTTTCTTCCTTCCTTCCTTCCTTCCTTTCTTTCTTTCTTTCTTTCTTTCTTTCTTTCTTTCTTTCTTTCTTTCTTTCTTTCTTTCATGTCTAGCTGAGGCCCATAACCTACATTAGCTTAGCCCATGACCAATGACCAAGTCTGAGTATCAGCAGAAGAGATTTCAGTAGCTCCAGTCGTCATTAGGAACCTCTGTCTTCAGGCTAGATATTGATCAGCTGGAGCTGGGAGGGAAGAGCGGAGGCTGATTGAGGTTCCTGGCTATGTACCTTTCCTTGTCTTATTGACTACAAATGTGTTGCGCATGGCAAATGCCAAGGAGTCAAGAACTGGATATTTAATGTGTATTATTTAAAGCTATATATTCAATTAGTAAACCTTGTAAAATAATAATGCAACCTAAAAAACTGGACGGTGGAAAGCAGATGTAGAAAGGTAGGAAAAGGGTGTCAGGTTATAGCTCATTCATTGTAGGAAGCTATGCTATAACAACAGAAATACAGGTGCAAGCATTGGTTAGTTCAATGGTATTGAAGACCTGAAAGCAGAGCTACTTAAGAATGATTCTTCTAGTTTAGTGACACATACCTATCTACAATCCTAGCCCTTGGGAAGCTCCGGCAGGAGGATTGTTATGAGTTGTTCCAGACTAGTGAGAAAATATCTCAAAAAGATTGTTTTTCCTCCTGGCGATAAAGAACAGAATATTGGAAAGGAAACGTCAGCTTCAGGGATAGAGCATCTTACTTCAGTTTGTGAACAATGTGTCCTCTTTGATTGTTCTGGCTCTTTATTTTAATGCGCTGTTGCTAGCCTGCTTTAGAAAGTGATACATATGTTTCCACACTCCTACCTGATGCTTCCAGAAAATGGAGGTTGGGAACCGTGTGCTATGTTGTTGTAGAATATACCAGGCCTTGAACTCCTAACTAAGCTGCTTTTAGGAGGTTGTGGTAGCCTAACGTCTTGGAAGCCAGCACAGGCTACCGGAAAGAACCCGCTCCTCCACAGACAACTTGGAAGTTTGCCCTGGTCAAGCTAAAGGAGGACAGCATCCTCTGCTGGCTCAGAGCTACCTTCTCTCACGAGAGGACTTGGGAGACAGACCTGGTCACTCCTGCCTGGCCAGAGGTGACAGGAGGGTGTTCTGGGTTCCAGACCTTTAAAATCAGATCTCAAAACTCTTAGTCTTTTTCACTCTGTGCCTGATTCTCTCCTGTGAGTTTCCATTATCCTCCTGCTGGGGACCCCTGAAGCTGTCTGTGGCTATTTAAAAGGGTACATTTACTTCTCAAATGTTCTGAGGGCAAGTCCCTCCATTGAGGTCTCCCAGTGAGGGTTTAGGAGCCTGTCTTAGGATATTTTGATTGTGAATTCTAAAAGGAGGCTTCCGGAACGTATTCTGGCATTCATCATCTATCTGGTGAGTGGTCTGGAAAGTTCATGTCATTAGTCCTGGCTGCCAAGCTGAACTGCACCCAGCCATTGATGAGTCACCCCAAAGCCTATGCAATCCATTACCATCACCGCTCTGTGACTTCTGCCAAACGAATGGTAGGCAGTTCTGGTAAGAACCATATTTCCGATTGCAGCTGGCCATGCATCATATGTTGATAATTTGCCTAATCTTGCCTGTTGTCTGAAGAGGTGCCATCTCCACGAGTTTGATTATAGCTTCCTCATCCCACACCTCCTCCCATTCCTCCTCCACATGCCTCAGTCCAGTCTTACCCATGGAGATGTCATTATACACCAATCTCATAATTGCATTTAATTCCAGTGTGACTCAACAATCTCCCAGCAGGCTTTGTAAATTACTCACCAGAATATTAAGGACTGTCTATATAAAGTGAATGAATCATAACATATTAGATTACCAGGGACCTTGAGATCACCCTCCCTTCCCCTAGATGGACAACAGGGTCATAAATGAAGTTTCCCTACTTCCTAAAAATATTAACAGCAAAAAGGGCTCTGTCAGTAGAACTGGATATAGAATGTGCAGGACATTCAGAAATACGCAAGCACCAAGGATCTGGAAATTTTCTGAGGACAATGGAAAAGTCATTGCTAATTCTGAGGAGTATTTTAGACTCCTCACCCCCATACTGTTAGCAGCTGGCCTTTGTCTCCATTGTGGGTAAGTTATGGAGGCAAAATTGTTCTTAATCAGAGCTTCTGGAATTGAATTTATGTATGAAACAAGAAGTATTTCATTCTAATGCTTGCAGCTCAGAGGAGTGAGTGGCAGGCAAATCCTGTTCCCCAGAGGACTCTAAGGCTGGGTGGTTTCCAGAGGACTCTAAGGCTGGGTGGTACCTGTGCAGGAGCTTTGGGTCTCTGGGTGGGAAGCAGTCTTGCTTTTCTATAATTGTTGTGAGCTGTGGGACTATGCAGCTCTAGCTGCCTGCTGCATGTGTGGGAGCAGGTCCTGCACGGGGCACACGGTTCTCAGTATCACATCGTATGTTCATGTGTGAGATCACAAGGACCGCCACTGAGAAATAAGAACAGAAATTTTCTTGAAATTCCGAGCAGGAGATAGCTGATTTTCATGCATCATTCTTGAGAAACCAGAGCGTGTAAGAATCACTGATCTAGGAAAGAATGCCTTTGTCAGGGCGGTTACATCTTTGCAGGATGTTTGGACTGTTTGATCCTAAAAGCTCAGTAAGTCACATCCTTTGAAAGTCCCTTTTGAGCTCGTTTTTTAGGCATTTGGGGGAACGCACTCCTCCACTTAGTGGCGCTAAGCACCGAGGAGGCTAATTATAACTCTCTGGAGCTACTGGCTAGGACTTGGGCTGAGTTAATGGCTTGTGTTTAGGCCAAGTTCTGCCATCAGGGTGGAAGCAATACTGTCTCTACTGTCCCCATGGAAGTGACACTAAAATGCTTCCTGGAGCTGTGACCCCCCCAGCTGAGACTATTGACCTTCCCTCTTCCTCTTGCCCCCCACCTCGCCTTCCTCTGCTGTCCTAAATAGAGGGAGAGAGTTCCCATCTCCTGGACTCTTTGCTGACAGGGCACTGCACCCTTTCCTCAAGATATATTTAGTGCATTCCAATCTTGAGAAAGACCAACTCCCTGATTGGTAAAGTTCGAAATAGAGAAGAAAACCCCTTCTCTGGAGTTCGTGCAATTGTCAAAGTGATAAGGAGCAGAAAGGCTGCTTCAGGTCAGACTTCCCACTGTCTCTGAACCTTTGAGCCGTGTTGTTTTTGGATACACTAGAGCATCCCCACGGCATGCTAAAGTGAGTGTGGCCATGTCTGCCTTCGGCTATATTGTGCACTATGAATTGCTGTAAGAAACAAGGACCTGGACAGGTGGCCTCAGACACCTAAATGACGCAGCAGCGATGATGGGATGGCTCAGCACACTCACATGCTCATCCACCTCCCCTTCGCTGCAGGAAATGCCTACTTTTGTCTTTGCACATACAGCTTGGAAATGACTTTTTGAGTATTAGCAGCAATGCAAGACTCGGAGCCAGTCATATAGAAAGCATCATTTCCTTAAAATATTTTAAAAGCTCTTAAGGTGTCCCAAGTCTCCTTTTCCCCTTTTTTGGGGGGGAGGTGGTGGGACTTAAACATATTGAAGCGTCATTTTTGAGCTTCCTAAACAGTGTCTTGAAAACGGGTTTCACTCCTCCGTTCTCTACAGAGTGAAAGTTCTCTGAAGGCCAGGGGGTTTTTCATATTAGGTCTTTGTCAATATTGCTTTTATAGCTACAGACCCAAGCTCATTGTCTCAGACAGAAGCAGAAACTGTAAAAATCTTTGCTATGCTGAATTGCATAAAAAAAATTCAGAATCACTGTATGAGCCATCGTAGGCCCCGGATAAACCACGTACTTGATTTCAAAGAAGCAGAGACTAAGTTTTAGTCACTAACTCATTTTTGCTGTTTTTTGAGGAAATCCCAGACACCCAGCAAGTGAGAATGCTGCAGCCAGGTGTCCTGGCTCATCAGACAATGCAAAACACATGCCAGCTGCCAGCTGCCAGCTGCTTGGCAGAAGGAGAAGACCTGAATCCTGGGAGATGGAGCCACAGTCCCCAGACTACTCTTGCGAGAGATGGGAATTGGTCCCATCCTTCAGGCAGACGGACTGTGCTCAGAGAGCTTAGTAAGTGCGACCTTCTACATTGCTCTCCCTCTGGGGTCTCCTCTCCCAGGTGTGGCTAAGAGGCTGGGGTTTACGTCACTCCTGCCTGATAACTCCTGCGTGAACCACAGTATTTCTGTAAAGCGTAATGGGAATGAGATGAGAAAAAGTGAATTTAGTTTCAGACAGAAAAGGGAGCACAGGTACCAATAAGTCGGTGCAGTAAGAGGAAGACTACACTGAGCAAATATTAAAACCAGACAAACATTTTGTGGAAATTTCAACCAGAAAGAGGCTTTGTGTGTTTTGGGATGAAACTCATTAAAACAGTGAATTCCTCTGATCAAATGAAGCCTTCTAGCAAGAAGATGTGGTCATGAAAAGAAGATACCAGCCTGGGCCAGAAGCATTGCTGAGTTCCTGGGCTATGTCGCTCAGGCTTCTACACTGCATTTCTAAAGACCATGGAGCCATTTCCCATCTTCTTTCATTTCCGGGTTAGTCCCCCCCCCCGTCCCCCCCCCAAGGCCCAGCAGAGAGGTGCTAATGTGGTCTACAGGAGGCAAACATGCTTTTCATCCTGTTTGCGGGGAGGAGAAGTTTTCCTTTGTCGTTTTTTAGGGTCTTGTCTTCTTAAGATCTTCAACTGAGCCAGACAAATGAACCCGAGAGAGGACAGATTAAGAAGAAAAGACATTTTGAAATTAAATTTTAAATGCATGAGGATTCTACAAAAAGGGAGAGAGGAAGGAAGGAAGGAAAGGGGGAGGGAAAGAGAGAGCAAGGAAGAAAGGGTGGGACGACCTAAAGAAGTATTTAGACTTAGGGGCCCAACCATTTTAGCAACAGGTGAAAAATGTAGAAAAATGGCCAAGTGAAGGAAAGAGGGCTGGCAGTAACCTGTGGGAAGGTAATTATGGGGAATTAGTGGCAGACCAGTTAGCTATTCGGTGAGGTTTGTTTATGCAGACTCACTGGACACTCCTGGCTGTTGATAAGCATCACTCTCTTCCTGGTACGGGAGGTGAAGTGTCTCTTCACAAAGGAAACTAGGTCTTTTTTTTTTATGTCAACAGGAGAAGGCAATGAGCTCTTCCTTATGCTTGCTTGCACTCAAAATAATTCTTACGTCAAAGTAATTATATTTTGGAGTGGCATAGTCTGAGTTTCATTTTGAATATCTGTTATTTCATAAAGAAGACACCACATAGGCAACAAGACTATCTGGAGAAATATCTGGAATGCTAAGGTGATATATTCTGAGAACAAAAGAGGCCCAGTTAGGGAGTCAGTGACAAGGGTGCTATGGATAATTAGGACTTCTCAGCCTCCCCAGTACAGGAAATCACTTGAGCATAGATAAAGCAGAAATGTCCTCCAAATTCTGCACTTCCTGATTCTAAGCTTAGCCCAGAACTGACATGAAGAAAAAGGACCACTTGATAAAGCCACGCCTTGAGGAAAGTCTTTGAAAAAGAAGGGGAATTGACCCACCAGGACCCCATCCACCTGTCACGGGAAACTGGGAGGAGAGTTCTGTGTAGTGTGGAGTGGAAGTGGACTTTCCCCTGTAGAACTGGGTTTTTCCCCCATAATTTTATACATAGAAGGTTTCTTTTCAGGAATACCTTAGCGAAGAGATTCATCCAGGATTTCATTTTTTCAATGCATTCTGGTGCCAAGAACTGAGCAGACTGTTCTGGTGCCCGTTGCATACTTCTGGGATTAACCAATGGAGATGGGAAGGAAAGCGGGTTTGACATCTCATTTCACAGAGCATTTTGTGTGATAGAAGCTGAAAAGATCACTGGGAAAAAAAAATAAAAACACAAACATATAAATAAACACATAAACTATAAAACAGACTGCCAATTACCATAAAGTGACATTTGCCTCCTGAGAAAAAACATTAGGGAGGTCTGAAGACGCAGGCTTAATAGATTGCTGGAGAAAAGCACACTGGAATTCTGGGGAAAATGGTGTGTTCGTGAATGTTTCCAAGTCTTAACACAACATACATCCTGTGATTACTCTAGCCTTTTCTGAATGGTGAGCTTATTTGTCAATGAATCAGTGGGCGCTTGCCAAAGATTTCTTCAAGACAACAGCATCTTTTATCTCATTGACTGGTCTGAGGTAATGGTGTCCAAAAAGCTGACCTCTGATTCAGGGTAGGGCCTATTCACTAGACAGGCTCATTTTTCAGGGAAGCAAGGAAGTGAGCAGCTGTTCCAGGACTCCTTCCTGTGTCCCTGCTTGAGTTCCTGCCATGCCGTCCTCTCAGTGACAGACATGGACTGGGATGTGTGGGCTGTCTAAACCATTCCCGCCCTGAGTTCATCCTGAGAGTCTCTGGTTAATTTGGCAACCAACATTTTCCATGGAGCTATTTGATTCACAATGAGTACTACCTTCCCGTTCATTTCCTTCAGGGATTTTGATCTTCTATGAACCTTGGCATGGCCTGTTAGATATTCATTTCTTTAGCTGAGAATTTATTTACCCCACTTCCCTACCAACTTTACTTTCCTATCTGATGTTTAACTACACATACTTTTCCTGGGTTAGATGATCACATGCCTGAGGACACCTGTGTGGCTAAGAACACTGTCTTTTCTTTTAATTTTCCTTGAATTAAAACCTTGTAGGCTAGGTCTCCAAATTGCTCTGTTTCTGGGTTAGGATCTGCCTTAATTATGTCAGCACGAGGTCTTAAAGTGCAAATTCTGCAACAGCCACTGTCGACTGAGCATGGAAATGATGTGCATATCTGAATAGATTTGGCTGTGCCACCGCCAAATATTTGATCTTCAGATAACTTTGTACTTATGTGCTTTCTCTGCTTGTACCACACACAGGGAATGTTAATACCTTGGGCTGTCTGGCAGTGGCAGCCATCTTGGAATTTCTTTACGAAGGTTTGGATAGCGCCCAAACCACGGACAAGTGACTAATAAAATCCAATGAAGAAAATAGAGCCCTGGGCTGAGGACGTATGTCAGTTGGTAAAAGTGCTTGCCTAGTGTGCAGGAACCCCTGGGTTCAATCTTAGCGCCTCATAAACCAGGTGTGGTAGTGCACCCACGTCATTCAGGCACTCGGAGCTGGAGGCGGGGACACCAAACGTTCACCATCATCCTTAGTTGCATCGTGAGTTCCAGGCCTGCAGGAGCACGTGAGACCTCAACTCAAAAACAGAAGAAAAACAAGCAAACGGAACATGGCAATCTACTAGTCCCAGCCCGACTTCTTCTCTTTAAGAAAAACCTTCATGAACTCCGTTTAAAAAAAATGCTCAGGGAATAGGGGTCCAAGCTCTCTCACCTTTGCATTCAGAGCTTTTTTGCATTCTGAGACTTTTTTTTTTTTTTTTGTTACACTGACTGGTCATAGCTACTCACCAAGTTTGAGAAAGTATGAGCTGCTTATTATTTTAAGAACATGATTAAACTCTCTCTATAGGCCCTAGTGGGGGTCCTGTGGCCATAACTGTCTTCCATGCGGTGTGTTAGCTGGCAGGTGGTACACCTTGACTGGGATGAAGCAATACCTGAGGCCCTGTGGATTCAGGGATACAAGAGGCCCTGTGGCTGCAGGGATACAGGAGGCCCTGTGGATGCTGGGATACAGGAGGCCATGTGCATGCTGGGATACAGGAGGCCCTGTTGGATGCAGGGATATAGGAGACACTGTAGATGCAGGGATATAGGAGGCCTGGGTTGCCTGTTGGTTTTTGTCAACTTTGCATAAATTAGAGGCACGTGGGAAGAATGAACCTCAACTGAGGAAAGGTCTAGATCAGATTGCCGGTAGGCGTGCTGTGGGGTGTTTTCTTCTTTTAAAAATATATTTTCAGTAATGGGTCTAATTTTACTGCATGTATGTCTGTGCACTATGTGTATACATGCCCACAGAAGTCAAAAGAGACCACTGGGGCCGGGCGGTGGTAGTGCACGCCTTTAATCCCAGTACTCAGGAGGCAGAGGCAGGCGGATCTCTGTGAGTTTGAGGCCAGCCTGGTCTACAAGAGCAAGTTCCTGGACAGGCTCCAAAGCTACAGAGAAACCCGGTTTCAAAAAACCAAAAAAAAGAGGCCACTAGAATTCGAAGGGCAACCAGTGCTCTTAACCGCTGAGCCATCTCTCCAGCCCCTGTAGGTTATTGACTGCTAATTAATGAAGTGGTTGGACCACTGTGGGTGATGTCACCCCTGAGAAGACAGGCCTGGACTGTATATGAAAAGTAACCAAGGAAGCCAATAAATTGCTTTCCTCATGGTTCCTGCCTCTGCTCCTGCTTGAGTTCGTACCCTGACCTCCCTCAGACATGACTGGGACCTGTGAGCCCAACAAGCCCTTTCCTTCCTAGGTTTCTTCCAACATAGTTCTCTTTCCCTCCTCTTCCTTCTTTTCCTCGTAACTTTTGCTCTCCCATCTCTCCGTGTGTTTTTCCCCCCAATAGCTTTATCAGTGTGCAGATCTGTGGAGCTTTAAAATACTTGCATCAAGGAATGTCCTCCACCTACCTCGGTGCCCTGCCTGCCCTAAGGTATTTCTCAGCTTGGGTCGGAACAGCCTGTTCTCGCAGCTCAGCTCTCAAGACTTCCAGATCTGTGTTCCTGAACTCGTGTCACGATAAGATGGGTATTAAAATTACTGGCTTGTATCGGGTTACCGTGCGGGGACATCACGTGAGCAAGGGTGACAGCTAATGTTTCCTGGCACCTCTTTCTAGCGTGGCCTTTCGGCAACCTGTGGTTCTTAAGGAAATGGCTGAGCGGCTTTGTTCTAGTTGTGTGGCAGGGAATGGGGATGTGAATAGGGGACGCCCCTCTGACTGCCATTGTAAATTGGGCCAGAGATCAGAAACAGAGGGAAAGTCAGGTCCCGTGTGGCTGGCTGGTGTCCTGGCCTTCACCTTGCACATAGCTCACCCTAAAAGGCCCTTCTTGGAACAAAGATTGTCAAGACAGCTGGGAAGGCATGCGCTTCCTGATCTCTAGTGTCTGTCTCCACGGGGTTCCGCAGAAGGCACTGTAGGGTGTTTTTCCTTTCCTTGTTACCTGGAGCACCCTGGGTTGCAAAACACAGGTTGCTGCCAGTGTAGGGCTTAGAAAGTCTCTAGCCATCTATAGCCTGTCCCTTGGCCGTCCAAGGGGAGGGGAAGCAGGTGAAATTTAGCCAGATCTACTTGTAGACATTGACCTAATCCCTGTGGTTCTTGGTCCCTTGGCTTACAGTTTTGGCAGTCAGCAGACAGCGCAGATTTCATCAGGATGAAATGTCTTCACTACAGAAGTGTCTTGACCAGGTAGGGGCAGGTCATATCTTGGACGACAAAGTGTCTCAAGAGCTGAAGTTTAAATTCCCCTGTAATCATGAATTGTATAGTTTCATCTAAATGAAGTCCACAAATTCCAGTTAATAGTGTTGGGTTGTTTACTAGTTGTTGTAAGACCTGTGTGGAAGTTTTCGAGCCTTGGACTGAGGGTTAGGAGGGGTGGCTCTACTGCCCAGAGTCATGAATGACTGGGCCTGCCTACTTGTGGCAGACTAGTAACAGCCAGGACTCTGCAGCAGATACTCGGAAAGGACTAAGACACCCAACAGAGCTGAAACAGGAAACGCCAGCTGGAGGCTGTGGTCACCAGATCCACTGGAGGCTGCAGCCATGAGTAGCTAGAGGCTTAAGGGGTAAAACATTAAGATGAGAAAGGAGCAGAAGAGATTCTCAAACTCTGGTCAGTAATGTGGGCTCTGGAAGTCTGGTGGACATAACTGGGTTCTGCTGGAATCCAGGGTGAGACTACTTCCCAGTAGGAAGAGACCAATGCTGGATAGGCAGAGCGACCCTGATGACAGCAGTGGGAAGGGGCATCCCAAGAAACTGAAGAGGGTCTTTGCTACCTGGGTATCAGCGCTGAAGCACAAAGCCAAAATTAAGTTAGCCACTGCATTAAATCGAGCCTGGGACTCCTCCAGCGCCCCCTTTCCTCATCAGGGGGATTATGGAGGAATGCTATATGTGTGGTGTGTGTACAGATGAAGGGAAGGAGGTCGGGGTGTGACACGGTCTTAGTTATGGTTACTATCGCTGAAACGCCATGACTGAAATCAAGCTGGGGAGGAAAGAATTTATCTGGCGTGTACTTCCACACTGTAGTCCATCACTGGAGGAAGTCAGGACACGAACTCACACAGGACAGGGACCTGGATGCAGGCACTGAGGCAGAGGCCATGGAGGGTGCTGCTTACTGACTTGCTCCTCATGGCTTCCTCTTTTCTAATAGAACCTGGGACCACAAGCCCAGAGATGGCACCACCCAGAAAGGGTTGGGCGTTCTGGCATTGATGATTAATAAACAAACATGCCCTATAGGCTTGCCTACAGCTGGATCTTATGGAGGCATTTCCTTAATTGAGGTTCCCTTCTCTCAGATGACTCTAGCTTGTGTCAAGTTGACATAAACTATCAAGCCCAGACAGACGCTGTAGAAGTGGCCCTCTCCCAAGCCATAGCTCTTAGCCTCAAGACCTATTGTAAACCCAACAGTACATATGGCACACCGAGGAATTTCAAGGAGAAAACCACGAAGTGAAACTAGAAGAGAAATGGTAAGATTTTGGGAGATGGGGATGCCCGGCCGTCTCCCATCACGGAACTTTGGCTTACGCTGTCTGCTTTGGACTCCCCCACTCCACTTCCCTCTGGTCTGCTCAGAGACCTCTGTGCAGCCTATTGTTTTGTAAAACTCGTTTTAACTCACCTTTGCTCAGGGGAGTTCCTTGCGTATCCCTGACTGGGGACATCCTCTCCAAAGGGTCTAGTCCTCAGGTTCAGATTCACATATTCTGGCCCGAGTGTTAGTTCCAGTTGGTCTTCCTCACTGGCAAGCGCACCCTGTGAGAATAGACCAGTTGTCCATCCTGTTTATTGGTGGATCCCTGGATCTTAGTTCAGTGTGTTATATATTAGGTGTTCAGACTCTTTTTTTCTTTTTTCTTTTGGTAAACGAGGGATATGGAACTTTACTTTTCTATGGAAGGAGGTAGAGAGAGATGTGGTATTTGGGACTAGAACTAGAGAGCACTTATGAAATTAGGTTGTTCTGGAAGCACATTTCAATTATCTTAATGAATTTCTGAGACCAGAACAGACAGTTACAATGTCTAGGAATACCGACTAGAAAATCCTTAGGCCTTGGCTCAGGTTTGATATAAAATAAAATACAGTGAGTACACACACATTCTTAAAAAAAATCCCAGTTGCCGGGCGGTGGTGGCGCACGCCTTTAATCCCAGCACTCGGGAGGCAGAGGCAGGCGGATCTCTGTGAGTTCGAGGCCAGCCTGGTCTACAAGAGCTAGTTCCAGGACAGGCTCTAAAAAAGCTGCAGAGAAACCCTGTCTCGAAAAACCAAAAAAAAAAAAAAAAAAAAAAAAAATCCCAGTTCATAGATGGGGCAAATACATGGCACACACGCCCATCCTAATTCCCCACTTCCTGCCCCTTATACTCTGCCTCCTACCCTCAAATGTATGTAATAAATAACAACAATGGCAATGATAACCAGACACAGCACGCTTTGTTTAAAAGAAAAGCGCATCATAGCCATAAGGAAAGAGTGGAGGCTGCTGAAGAGAGAACCTCACATTTAGTTTGGTGAATGATGGAATCTCTTGGGTTTTCAGTAGTGGGTTCTCATACTGGCTGCCACCCAAGTCTCATGGTCCAAAGAAAGCTAGGAAACCAGGTTTGATAATGATTCGGAAATAGAATATCCCCATGTAGCAGAAGCCGTCACTCAGTTTGGCCTGGGTAAGCTGTGTGTGCATTTTAAAAGTTGTTTCATTTTGATTCTGTGTGTCATCCTGTTTTTCATTCCGGGAACGAGCAGCTGTCAGACTCAATGCCATGAAGACAGATAATTCCTTAAAAGACACTGTAAGTGCCCGTTCCTGGAGGAAGTTAAGAGTATAGCATGAATGTATGAACAGAATTAGTCTATAGACACAATGGGTTACTTATTACCCAGCCTGTTAAATGGGCCGAAGTCCTGATACACAGAGCTGTACGTAGGAGCTAAGTGAAAAGTCCAGACGCAGAAGCACAGGCTTGCACCCAAGATTCCCAGAGCAGTCGGTTCATAGACACAAAACAAAATGGGGTCTCCAGAGGAAGAAGAGGAGGGGTGAAGAAGAGCGGGAGATAGGTTATGAGAAACAGAGTTTCAGTTGGCATGAGAAGAATATTCTGGAAAAAAGTTTCAATGGCCAAACAACAACATGAGTGTAGTTAATGTCACTGAGCTGTGCACTAAAATAGTTTATTATTATAAAATTATAAATTTTATAATATTTTATGATAAATATATAATACACAATAAATTATAAGATATGGACTATATTTTCCTTAAACTTTTTTTTTTTAACTCAGAGAGGTCAGAGTAAACGAGTATCAGGACAGGGAGACTGGGAAGTGATGGTCACTGGAAGGAGAGGCAGGTGGGCACCCAGTGCAATGGCCTTGAAAGCTTCACTCCCCAGCTCTTCAACGCAACTTGAGACGAGTCCCCAGACTACCCCAGCCGCCTTTTGCTCTTTGGAGGAGAGTAACTCTTAACTCTGCTGCCTACTTTACAGGAGCCAAGGTATCCTGTGAAGGCCTGTGGTGAAATCTGACTGTATTACACACATGGAAAGTGTTGTTGCTCCCGGGAAAGGAAAACTTGGTCAGTTCCCTTTGGAATGGCCTTACTCCATAGGTGGAGACTACCACATCGTTAGGGCTGCTGTCTGCATGGCTAGAAAGGTTAAGTGCAAAAATAAAACAGGAAACAGTCATTCCTACTCTGCGACAGAAGCTGGCCAGGACGCCTCTATTCAGCTGTTGGTGGCATCATTAAGATTTTTTAGCTGGGATGGGGGTGGGGCTTAGACACACCCATGACCATGAATCTGCCGAACTCTTTAGCCCTGTGTCAGTAAATGGTTTGACAACAGTGGAGCTATTGATTTATACCCACAAAATCCCACAAGGGTACCTGTTAGAAACAAATGACCTTCGTCTGGTATAAAATTTGGTCAAACAAAAATAATGCTTGGTTCCAGGCAAAATGGCAAAGTTTCTGTTTTAGAAGGCAAAGATCTGCACCTACCCTAAGTGGTAATATATTAACGCGAGACTTGAAGGATTAAACTAGATTTCACTGCAAGACCCTGTGGTTTGTCTCCTGCCTAGATGAAACCCTTCTGAGGGTGTCTGTTGTTGGTTTATGGCTTGACTGACTCTGAAGCGTTAGAAGGCAAGCGGGTGGTGCTAGGAATTCTGGGAGAGTTTGCTGCTCTCTCCCCAGTGGATGCCTTTGGCTTGTTTACTCCTGTCTTCAGGACAGAGCCCCGGTCCTCCATCCTGGCAGCTGGAGCATCTGGGGCTCTCGAGTCCTGCACACGAACATGTCTTAACAACACGTCTGCAGCCCACCTGAATTCAAGGCTGTCTCACAGCTGTGCACGTCCTGGAAGCTCTTGAGAGGTTATTTCTTCCTTCTGCATTTGATTCTATTCACACATCTGTATTTATATGCGGGACTACTCCGGTGGCTGCTATTTTCAACACTCCTGACCTCCCAGCCTCTGTTATGACATATTAGATGGGACAACACTTGTTAACATAAAATAAATGAATGTTAAAAACATAAAGGAAACCTATTAAAAGTAGAGCAACTGAAGACTCTACCATTAAAATTGTTGATAGACATGGTCAATGGCTGTGCAAAGAGGGATTTCAATCTATAATCTTAAAGTATGCCCATACACTCCTATCTGTTTATTTTTGGCAAAACAAGAATTACCAGTCTTTAAGACTTATCTTTCAAAGGGTGGTATTTCCATGTTGCCTTTGTCTGTGGTCAGTCTCTAGGGACTCTGAGCATATAACAATGCAGTGTCGAGAGAGGGGCCTGTCACCCAGTCTTGCTGCTGCTTTTTGCCCCTCTCCTCCCCTAGGCAGCCTCTAGGTGAGCAGCCTGTGCCTGTCCCCGTGCACTCCAATAGGAGGGCACCTGTGTGGGCTCTTTACAGAATCCCCCAGTGCAGCAGGCAGGCAGCCAGGCACAGGTATGCTGGGCACAGGTGCCCTGGGCATGGATCCATCTCTGACTGTCTTTGCAGCACTCCCCTGGCTAGGACTGGGTCAAAGCATGGAAAGGGATGGACTTGCCCACTAATGTGAACCTCTCTCCCTGGAAGCTTCTCTGGTTCGAGCAGCCCCTTTGCTTTTGGATGCTGGAGGGGAGCGAGGTAGGGCTATATTCTGACCAGCGCTCTGTGAAGGCGGTTTCAGGGCAGCTGTGTAGCAATGGAGCCTGTGGCTTTGTAGAAGACAGTGCCTTCGATTCTGGGGTCTTAGCGAGATTTCAGGATAAAGGGAGGCGATTCAGTTTTATTACTCTCATGGTCTATACACATGTACAGTGCTGCTTAAGCTTCCAAGCAAACATTCCCTGTTTGGGCATTTGAAAATTTAAACAACTGATAATTCATTTTTGAGATTCTCTCTTTTTTAGGTTGTAGACGACAAAAGTATCAAAACAGTCTTTTTCTGAGGCTCGTGGTGGGGGGGCTAGTACACTATTTTCTGAATGTGGTCTATGCACATCTTCAGTCTCTCCTCTCTCGCACTCCCTCCCTCCCTCCCTCTTTTCCTCCCTCCCTCCCTCCATCCTTCCCTCTCTCCACACCTCTGCCTTTCTTTCTGAGGCAAGGTTGGCTCAAGCTTGTGGCAGCAATCCTCCAGCTAGGGACTCCGAGCTCACCACAGTGCAGTGTTGAGAAAAGGCCCGTTGCTATGATAACAGGCGTGGATCACCGCACTCAGTTTGCCTTGTTCTCTGAAATACCACTGTGCTGTTTTTCTGAGGAGAAAATACTAAAGGTGTAAGAAAGCCAAGGCAGAAAGGAAGGCAGGGAGAAAAGAAGGAAGGAAGGAAGGAAGAGAAGAAGGGAGGGAGGGAGGGAGGGAGGGAGGACAAAAGCGGGAAGGCCATTGGACACATTGACTATTCAGTGACAAAGGAGGGTCCCAAGGACTGTGAGGGGTAAACTGGCTGTCATATTCTCCACCCTCAGCCTTGAACTTAATGCGGAGTGAGTTCACTGTGCCTGAAATTTTCCAGTGAGATCCTATTGCAAGTCCTTCTCTCCGGTCAGCAGGTTGCTGCTCTCTTGATGACCGCCTGGGAGACTTGAGATGGCCCAGAGGACTCCTTGCAAGAATTTCAATTCACTTTTGTTTCCCAAGGCTCTCTGTCACCAAGAGATGTGATTGTCCTTCAGTATCAGTCAAGTGACTGTGGGGGGTGACCCAGACCTGACATCTAACCGGGAGCCTGTTCTGCCTGGTCCTTGGGTCCTAAACTTTGCTTTGAGTCTGAGCCCCAGGAAAACGGATGTTTAGCCCTTGGTGGTTTCTCAGCAAGTGAACCAGATCATGAGTTCAGAAGTCAAATATGAGTCAAGTGGTGAAGGAGCAAAATGACACAGCAGCAAACACAGAACTGCACAACCTCGTTAGAATTCAAAGAAATGGACACTTCAAAAATGAGCACAAGGCTTTAATCTGTCAGACTGATGGGATCGTTTTCTTTTTATGGAAATACCCAACTACTAAGAAATCACTCATAGACTTCTGCTAGTGCTTAGCTGGCACAAAATTCTTAGTGCATGCTTTTCCATCTACGTGCAAACATTCTGAAATTAAACATCTTTAATGTGCCTAGGTAGTTAGCTGGATGCTACTAACCATAGTCTCAATAAAGCGCGACTGAAAGCCGTGCATAAATCATATATACACCGGGCTGAAAACTGTGGCTCATCTATAAATAAAATGTTCATCCGAAATTCAGATGGCTATTATCAGTTATTCCCATCTGTGTTTCTTGGAACTTCAAGAGTCTCGTGTGATGGTCTGGGGAGGGCTGGGGAGAAGATGGCCAAGTCTCTCTCCAGCCAGGACAGCAGGGCAGAACGACGTGGATTCTACCAAAGAGCACTGACCAAACGAAACAAGTATTTTAGCACGAGAGACGCTATCAGTGATAAAATG
This sequence comes from Arvicola amphibius, assembly GCF_903992535.2. Taxonomy (NCBI): domain Eukaryota; kingdom Metazoa; phylum Chordata; class Mammalia; order Rodentia; family Cricetidae; genus Arvicola; species Arvicola amphibius. The sequence goes on from NC_052054.1 coordinate 29,870,718, forward strand.
TGAAGAAAGGAAAACGCATTAATAAGGCTGAGAGACACTAAATGACTCTTCTCAGCGCACGGTGTTTCTCTTCTTTCTTTGTCAGTTCTTTTCAGAAGCATTTTTCATCACCTTGTGGAGCAAACATGAGGAAGGGTGACAAAGGGAGCACAAGGCCCTGTGTGATGTTTTCACGCCCCTGGGGAGTTAACCCAAGCCTTGTACAAGCACAAGCACTCCACCCCCAGTCACATGCCCTGCCCAAAAGACTTGAAAGCTGGGGAGTAGTCTTGCTTGATAGAGTAAAATGCCTCTTTTATTTTCTTCTTTGTTTGACCTTGCAAATCAATTAAGCTTAAGCAGAACTGGGGATGTGGCTCAGCAGCAGAGCGCTTGGTTAACCCACACAAGGCCTAGTCCACCCTCTGTTGGAGAAGAGCGTTTTCAGGTGTGTGGCTTCTGTTCACGCTGCATTCGTTTAACTCTGTGAAGCTGTGTTACTGTGAAACACCTGAGGGTCTAACAAAGCGCCAAAGGCCCATAGCAAGGCAGGAGAAAGGATAGGTGGGGCTGGCAGGCAGAGAGGATAAATAGAAGGGGAAATGAGGGAAAGGAGGAGCAAGATAGGACAAGGAAAGGAGGAGGTCGGGGACCAGACACCGAGCCACCCAGCCACAGAGTAAGAGGGAACGTAAAAGATATCCAGAAGAAAAAAAAAAAAAGATTAAAGCCCAAAAGCAAAAGGTAATTGGGATAATTTAAGTTTAGAAAAGCTGGCAAGACACAAGCCAAGCTAAGGATGGGCATTTATAAGTAATAATAAGCCTCAGTGTGTGTGATTTATTTGTTTGCTGGGTGCTGCCCCAAAAGAGTAAATAGTAAAAGGAGCAAAACCAACCAACAACAACCCTCCAAAACTGTTTTCTCATTCTTTTGCGACACATAGCATTACCTAACAACTCTGAATGACAAATCTGGTTCGTGTGCTACCATGATGATCTATGGCTGGATGGGGGAGAGGCCCAAATGTAGAGACTTTCATATGGGTCTTATGGAAATGAGACATGCTGATTGGTCAAGACTTGAACGATACTAAAGATTTCCATCTATGGAGAATAGAGGGTTACTTAAAAGATCTACCCAGGTGGGTGGTAGACTCTTTAAAAGCTAGTCTCAGGTCTGGTTGAAACTTCATGTTGATTGGTGCTACCTGGTACTGGGAAAACTTCCCAAAATGCAAAGTTATTTAAAAGTCTTTGCTAAGCCGGGCGGTGGTGGCGCACGCCTTTAATCCCAGCACTCGGGAGGCAGAGGCAGGCGGATCTCTGAGTTCGAGGCCAGCCTGGTTTACAAGAGCTAGTTCCAGGACAGGCTCTAGAAACTACAGGGAAACCCTGTCTCGAAAAACCAAAAAAAAAAAAAATAAAAAAAAAAAAAAAAGTCTTTGCTAAGGGTTGGTTGTGAAACCCAAGGTATAAGTCTAGAAGACTTGTTGGACATAATAACAGTGTTCAGAGGTGTGGCTTTAGGGAAGGGATTGGATCAGAAGGCTTCTGCTTCATCATTGGGTTGATCTACCAGAACCCTGGTGGTTCAAACTCTCTTCATCCATGTGGGAATGTTGATAACCCCTGACATCCTGCAGCTCTTGTCTGGCAACTTCAACTGCTGTGCATCCATGATGCCTTGCTCTTGTCAAGTCCAGAGAGAAGGTTCCATGATTCCACACAATTTCCCCTTCTCCCTTCCTGCTCTGACATTTCAAGGCTTGCTCCCTCTTTCACAATGTCCCCTGAGCCATCAAGGGGACAGGGAATAGATGTCTCATTTAGGACTGAGAATTTAACATTCACTTTTTTCTGAACTCTTGACCAGTCATGAGTCTCAGCAGAAACTACTACCTGATGCAAAAGCAAAGTAAAGCAAGCAAAGAAGACAAAAACAAAAAAAAAAGCAAAAAACCCTCATCAATAACAAAGTCCCCTGCTCCAACCATAGCTGAAAAAAAAAGAAACCAATCTGTGTGCATCAGAATAAATATTTAGAAGGTAGGTCAATGGATATGAAATATCAAGTTATCAAAGCAGTAGTAATAGCTTCTCCAATATGGTTTAAAATCTTCCCAGCCACAGACTTTTGAGCAGGTTTATAATACCAGGCCTGAATTACCTCCTGTTATGTGGGCCTCAGTTAGAAAGCTGTTGTCTATTCCCATAACAGTACACCACTAACACACTGCTGAGCACATCTCGCCTGGCAAGTTGGCAGAGTAGCATGTAAGGTCCATAGCTGAGTAAGACTTTGGGAGGACAATTCTCCCCAGAAGCCTGCATGGTACCTCTGGCATTATGAAAGCTAGCCAACTGGAAAGACGTTTCCGGCTCAATTCCAGCTTGATATTTCTATGTCCTGCAAATGAAGTCTAAGGTCTCTTCAGCAACAGGGTCTTACCATTAGATCCACTGAGCAACCAAGAGCAATGTCGGTGCCATCATGGTTTTGGGAGCCTTAGGCCTTCCTGACTAACAAGTTAATAGAAAGACATGCTACTCATGGCTCTGGAATTTTCCTTTAATAGCCAATAATGTCTGGAACCAGATTTATCCACTCACATAGGATGCCTCTGTCAAATTATTTTTTTCCTTCATACATTTGATTTTTAAAATTAGATTATGAAGTAACATGTTTCCCTATGGCATTTTCACATATTTTTTTTTCTTTGTATGATCCTTCCCCTTCCTGAAAGGGACTTCCCCAAGACCAGTTCTCAGCAAAAGGAGATTTATTTGCCCCAGAGAAACAGAGGGCAGGGAATAAGAGACAAAGACAGGAGACAGAGGACAAGAGAGAAGGGGAAGCGTATTTGTCCAGCGGCAGGGAGAGGGACAAAAGACTGCCTCTGGCTAAAGAGGATACAGGTGTGGCACTTAGGAAAATGGTTTATGAAGGTAAAGGGGGAAACCCTCTTTTAGGATAAGGTGCTTAATTTTGATTGGGCATGTTAATTAGGTAAGTCAAAGGAGGCTTTTGATTGCTGAACTTCAATACTTTGACAACTGAACCTTGGTAGTCAGCCTCAGGAGGAGGAAGTGGCCAAATAAGGGAATAGACCTGGCTGTCTTTAGGGATGGAATCTAATGGTTTTTAGCAAGGCATAGGGAATGGGGGAGAAGGGCAAGGGCCTGCCAGAGCCATGCTTGCCTTGCATGGGCTGGCCAGAGTCCCTTTATTTCCTCTTCTCCATCTCCCTGCTCTTTTATCCATATTTAAACCCTTCCATATCCAGTTTCCTCCTCCTTGTTTTTATATCACACCCCTTTAAATATTACCCCATCTACCACACCTTCTGAGCGCCCTGGCCTCTATACCCACCCACTCCCACATGAACACACACACATATGAAAGTTAGAAGCTAAGCTCTGCATGTGAGAGAGACCATGTGGTGTTTGACTTCTTGAGCCTTTGGCTACCTTACATAATGGAATATTTTTTTCTGTTCCATCAAACTCTCTGAAAATTTCATAATTTAAATTTTTTCGTTGACGAATAAATTCCACTGTGTGTATGTACATTTTCATTATCCCTTCTCCCGTTGATGACCATCGAGGCTGACTTCAGTCCCTCGCTGTTAGGAATAAGGCAGCAATAAACATGGATGCACACGTGTCTCTGTGGTGGATAAGGGGACGCAGTCCTATATGCCTGAGAGTGGTAAGGCTCAGTCATATGCAGGCTCTAATGTCGGTCTTTCGAGAGACCTCCGCGCTGGTTCCCCTAGTAACCGCACCAGTTTATACTCCAGCGATGGTGAGTAAGAGGATCCTCTTTCCTTATGTCTTTGCCAGCGTATTTCTGGCTCTTTGTTTTCTTGATAATAGCCAGTCTGACTAGGGTGAGATGGAATTTCCAGAGAGTTTTAATTTGCACTTCCTTGATGGCTGAGGATGTTGAATACTTGAAAAATGTTTATTGACCCTTTGCAGGTCTTCTGTGGAGGATAAACAGTCAAGCTGTTCATCGTCAGTCACGCATACAAGTGTATTCCCAAGATGTTTCTCTCTCGGAACTAGAATGGTTACATTTGTAACATTCTTTTTAAGCCATCCGTAGCTAGAACCTATTGAAAAACATACGTTTATTGAGATCATGCCAATTGCTCTTTTAGCTTTTTTTGTTGTTGTTGTGGGTAGGGATAAGACATGACCAAAGCCCTAAACATATTCAAATTTCTCTGGAGAGCCAAACATAGAACATAGGAGAAATGAAGAAGGCAGGTATTAGGGAACTCATAAAATCAGCCAGATATCTGCAAAGTCGTTTCTGCGCTCTCTCTCTCTCTCTCTCTCTCTCTCTCTCTCTCTCTCTCTCTCTCTCTGTATGTGTGTGCGATGCTGGGATTTGAACCTTAAGTTTGCTAAGTAAGCACTGAGCTCTTATCTCTAGCTCTAAATTCCTTGTATTCACGGTGCATAGGAAACAATCTTGTACAGCAAAACAGATCACATCTACAGTCCACTAGTCAAGCCTACACGCGACTTAATGACCTTGACTAGAGCCATACAAATCCTTGCTCACCCAAACGTATACAGTGAAAGGCATTTTCCATTATTAGCCCACATCCACCGCTTGGCTATCCTTGTCAACAGGATCACATTTGCTTGGGTGCTTTGGTTTCAGAGGTTAAACTATACTGTTGGATCCTGAGAATGACTCATTATTCTACACCAATTTACCAATTTCAGTTACAGTGAATTATATGCTACTCAAAAAGTAAGGAATTGGTTTAGGAGTGGTTTTTTTTTTTTTTTTTTTTTTTTTGTTCAGCTTTAGCCAATAGGACAACATGGGAGTATGCTTAGGGATGTTTCTGGAAAAGTGCTTTCTTTCCTTATATAAGAGAGACCCACCCTATAGACATACAGACATTATAGGCATACAGACCCTCTAGACACAAGGCCCTATAGACATACAGACCCTATAGGCATAAGGTCCTACAGGCATAAGACCCCATAGACACACATACCCTATAGAACACAGACCCTATAGACACACATACCCTATAGACATACAGACCCTATAGGTATAAGATCCTATAGGCATGAGACCTATAAACACACATACCCCATAGGACACAGAGCATATAGGCATACATGCCCTATAGACAATAGACCCTATACGCATATATACCCTATAGGCATACAGATCCTATAGACATACAGACCCTATATACATACAGTTTTCCCTTTCCCTTCCCTTTGCTCCCACCTGGCTCATACCCATGATGGTGCTGGTGGAAAAGGCATGCTGTCACCAGGAGACACGAACACAAGGATGAAGGTGCCTGCTCACATTACGGATATGAGAAGATGGCATGAGATGTGCTCTCCAGACATGTCACTGAGCAGCAATGTGAGCCCAGGGCCTCCCGTTTGCATTGGTTTAGATTTTCGTGTGAGAACTTTTCTGTTACTTGCTGCCCAAAGCATCCCTAACTGATGTGGTGGATTGGTCAGTCTTCAAATTCTGAGAAGCTGAGATGAAGGTTTAAAATACCTATTGACATAGCTGGACATTTAAAGGTTATTATTTACCAAGCATGTATTAAATGTTTATCAGGTATTTTGCAAAGTCAGTGGTAGGTTTGAATTAGAATGAGAACCAAAAGAGAAAATTCTATAAGGGAGTGGGAGAGGCAAGCTCCATCGCTGAATTGACTGGATTTAGAAATGCCTAGGAATGGACCTCTTTGTATATCAGTCACGGTGTTTGCCTGGGGGAAACACACACTGAACTTCTAATTCACACTCCTGCCACATCCTTCTCTGCCATGATGGATGACATCTTCAAATTGGGAGTCAAAATAAATTGGTCATTCTTTAAGGTGCTTTTGTCAGAACGATGAGAACTGAAGGAGAGGAAGTAGCGTAAAACACGGGTGCCATTTGGTATCAGTACAATCAAGTGTAAGTACAGGACCAAAGGGACCTTGTTTACTTGAGCATCTAACAAAAAAGTATCCTTGCCTCACCACATCCAGCACAGAACCCACTGTACTGTCCTGCTCTGTGAACCCAGCCGGGGAGACAGACATGGTCATCCTGTTTAATGCTTTAATTCTTAGGGCACTTCCAGCACTGTGTGTAGAGTTTGCACCCTCATTTATAGAAAGACATTGGTCTAGCATGAATGCAGTGATCCAGCCTTAGAAGGAAAAATGTGTTAGGGATGAACAGTGCGCTTGGAGACGCACCTGTGGGCTTGCAAAGCTCAGGCCTATCAACTTGCGCATTGGACACAGCAGGTTATTTATGTAAGGTTGTCATATAAATTCTTACTCTGCTGAGAAGGGAAATCCAATCTACGTGTCTTACTGCCCATCCTTTCTTCTGCCTGAAAGTTGAATAAACCAATCAGTTTGTTTACCAATGAATGTTATTTATGAATTATTTCCAGTATATTACGGTATTTAACCAAGTCTTATTTTAGAAATCACTGCAGTCTTTAACCTATTGTCCTTGTCTTCCCAGGCTTTGAGTCTGAATCCTTTTCTGGCAGCGTGTCCCACCCCCCCTTCTTTCCCTTCCTCATCTATATATAATTCCCTTGGCTTAATATTAAGAACTATTTTGTTAGTATATTCATCAATACAGACATGCATCAAAGAGCCAAATTTCTTTTCTGATTTTAATTATTCATGCATGGCCTCAAATCCCCTTTTTAATTTCTGTAGATTTGGGTTTTTTTTCCCTACCTTTCAGTCACTTTATCCTGCTTACAATTGGCAGGTAAGCCAGCCTAGAACACAGTTCACGACTGTTCTGTTTTCTTTCCCAGAATCTTAAATGCTTTGCAACTATGTATAAACGTAAACTCCAGCTCCTTATCTTTGCATTTCTTGAATTGTCTGCTCATGTCTCAACTTCCCTTTCCTCCCTTATCTCTAACTATTCTCTGGAAAAGTCCGACTCGAGTTAAATCGCTCTTCCTGATGGCCGCTCAAGCACGTTTCATTTCTTCCTGAGAAAAGCATAAACCTATTTTTTCTGCCCCTGTGTTTTTGTGTTTTCTGCATTTGCCTCTCTTCACAGATACCATCCAAACCTCATCATTTCGCCCCGTGCACATCTACACAACCTTCTCTCGTCCTGCCCGCACCATTTTTGGTCACATTTTGTCTGTTGATTCGTACTTTTTAAAATTCCTATTCGTCTTGGTGTGCTTTTCATTCCCAGTCTCTGAGTTCGGAGAAGAGGAGGACGCGGCGCACTTCCCATGCGGATTCCAGGCTCTACAGGGCCTTGAGTTTAATAAACTCTGCAATGCCCGGAGTTTTCCCCACAGGCTGAAGTCTCGCGGGGAAAGGAGACTTGGTCAGGTCGTGAGCAGGTTGTTTGATTATTAGCATTCGAGTTAAAGGGATGTAAGCCTGGCTAGGTGCTTACATATGCCTACGGTTTGACTAAGTAGCCTCTCCTAGGCCAGACTGGTCGGCGTGAGCTCATGGAGAACGTGGGCATGAGGAATGTGGCACACACCTTCGTAGAAAGCAAGGCTGTGCTAACTGGAGGGAAAGTCCAGCCTCATGATTTCTTAAGAGTATGAAAACTCAACTCCTGCTTAATACTGATAACACTCTTCACAGGCCGTACAGTGTCGACCTGTAATCCCAGGGCACAGGAGGATTCTGAGTTTAAGGCCAGCCTGGGCAACTTAGTGAGACTCTGCCTCAGCTTTAAAAGGAAATGTGAAAAGGTACATGGGAGTATAATTCAGTGACAAATAATGTTCCTAGACTGTAATTGGCCCTAGACTGACCCTCCAGAACTAACAAAAGAAAATAAAGGTTTATGGTTTCCATTACACGTTGAATCAAACCTCAGGGTTTGGCCATTTCTCAGGGTTCACTCACCCAGGTGCAGCATCACAGCACCCCAGCAGGTGGCACTGCGTCTCTGCAAAGTTCCTCCTCTCCTCTGTCTCCCCCCTTTCTCCTCCTCTCCAACTCCTTCCCTTTCTCCTTATCTCATCTCTTTCCTCCCTCCCCCTCCCCTTACTTACTCTCTTGTTTTCTCCCTCAACACTATGGACAAGTGTTTTAAAGGACCAGATTTCCCGTGATTTGTTTCTTTCTACCTTCTATTTCGCTCATGGGAAAGCTTGTTTCCACCCAGAGTTACAGAGTCCCCACTCATCTCCAGAAAACCTTTCGGTTATAATCAGCTGGGGATGAAGGGTACGAGCAGGTATCTGTTGCTGTTTCTCCCATTTTCTACAAGTAAGACTCACTTATTGAAAAACACCAAAAGCAAAGCCAGGGTCTAACTGCTATCTTCCATCCCCACTGCCCCAGACTGTCATGGTGTTTACCCTGGCAGTAAGGTACGTGCCCACTAACTGTAACGTGACAAGAACCAGTATCAGTCTCAATATTAGAAGATGCCAGAGGAGTCATGATATAGACTTTTGCAGGTGTGTGTGTGTGTGTGTGTGTACAGAATGGATTCTGTAGAGTTACTGTCTCATCCTTCTTTGTAGTGTCTGGCCCATGGTAAGTACGCAACAAGTATTTATTGAATAAATAAAAACTGGAATGAAATAAAAGAAATGAAGGAAAGTCATTTGGAAGGGTACTGTAGACTGAGTTACGTCATCACCTCTTCCCAATATGTTGAATTACAGCTTCAACCCCCTACCACCCCAGGGTATTGTCACGTGATGGATCTCAAAGAGATATGAAGTTGAAATGAAGCTGTCAGAATGATCTTAATTGAATGTGACTGTGGTGCCTGTATAAAGAGGCAGTGGATGAACACAGAAAGATGCCGGGGCTGTGTGTACAGTGAGGGGCATCTAAAGAATGGCCACCTGTCAGCCAAAGAGAGAGGGGCCAGAAGAGCCCAGAGAGTTTTTGTTTTTACACCTACAGCCTTTGATCGTAGGGTCTGATTCTCAAGGGAGTTTACTATTGTCCTACTGCGAGTACAGACTCTCTTCAGTGGTCCTCATCTCTTCAATGGCCATGACTCCCTTGCACACAGTTTTAACTGAGTTCACACTCATTTCCTTGCCGAACAACATGGTTTTCACATTCTTGGGCTTTGCCTTTTGCTCCCTATTCTCTCTATAAATCAAACAGTGAGCAATAACCATGGCACCCGAATCCCACATTGTGATGGAATTTCCTCCACCAGATAAATTAGCCTATTACTTTCGAGTGTGTCCTCACTTAGATTTTCAGGACACAGGACAGCCCTAGCCAAATTCTTTGCCAGAATAAAACTGGAATGAACTCTAGCTCAGCTGCTGCTAGATGCTTTGTTTCCACCTGAAACCTCAAGAACACAATTGGCATTTTGGTCTTTGGCACTATGATCGAAATCGCCCATGGGCTGGAGCTTACAGCATTGTGAGACATCTCTAGCTCCAATCTCCAAAGCCACATAGTCAGGCTTATGACAGGGGTGACACCACCCCTCCGACACAAGTGTTCTGAACCACTGTTTCCCGGGCTCTGATGAAGAAATGACAACTGTACTCTAAGAGAGGAAGGCTTTATCTTGGCTCATGGTTTCAGAAATTTCAGTCCCTCACAGTGGGGAAAACATGTCGGAATGGCTTAGTCCCCATTGGGAGGAGTGTGTGGCAGAGGGAAGTTCGTGTGGATGTGGCCTAGGCAGCAAAAGGAATGGGCCTGAATAAGGGGTAGGCATGGCCTTTATAGGCTCACCCCTACTAATAATCTGCCTCACATAGTCAGGCCACAGCCTTCAAAATAGCCACCAGCTCAGAAGCAAGCCGCTCAAGCGGCAGCCTGTGGAGAGCATTTCCGAGTTACTCCATGACAGTTGCCCATGCAGATTAGTTTAGGTGAGAAGAAAGGCAATAAAGAGAAGGGAGAGAAGGGAGGACTAAAATAGAAGAAGGGAGACAATGAGAGGAGGGAGAGAGAGAGAGACAGAGAGACAGAGAGACAGAGAGAGACAGAGACAGAGAGAGACAGAGAGACAGAGAGAGACAGAGAGACAGAGAGAGACAGAGAGACAGAGAGAGACAGAGAGACATAGGCACACACAGAGAAAGACCCAATGACTTGCAGCAATGTTTACTGACCAGCATCATTTTTTCATTTTTTGGAAATAGACGGTTCACTTGGTTTTGAGCAATCTCTGAAATGAGAAGTTGAACAGTTTCTGGCCAAGTAGATTGTTTTAATAGTTCTCACTTTGTCCTGCGTTGGCTCAGGTGATAAATCACAGGGTGGATCCAGCAGCTCCCTTATCTCAGTGAGAAGTCTTCCCTGCATCCTGTGTCAAGCCTGGCAATCACCCTCACACACCACACGGCGGCCTGTGTTCCCTCTCCTGACATCACGGAGAAGTGTCCTTTCCGGAGGAACAGTGAAGATGTGGGGAACACATCCATAACCACTTTTAGAAAATCTCAGGAAATCCAACATAGGGGTTTATTAAGTTCACACCTAGAATAAGAATCATTGCTCCAAATAAATGCCGAGAGATGGGATCGTAGCCCAGAGAGGAAGCACAGCTTCTCCTATTTCTTCCTCAAATGGGAATTACTGGCTTTTATTTCTTGTGCTATATCTGGTGTTAAAGCCGCAGTCTAAATGCCTAAGTTACACTCATTGACATGCTTTCATTCTTGGCTCCCTCGTGGGAAGTGTCTTATGCTAGACATTTCACTCTCTGGACACCTATGAAACTCGGCTGTGCTCTGTTCTCCCACAATCTCACGACTTGGCAAAGGATGCTGGTATGAACTGGAGGGATACTTCTCATCTGAGAGGATGGATTGCTGGAAGCGCAATTCCTTAGCTCAGAAACTTAATCCATTCTGCCAGGGGAGATTCCTGGCATTTCACCATGCTGTGAGGGACGCATATTGGAATCCCATCTGTATCCCACTGGTTGCTAACTATTCACACTATACCTGGGCAGCCATATGCTCTTGTAAATTAAACAAGAGTATGGAGTAAAATATACAACATAGAAGTCCCGCTAGGTGCCAAACACTGTGTGAGCTTGGATCCAAAGACCATGTGAGGACAGATCTGTCCCTTTATGAAAGGGTGGAGGGCGGGAGTGGGGGGAGTTCAGTGGAACACTAGTGTGTAGGTAGAGAAGAGGGTGAATGTCTAAGTTTTCAAGAGATTGTCTGCTTGTAGATGCTGGCTGCTAAGGGCCTATGGAGAGGCAGAGGAAGGAACCATGCTGACCTCCAGACTTGCTTTGGAAACTAGGAAAAAACAGAGTTACACAGAAGTGTGTATTGTATACTTGGGTTGTATATGTGCACATAAGAAAGAGTGAGTGTGTGCAGAACAGGTATGGCACTGAGTTCAGTAGACTAGTGGCTTCGAGCCTAAGAAAGGTAAACCTTAAGTGTCCTAAATGCTCTAACTCTAGAATGTAATACATACATCACTCTATGACACAGTCATAAAATGTCAATGATTAAAAGGCCGGCTTTTGTTTTCTGTTTACCATATATGAAGTCCAGTGTGTACAATTCTTGCATTTGAAGCTCTTGTGACGATGGGAAACTGTACAGATGTAGACCATTAGGGCAACTGAGGACACACAGGGTGCAAGCACGAAGAAACATGGACTTTAGAAAAGCCCCAAAGGAGCCTTCCTCTACCATCTTCATCACTGAACATGTCCCAAGTGGCAGAGCCTGTGTAAGTCATCCACACCTCTGGGGAGCTGGAGAGAGAGCCTCACTGCCATTTAGATTTTTGTACAGACAGACTAGCATTCAGCAGACTCTGTGGCATTCTCTCCTGACTCAGCAGTTCCTGGGGACGGGTGCGCGTTTGACCATGCCAGAGCAAAGTGTTCATCAATCTGGATTCACCTCTCCCTGGACAGAGCATCTCAGAGCTGTGGGCTCCCCCCAAAGTCGACGAGAATGATGCTTGAATTAAAATGAAAACAAGTAAACAGTGAGAAGGAATTAGATTCTTGTTCTGCCAGTGACTTTGTATCTTGCGCTGGACCGATGGGCAGGAATGGTAAGTGATGCTCAGTTCTTCTCTGGCAGTCTTGGTCGCCACTGTATTAAACACAGGGCAGAGGGATGACCCTTGAAGGTCTTTCTGGGAAAAGAAGCTGAAATCAAATGCCCCCGGGCCTCCTCCCTGTTTTACAGTTCCTATCTTTCAACAAAGAATGCAACATATTATTAAGAAGGAACTTGAAGTAATAATGAGTATTTATAGTTGGATGAAACTTTGGAACTTTCTCATGATTTTGAGTTTCTTTTTCTGGTTGAGGCAAACTCCTTCCCCAGAAAGAAAAAAACAAGCATCCTTCAAGAAGAAATAAAGAGAACAGTTCAACCGAGGGCTACATTCCATGGGCAAAGTGAATGCGCTCTCCACACGGCTTTGCTTGTGAACCACACATTGTTCAGCTAAGAGTCTGAGTGGCCACCAGGTCATTTCATGTCAGAACACACAACTTGTCACCGGTAAAGGAAACCTAGAGAGGAAGTGCTCACTGTTGCCTTGTATCCTAGTCTGTTTGGGCTGCTGTAACAAAACAGAGCTAAGACAATGTGTGCAAAACAGAAACGATGGCTCATGGTTCTCGAGGCCAGGAAGCAAAAGATCAAGGTTCTAGTGAATTCTCGAAGTTGGCTGAGCTCTTCTTCTCTGCTTAAAAGACGGTAATTTTCCCATGTGGGAAGTAAGGCTGGAGGACCATGTGTTAGAGACCAGCTTGGGCTACACGGGGATTACCTTAGGACACATTTTTGTTGAACCCCCACACACATTGATAGATTTTCATCTAATTTTTCCCTTCTTCTTTATAATCTCCTGCAATTTCCAAAATTTACTCACCAATCACCTATGAAAGGGTTGTTTGAACCCCCTAAAGGGGCCATGTCCCACAGGTTGAGAAACTCTGGTCTAGAGCCCTGGTGGGTGACTATGTATGTCCCACTTTGGTCCTATAATCCCAGGGTTGGGAATGGCTGCTGTCTTCCCTATCATTTTCAAGTTACCCACAACTTTGATTACTCAGTTCTCAGTGAACACTTTGTTGGGGTCCTGGCCGATACTGACTCTTGGTTCAGAGGACATTTGCTCTTACATTATACACTGATTAACCGTATGTTCTAGTACTTGAACACTGTTTCTTCTTCTGTCTCTATCATGAACCTCTAAGTGGGCTCTTGTACCTTTCGGATCATTCCTTCATATGTGTTCTGGAGGTTCCACTCACCCTTGAGCTGGGAGAGCTAGTGTGGAAGGGAAAAAGGAGCAGATGTACATATCCAATCACTTGCTGGAACTGTTTAAAAACAGGCCCTGTAGAAGAAGAAGGGGTAGGTCCCCCTCATTTAAGGTGCTTGAACTTACCCGTGTTGCAAATATTTTTGTCAGGCTGATGTTAAGTCACAAGTGTGATATTACTAAACACAGTTTGGGAGGAGAGGCTGCCTAACTGTCAGCCCTTGACAGCTGGTAGGAGCTGGTTCTAGGAGATCGCTGTTTATGAACAGGTAGGGCAGATTAGGATGAGGACATTTGCATCACTGTGGGGACTGGATAGGTTAAAATATTACGGTAAAGAAGTTTGTCGGTCATCACGGCGGCACAATGCAGAGGTCTTAGTCCGCAGGTGCACAAGCATGGGAAGCACAGGTGTGTTTGGCCCAGCTGCTGCACAGCCACTTCAGGTTCCAAAGGTGAAATGCTATCTTGCGATCCTAGTATCCCAACACATATGACAGTTTCTGAACTGGTGAGCGTGTTGGCTTATTAGCTGCAAAGAAAGTCTCAGGTAGAGACTCAAGCTTGTTTTTATTCTTTCTCAGATCAGATTTATGTCTAATTAGCATCACCTATGGGGTGTGAACATATCAGAGAAAGGTGTTGGAACACCTAACATGGCAGCATTGTGAGGTTCTGAATACATTCTCCAAATGAGATCAAAATTAGCCCAAACTTGGAATTTGGAAGCCAGAGCCATTAGCAAGATGAGTAAAAAGTTCAGGCATTTCTGCAGATATTAAAGATCTTTTAGCCACCCCCAAATGACCATTATGAACATGAGCGGGCTCCAAAATTCATCAGAGGAATTCTGGGGTGAATGGATTACTCAAAGTTATTATAGAAAATTAGTTAAGTTTCAAGCTAACAACATTTTTTTTTTTAAAAAAAACCAGATTAAGTGTATACCATGATGCTCTACATTTATGTTTGAATGAACAATTCAAAAGCTAGCAGAGGGGGGCTTAAGAGATGGCTGAGCCACAGAGCACTGGATACTCTTGTAGAAGACCTGGGTTTGGTTCTCGGCACCTACATGGTGGCTCGCAACCATCTGTAACTCCAGTTCCAGGGGATCTGATGCCCTTTTCTGACCTCTAGAGATATCAAGTATGCATATGGTGATTGTACGTACAGGCATGCAAAACACTCGTGTGTGTTTTAAAAATTAGATGTTGGAAAAACCAGGAAAAACCTGAAGTAGGAATCTATTTTTAAACCTATATGCACATCGAGTTTCTGCAATTATACAGTACCTAAAATCCAGTTGTAGAACTTGGTAGTAAATGGAGGCTGGACCTCTAGGTTGGGTCAGCTCTCTGTGTAGCAATACAGAAATTATCAGCATTGAAAGTGATTACCAGTAACCTGCCCTTTGTCATCACTGTGTGCTAATACTAAACCATCTCTGTGATGGAATAGTCCTTGAAGAAAATCTGTTGTTGGTTTAAGCATCACACAAGTTTCAATAATATATGTGCAGTCACAAGTGTGTGTGTGTGTGTGTGTGTGTGTATTATAAACATATATTACTTGTCTTTCAGTAAAATTACATTGTATTTTATACAGAAACTAATTAGAAAAATTCCCATCTATCCAGTTGACTCTCAATATAACAATGATTTAGTTGCTTATGCCTGTTTCTGAGACAAGCTCATAATATTTCAAGTTCACTACTGATAAAGTTAATATCTTAATCCTTTGGGAAACTCTTGCACTTAAGTAGTAGATTATAATAAACAATATGGTGTAGAGATTATAAAGATGAAGTAAAGAACTTGACTTATGTCTATTTTGTGTGCCCCCTTTGAGTTTAGATTATGAACAATGAAGCAGTGCTAGTTGTGGGGTATATGCAGATCTGATTCCTGTACAGCATGTTCTTCTGAATTTGATTAATTCTTTAAAGTAGAAATAAATATTTTTTGTTTTAAGATTAGATTAAAAAACAGAACTTTGTATCAATAGCATGAACTAGTGATTGCCTGGATTTTAACTCTAATAGATTTCGTTCCTTTCTTATTAATTTTTCTGCATTGTTACACAAGCAAAGCTCAGTGGAATTTGCTCTCTGTATGTGTGTGTGTGTGCGTGTGTGCACATGTGTAGGATGTATGTGTGCGGTAGGACGTGGGCATGCACAGTAATGGGCTTGTGGAAGTCAGAGGACAACCTTGTGAAGTCCATTCTCTCCTCCAATCTTTAAGTGATTTCTGGAGATTGAACTCAAGTCATTGGATTTGTGCACTACCTGTTGAGCCATCTTGCCAAACTTATTTTTTCTTATATTTATCTGGTTTAATGTTTTGTTTGCAACTATATTGTAGGTATAAGTGCTAGGTAAATTGTTTTTATGTAAATAGAGTGAGTACTAATAATTTGAGAAATCTGTGTTGCATGCCTTTATGTTAAGTCCCTCTGTGGGTCTGCCTTGTAACTACACTGTTTAGTACATAATTTAAAAAGAAAACCACCCATAGGAACCACTAAGATATACCCTAAGGACCTTCAGGTTCGACAGGTTCTGGCGTCAGAGAAATATGTTTTTAGAACCTATTGAAGAAGATGCTGATCATCCGAGTTACTTAACTTCCTAGAGCAGCCACTACAGGGTTAGGGACTGAATGAAAACCCCTAACACACTGCAACCCCAATGTCAGATAGCCAAAGGCCAGGAGAAGAGGAAGCCAGAAGCTATTTGTCTAGCCCAGCTAGTAAATATCACATATACATACACACAACACACACAATACACACACACACACACACACACACACACACACGCACGCACACATGCACGCACGCACGCACGCACATGCACAGGCATGCACAAATGTCCAAACACACATACACATTTTGGTAAGATAGCATCTTTTCTTCCATTGCTAGTATTGTTACCCAATATGAATCCTGTCCATCTTATTTATCATAATTAATCATGATTCTCATATGAGCATCAGGTATTGCATTGCTGAAAATACCAGCCCCACTGCATTCTGTTATTTCTTATAGACAGTAATGTCCAGAGATGGAATTTGTCCCTGAAGTCCTACCATTGGCCAATAAAACAAAAATGCCTCTGTCAGCAGATTTTAAACTTGCCTATTCAGTGTCTTAGGGTTCGGAGTGAAAAATCACTTTTCATGTTCTTGGTGAGGACAGGCGGTGCAACAGGGCTCAGCTATGCTCAAAAGCAGTTTTTAAAAATAACAATCAAAATTGTGTATGAAGGGAGGGTAAGGTCGAGACTGTTAAAAATTGTTATTATCCCTTCTTCTGAGGAGCCCGTGTCTGTGAAAGCTGCGTATTGCACCCCCAATGAGAGGTGGCGCCGGCTGTGTTCCTAACAATGTGTTCAGTTTAGCCCCACACAGAATCTGTCTTATTTCTAGGAGTTAAGTCTACCAGATGGGGTAGCTCGGACCTTTAATTCCAGACTCAGATAGCTGATGCACAATAACTGCGGTGAATTCTGGGACAGGCTACGGTGGAAATGTCTGTCTTAAAAAGAATCTATGGGAAGATACTGAGAAAAAATTGAGCTCTTCAATCTGTCAGATTAGTTTCTAAAGTGTGGGTGAAGGATGGGGAAAGCTTTTTCAGTCCTCAGGAGGAATAATCAATTTCTCGGTGCTCTCTCTCAGGTAATCTTCGGATTTAGAAGTTCAGAATGGAGTTGTTTTTTTTTTTTTTTTTTTTTTTTTTTTTTTTTTTTTTTTTTTTTTTTTTTAAAATCAGGTAAATTTCAAACAAGATCAGGTATTCATTTTCTAGGTCAAAGCTGTACTAGTAGAGGCCACGTTTGGTTGATGTCATATTCCTTTCAGGGCCAAAGTGGCATCTTCTCTGTAGCCTTTATGGGATAGAGAAATTACTGGGTATGGGAACAATTTGGCGCAGTGTTCAGATCAAGCTGGTAACTAGTGTGCATTTTTGAAGACCCACTTGCTGTCCAGGTTGGTGTCTGTGCTAGGATAATAAATGAGAAGTTAACAGGCATGCCCTTTCTTTTGTGTGAGCATAGTTCAGTTGGATGGGAGAGTTGGGGAAGTTATCAAAACTGTGCTCGAGGACAAAGCTGTGTTTCCATTTCCTAAGTGTAACACAGAATTCGGGTAGCGTCCCAGGAGACTGCTGTGTCTAGTCCCTCACTTGTTTCTGCTCCCCTCTATCTCCCTAGATAGGGTCAGTGCCTCCCAAGCCAGACTAGGAATGAGAAGAGAGCTTGGGAATGGAAGGGCAGGATAAAAAATGGCATATTTTGGAACATTTTGTTTTAACATGGAGATCTGAAAATGGAGCAGCCTGGCGCCAAACTGCCCATTTAAGGCCCAGAGAGCACGGGATTTGGGGAGAAGGTCTCCTTTTGTCCTCAGCCCTTGCCCTCACAAATGACTGTCACATGTAGTAGTAGGTTGTAAAGCTACCCAGGGTGCTTAGGATCCCACAGTACACGGGAACAATATTTAGAAGTTTTTAAGGAACTTGGTAAACTCTAGAGAAATGAGTTTTATATTACAAAGCTTACATAGTAAGTGACTGATGAATGATGTCATGATGAATCTGATTGGCCAGTTCTGTCTTCTGCTTCATTCACATTTGGCTCATTTGAACTTTTAGTGGCTTCGTGAGAACGGACCGAAACAGATACAATCGGATTTGCTTTTGGCCAAGATCGAGTGGAAAAGCTTTCAGAAAAACAGCCTAAGTTTATTCTTGATGTGTGATGAACCCTCTCTGAGCCCCATGGTGTTAGAGCATTGCTATTTATTTATCATAGACATACCAGTGCTGTTGGGGGACCTTTTGGGAAGCTGTGATGGTTTGGGGCTGTTCTAGCACAATATTGCTGCGAAGCAGAGAGAGACAGAGACAGAGACAGAGAGAGAGTGAAGAGTGTTACAAGGCTCCTTTTTCAAGTTATTAAGAGAAATCTAAATCAGTCTATATGGTTTCCAATGAGATTTTTTTTAGCATTTATGAAATTTCCTCGTTGATTGGTTTCTCGCACACATAAATCTCAGAAGTTAAATAAGCAATCTTTAATGGAATGTTTTAATACTATAAAAATGTTCTATATCCACACTGTCAGATAAGTAACCATTAGCTACATGTCACTTTTAAGCACTTGAAATGTGGCTAGTGGGACTGAAAAATCTAATCTTTAATTAATTTTGGCTCGAATAGTCCCATGAGGCTATGATCTTTTGCAATTGAACAGTGCCCAGCTAATCTCTTAATTCAATTTTCCCTGCAAAGTTGATGTTGAAAGTAATTCATAAATTACTTTCAACATAACAGCAGTGAAAATATGCACACATTTCATATAACATGTGATATAAAACTCAACCATGGCTGACTTTCTTCTGACTGTGCTGGTTGCCTTTTTATCCAACAATGCTTTGGCTTCCCAGTTACGTATGCATCCCTTAAGGGAAACTCTTGGGATTTACATTTGTGCACCCTGTACTATGCATATATACTAATAAATACACTAATATATATTGGCCGGGCAGTGGTGGTGCATGCCTTTAATCCCAGCACTCGAGGCAGAGGCAGGCGGATCTCTGTGAGTTCAAGGCCAGCCTGGTCTACAGGAGCTAGTTCTAGGACAGCTAGGGCTGTTACACAGAGCAACCCTGTCTTGAACCCTCCTCCAAAAAAACCAAAAATAAAAACAGAAACAAGAAACCCCCAAAACCAACCAAACAAACCAACCAAGCAAACTATTGATCCCTACAATGACACTCATTCATTTGTGCAGAAGACACAGCTGACCTCATTATTTGTAGATAGATCTAATTGTGAAGGTTTATTTGTAACTGTCCCAAACAGCATCCCATTGTCCCTGCGGCTACTCACATACATGTGCAGAGTGCTGGCAAATTTGAATTGCATGTTATGTGTGCTCCCAACTTCGGTACAACAAGCACATGCACTGCTTTGCTGTTTTAGGCCTCACAGATCAACACATGACCTTTACACAGCACATGCAACTTATTTGATGCCACATTTTTTGGTTGCACTTTTCTGTACTCTTTAGTATTCTAACATTAAAATGTCTCTAAGCCCAGTGCTGGTGTTGTCTGGTATTCCAAAGCCCAAGAAAGCTATGGTGTACTGTGGAGAGAAAAATTGCGTTTGCTAGATTAACCAAACTTCCTTTATTCACAGAGCTGCTGTAAGGAGTCTTTAAGAGACAGTAATGTAAAACAAGGTTATACACGGATGGATTAACAAGATACCTCAACCAGAGGCTAGCAGGGACCTAAGCCGGTATTTCTCTTTAGGAGCAACACTTCAACGTTTGCTGATTTAGTATTTGTAGATATTTTATAGAATATAACCACAGTGAATGGTTAAAGTCTGTAGCATATGTATGCACACACACACACACACACACACACATACACACGTACACACACACACACACACACACACACACACACACGCGTAGAAGCTTGATGCTTAAGTGAAAGACGTGTATTAACTTTTAACCAAAGTCAACCAGTAGCTTCAAGTAGCCAAACTTTAAAGGATTTTTGCATTTGAATAAACATATTTATTAGCCCCAGGAATTTCTAGAAGACCAACCCATTTTCTGGATTGCAATGATTGGAAACTGGCTTTTGCCACTCCACAGTTCACATTTGACACATCACAGTGCAGATAGGTATATTTGAACAACTTGAAAGTGGTCTCATTTTAATCTGTTTCCACTGTAAGAAGCAGTTATGATAATATATATGTGTATATATACATATATATGTATAACTATATATGTTGTCACAATGTCCTAACTCTAATTACTTAATAATATTAATTAGCCAAATGAAGTAAAAAAGAAAAAAAAAAACCTTCATTCCATTTCTCTCTACCAACCATTTCCTATTTCTTACAGGCATTTTTTTCTTTGTAAAAAATTGTGTTTATCACTTTCACTAGCTTCATTTCAGGAGGGCATTTGTTACTTTGTTTAAGTCTGCAAAGACTTTCCAAAGTTAGTTGTCAAAATGTATCAGCAGCTGTTACCACCTTCTGTTTTTCTTTCTGCCCCAGCACCCCAAAGCCTGGCAAGCAGTGAGCCAGAAACTTCAAGTTGCGTAGTCCATTCAGTTGAGTTTTCCAAGAAGCAGATTTACCTTGCAGTGAACAGAACCTAAAATGAGCAACTCCACCAGCAGGTACCCTAGGCTAGACCTGTAACAGAGGCAGCAGCCTGGCCTGATCTGGGAAGCTATGGGCAATGTTACATTCTGGTGTTCCATCTTCTGCTGCTAGGCTAGCTCACTGACTTAATGTGCTTAGAGATGACTCTGTAGCCGTTATTAATACATGTATGTTAAATCTATACCATCCACATTTGCAAGAGAAAGGGAGAGGTTTTTATAATGGGTTGGTTTATCCTGTCATTGTGGAGACTGGCAGCCATTCCACTTCAAGTCCAAAGGTTGTCAGGCTACCTCGCAACCGCAACCGAAGGGCAGACATTCTAACCCAAATGCTGATGCCTGAGGCAACACCAGCCTTTGGCTCCCTTTATCAGATTCTAACAGTGTAGAACACACACACATTGTGGAGCTCTATCTGCTTAGCATACTTGGTTTGATATTAAGTTCATCCTTAAATATCCAGAATACAGTCTGGCCAAATATTTGGACACCCTGTAGCGTATTGGGTTTGATACATAAATTTAAACATGACACACTATCAAATAAATCAGCTGCTATTTCTACAAAGGATCTGTTTATAGTAGGTTCATAATGAACATTTTTAAAAGAAAAACTTGCCATTCTGTTTCGTGTATTATATTAAATTGTCATCATAAGTCCTACAGAAATTGGAGCATAAATGGGGAGATGTCTTTGTTTGAGGAAGTTGTTGTCTAGGGCCAACTTTCTCAATCCAGAGTCACAATCAGGTTCAGCTCCATGTGTAGATTCTGGGATTTCTTAGTTAGGGACAGGACTTTACAGACAGAAATACTCGGAAGACCTTTGAAACTAAGCCGAAAACAAAACGACATAGTAAAAGAAGACTCCTTCTTCACCCGAACAGTGTCCGCAGAGATGTGAGGTGCCTAGGGAGAAAGACTAGTCTGACTGATAAAGGCCAGTCATGTTGGGACTACCGAAACTTTCACAGACAAGTTGGATTATGGATTGTCGATAAAGTTTTTGTAAGGTTTAAAATTAAGGAACGAGTCTCCTTACAACAGAGACTGATATTTGCTCAAAGACTTCAAACTGCACTAAGGGGTTGGCAGGTGTGGATGAGCTAAGTTTTAATGACAGGACTTTTTTGTTTTTGAAAGCCTGAAAGAGTTGTTTACACACACACACACACACACACACACACACACACACACACACACAATGTTAGGACGTGTGTGTCTTTGAGAACTGTTTCCCCTCTCCCTTGAAGGTAATTGAGAATGTACTACATACAAAGGTAGTCCTTTTGACCTTAAAATGCTCGTACTAAAATGTATTCTGCTGCTTTTAATAAGTATGTGTTTAAATGTTAAATGCCCCTTTCTGTTGGTGGTTTTAGATTCTTCTCCAAGAATACCCCTGGGGGAAGAGGCATACACTGTCTCACAAGCTTCGCTTCCCTCTGAAGAGCGGTTTGAAGAGATTCCTGACTCCTTTAGGCAGCCATGGCAGTGCCTGCAAACTGAGGAGGGCTACGCCGTCCTGCATTTGAGATCAGCCTAGGCTCTACTTGGACTCCTTGTCCCAAAGAAAATACACGCAAACACCCTCCAAAAACCAAGCTTTGATGACAAGTTGACAGCTCAGAGAAGGTAAATATCTAGATTAATAAAGGCCACAAAGGTATGCGCATGCCTGTGAGCTGGGTGGGCAGGACGAGAAGGAGAGAGACGGTGGAAAGGAACCCTTCGGCTTGTTCAACCGTTCAGACATAGAATCTCTTCTACTATACCCTTACGGCACATCATGAAACACGGGTGCCCTGTTCATCAGTGACAGAGAGAGTTGAACGACCCAAAGCAGTCATCACTTTGATGACATTAGCACAAAAATGTTAGGAAATTGATTTTCTTCTCACTATCAATCAGCGATACGTTCTAGAATAACCCAAATATTACTTGAACCAGGGTCATTACTTAGTTTGCCACTCAGACAGGATTTTGTTGATTATTGAGACTAGAAAACTCCCCTCCTTTCAGATAAGTCAGGAACTTGCAAAACCAGACTGGTGCTTTATAGACTGGGAAAGAGGCCTTGAGCTGTCTACTCAAACCACCCTGGCCTTTAGTCTAAAGAAATTATAAAATGTAGCCAGGCAGTGGTGACACACGCCTTTAATCCCAGCACTCGGAAGGCAGAGGCAGGTGGATCTCTGGAATTTGAGGCCAGCCTGGTCTATAAGAGCTAGTTCCAGGACAGCTAGGACTGTTACATAGAGAAACTCTGTCTTGAAAAACAAAACAAACAGAAATCTAAAATATGATTTAAACATTTTCTGTATTACTGTTGTGTGTATGTGTGTGTGGCCTGTATGTGACTTGGAGTGTGAGGTGTGGTCCTGGTTTGTGTGTGGAGGTCAGAAGACAAATTTCAAGAGTCAGTTCTCTGCCTCCACTATGAGAATTGAACTGGGGCATCATGATTGCATGACCAGCATCCTGCCACTGAGCCATCTCACCAGTCCTAAAATGTGATTTTTTTTAATAACTAGAAACCCATTTCAGATCCTCTGACTGACTCAGGTGCCTTACTCCTGCGATGATTGTCAAACAAGAATGTTTGGGGACATTGTTTTTAATGTTAGGAGGATTGCTGCTGGCATCTAGGAAGAGGAAGGAGAGATGAGCTAAGCAGCCTCCAATGGGCAGGGAAATTCTACTCAAGGGAGAATTATCTGGTTCCAAATGGCAGTAGTCCAAGGTTGGGAACCTTGTATCTAAGTAGATCTATCACGTCGGAGTTTATGCAAGGCATCTTGTTTCCTGTCCACTTGTTATTGCATTCTTTGCTGTAGATCTCAGCAGGAAGCCGGGCATGCAGGCATCTAGCCTAGATCCAAGCTATAGATGCCATGTCTCTTGAAAACGGTCGAATGACAACATCGGATCACTCCCATGTTTGCACGGAAAATAAAGAGACACTCTCGTCCCCGACTGGTGCCCTAATAAGGAGATTAAAGTCATTCATAAGCAGTGATGACAGTTTCCAAACTGTCGCTTTAATAGGCACTTTGCACCTTGGCTCTACTGACTAGTGCAACGCTTAGAAAAAAATGATTTCTCTGGTTCTTTGGGAAGAACCAAAGAAATTTGTAAAAAGACCACAAACCTGCTTCAGTGTGAAGCGTGCAACACACCCACAAACACAGTCCTCACAGCGTTGCAGTGAAGACGTTTGAGCTCATGAGTTAATGTCAGAGCTGGTACCCAGAAGGTACAGAGATAGAAAGCGGAACCCAAGCAAGAAGGTTGGCTTCTGAGAATGTCTATCAGATTAAAAATTATGTATCCATAAGCAGAAGGATGGGGCTACTGTGAAATGTTTGTTTTAACTTCACCTTCGCTTGACCTTGTGGTGATACCATGTGTAGCCTCTTATCTACCTCATGATGATTTTTTTCATCAGCTCCTGCAAAATGTTTTGGCTACAGTGAAAGCTGATATCTCTCACTTTGTTCAAATAGATTGGGAAACAAACTCTAATTTAAGCAAAACCAACCCTAAGGCTAGAAAGGGAACCCAAGTGAGTTAGAGTTTGGTTCTATTTCACCGGTTCTATTGGTATGGGGTCATAATTTGTAAATTAGAAATGTAATCTGTATTGAATTTCAAAAGGCAATTTAAACATCTTGGCATGTAAAGTGTGCAATTTACAGGCCCATTCTTGAGTTTTCCTTGTGTATTACAGCCCAGTTCCTATATAGTTATAAAACAGGGCAATGCCCAGCCTTATGAGTGGGTACAGTATGCAGAGAGGACCTCGGTATCCCTTTCAGATGGGGCCAGAGTGTAATGTGACCCCACTGTAATTGGTAGCTTATAAAGGAATGAATATCCAGAGATCACCATGAAGTCCTCTGATAAAGAGGACTGACCTAGAAGAAAGAAATCCCAGTGGACCTGAGTGAGCCTGTAATCAGAGAAGCCACAGGGCAGTGGGCATCTTCACCGCTGGCAAAAAAGGCTGAGTCTGCTCCAGTAACAAGGCAACCTTCTCCAGGGCCAGCGTGTAACCCACAAAAATGACCCAATGTTGGTTCCCCGTTCCCTAATTAATGGTCTCTTACTCAGGTACTGTCTGCTACTCCCCTGGGGTGCTTGAAGACTGGCCAGTTCAGATCTTAACAGCTTCAGGATGATCTGGTTTACCTAGAGAGGCGTCAGGACACCCTGCTCCTTTTTTGGGTGATAAGCACAGCGTTATTCTTTCATTCATTGCCACATTCAAAAAATACTTTCCATTTTAATCGTATTTGTGGTCAACGAGAGATCGGTGCCTTTCTGGAAAATGTATTTAATTCCCAAACCAGAGGTACAAGAATCTTCATTTGTTTTCTGCTCCTTGGAATCCATCCCGACTCTGGGGGACCAGCTGCAAGACTTCAAGGCTGTGCAACAAGTCACATCAGCCCATGGTGAAAGTAGACATCAGTCGATTCTTAGAGCTGGGAGGGACTTGGAGGTCGCGGTTGTTTTACAATGGAAGTAGAGAAAGAAGAAACCCGGGTATTAAGGTACGAGGACATTGAATGAATGAGTTACAATTTACGCTAGGTGTTTTGCGTCCAAGATCCATTGTTCTTTTTTTTTTTTATTACACTCCTCTGAATAAAATTATTTAGCCCCATAATTGACCATGCAAATATCTATAAAACAAATTTTCACAGGAAATTATGCTTAGGTGCCCCAGAGTTTCAATTGTACAATCTAATCGGGTGTAACATATTTTGCATGAGCATATTTCTTTAGTATCTTTTCCTAAAACTAGACCTGTAGTTGACTATGATGCCTGGCATTTGTATACTGTGCCTGGCTGCTCTCTGAGGTTCAGAGACCATGGAACCCGGGGCTGTTGCTGTTTTAAATTCATGGCTGGACTTCTAGTGGCAGCTAATTGCTCTCCACGCTGTAATTTCCTCCAGAGCCATATGCCAGAAGACCTCCAGATTTTGAGAAACTTACACTCTTATTTTCTTCTCAAATCAGGAATGGATTTTATAAGTCTTTCATTCTGCACGATTTCTCCTTCTGTAAGAGCCATATAGGGGTTTCCTTTCTAGAAGCAATTCAATAGCATTTTTTTTTTAGGCCAAAAGATAGCCTGAATATGTTTTAAAGCAAGACTCACTACTGTTATGCTCTAAACACATGGGTGACCTGGTGGTGGTGGTGCACTCCTTTAATCCTAGCCCTCCAGAGGCAGAGACAGGTGGGTCTCTGTGAGTTCAAGACCAGCCTGGTTTATATAGTGAACTCCAAGACAGCTAGGACTGTCTCAAAAAAACGAAAAAGCAAAAGCAAAACAAAACAAAGCAAAACTGAAAACAACAATAAAAACCACATGGAGAGTCTTAGCCTGGGACTACCTAACACGGGTTTGAAGAAGTTTCTCTTACTTCTGTCAGAAGGCTCCTCCTGAAGGTCAGAGCTGAAGGAATTCATCTCCCAGCAGGGGACATAATTAGCCAGTAATGAGATGCTGTCATAAGGGGTATCCTGCAAACCTCCATGGACAGAAGGCTTCCTGTAATATGTGGGATGGAAAATGAGCTTCAGTGCTTAAACTGTTTAATTCCTCAAAATCAGGTTGAGCCTCCTCCTGTGAGTACCCCTGAGAGGCTGTGCCTGTGTGGAAAGGGGGCGAGGCTGCGCTATTCCTGGGTGTGGGGTGGGGTGGGGGTGGATCCTCTTATTTGGCTTCTAAGATGTAAAGGCTTCTTTTCTGGTCCTGTTGTCTTAAAACCAAAACCCAAACCAAAGCAAACTACACGTTATATGATTCCATTTATATGAAATGTCACAAACAGACAAGTCCATGGAGACTTGGAAGTATAAACCGGTGGGTATGTGAATGCAGAGAAGAGGGGTTGGGAAGTGGCTGTGGTTGGGTAAAGCTCCTGGCATGCTTCGGATGGTAAAAATGGCAGCTTGTACTTCCGGTACACCAGCTGTTTCTATAGTCCCATGTCCACCCGTTTAGCCCTTGCTCCCTCTCCTGAAGTGAGTATTATCACACTCCCTCAACTTACAGATTAGGGAGCTGAGGCCTAAGGAGGTTCCATGACTGTTTCATGCTCGACTGAATGGCGCGCTTCATCTCACGGTCTTGCTGTAGAACTTGCACAAAGACTGCAGGGCTCGGCTCCCTCTGATTTCAAGCAAGGTCACTGCAGGTTGACCACTGAAAAAATAGGGGTGAGAGGTCATGATGGTGGAGGAGCTGCGGGTGGCCCAGTGTAAACATTGGCATAGACTGGACCTACAGCAAAGTTTGTCTGGACAAACAGAGAAGCCCTCCTGCCGGTCATGTCAACGGTGTGACTGACGTCAACACCAACCCACACTGGCATTTGTTTGCTTTGACCTGCGGCCCACAGGCATCTCTCACAGTAGACTGGTCTGTGTGATAGACCTTTATCACACCTAGAGTGGTCCCTCCAGTAGGAAGGATGTAGCAAGCGTGGCCCTCCTTTCTGATGCAATATTAGCAGCTATTTCAGTGGACTGTGACCTCAAGGGTTCACATGTGCACACAGCGTCCACTCTTGGACCTCTGTAGGAAGTGAGCAGCAAAGCAGGCTTTCATATTGCTTTATGTTTAAAAATAGTATGGACTGACTTCTGAGTGGAAGAAAATGAGTCCCCTTGGAGATTTAAAATGGCTTTCCTTATGAGTCAACAATACAAAGAAGCAACAATTTTTCATTTTGTTGAATACTTCAAAGTAGATAATTTCCAGTGTTCTAATTTTTCTTTTGTTCTTACTTTGCTTTAAATTAATAATCACAAACTTAACTCTGCAATCCAGCTAGACTCGATATGGAGGTAAATATAGAACTCAGAGAACTTCAGCGAAAGCTTAGATTATAGGACATTGTTAGCAGATGAGGCAGGGGTGCTGTCCAGACCTACAGAGAGAGTGTCAGGACCTGCAAGTCAAAACCATTAGAGTTGTCCACTGCCAGGAGTGGTGACCTTCTTCCGGGTCTTGTCATTTCTAGACCCCAAACGCTCTATGGCTTCCACAATGTTCATGCCTTCTTTCACCTCCCCAAAGACCACATGTTTTCATCCGCTCAGCCTGGGCAGCACAGATGAACAATGGGGAACCATTTGCGTTTGCTGCAGCATTTGCCTTGGACAAGAGGCTAGGGGCGTGGATGTTTCAGGATGTTTTCATCCTCAGTTTTCTCCCGTAGATGGATGGACCTGCTGCCGATGCCATAACCGTGACTGAAGTTGCACCCTAGCACATAAATCCCGGAGTAATTCTGTGAAAGGATGAACCCTTATATCCAAATCACTTCTCTCCAGTGCTCAGAACACCAAAGTTTCCTGCGGTCTTTGGAACTTTGTCCACAAACAGCTTCAAGAAGACTTGTCTCAAGGGTGCACCATAGCTGTGGTGCCAAGGAACGCAGTGGGGCTGACCATGGCTTCAGTAAGGGCAACAGGAAATACCAACTTTCTGCCCTAGTTTTTCTTAATGATTTTTTTTGTCTTTAAAATCAATGAAACATATGGACAGTGCTCAGCACAGGAGCGCTAAGATCTGTGGGGAGGGATGAGCTACAGTGGCGGAAGCAAGCCTCTGCCTGGGTTTTGAAACCAGTAAGAACGTAACAGTCATGAGCTCCCGGACAGATTAGCTATCATCTCAGGGCTTCGATTTCTTGAGAACTGAAATTGAAATTGAAAGCAAAGGCAATATTAACTTCCAGTACTGTAGCAAAGCTTAAACGACCTTTCCAAGGACAAAATTACAACAACTTAAATAGCTGAATTGGTTTTATTGTCAATTCTAGAATTAAGTCACTATATATATGTATATATACACACACACATATATATTATGATACAGAATTATTTTCCTTATAAAGCTGAAACAAACCAGTAGAAAGAGTGTCTTTGGGATGTGACAAGATCGTTGCATACATGAACTCACAGCGACTGTGGATGTCTGTACAAGATCTGCATGAGGTCAAGCCAGACAACATTCTCGTGTAGAGTGGGGAGGAGGCCATGAGCCTCACCCTTAGCTGAGGAGCTATGGACAATTGATGGCTTCTGGGGAAACAAGAGTCAGTTTTCCTTACGCATGTGGCTCCCAGTAGGTCAACCACACTTCAGTGGGCATCCTCAATCCCAGGACTACCTGAACCGTACAAATTAGAGTCAAACAGGTTCATTAAAACAACAACAAAAAAGGATAAAGTTTGGGTGAGTAAAAAACGTTGGAGGTAAATCTGGGAAGAGTTGGTGTGATCATGATCCAAATACATTGTCTGGAATTTCCAAAGAATTAATAAAAGTTTAAATTTCAAAATTTTACATGTAATTTAATTTTTAAAATTAGCATTCACAGAAGCAGAATTTTTATGACATCTAAATACATGTTGTAAGGAACATACATGCTTAGTTGTAGTGATTCTTCTCACCTGCATCCTCGTCTATACCCTCCTACCCGGGTACCCCCTGCCTACTTCACATCATTTCGTTCTGTTTTCCTCGCTGTTGCCCATTCTTCAAAGCCCCTTTTCCTCTTTCATGTGCCCCTTCCTAGTCTCCCTGCCTCAATTCATCACGTAAAAACATAAAAGCACACATAGGAAAGTTAGAAGCTAGGATCTGCAGGCAGAAGGGAACATGGGGCACCTGTCTTTCTGAGACCACTTCACTTAAAATAGCAATCCCAGTTCCGTTCATTTCCCTGAAGTTTTCATAATTTTTTTTTCCTCTACATGGCTGAGTAAAATTCCATTGTGCATATGCGCCACATTTTCGTTAACCCTTCACGTGTTCACGGCCATCTAGACTGTTTCCGTTTCCTTGCTGTTGTGAACGGAGCAGGAATAGACACTGGCGCGGGAGGATCTCTAGGATAGGACACAGAGTTTCTCGCTTCCCTCAGCGTTCTTAAGTGAATGCTTCCAATCATTGCTTTTCCTCTTTCTCCCGAATCCCTGAGGAAACTGACTGGTTTCTTCTATGATTGGAAGGTGTAAGAGACACATGTTATTCATCCAGAAAGCTAAAGAGAATTGTGTGTATTTCCCGTGGAGAAGAAATATCTGCTTGTGAACATTGAGAGGTCTTCAGGGGGCAGTGGTGGACTGGCCTGTTTCTCCGGTCCCTTAGCCTTACAGGGTGCCGCCCTCGGCTCTGAGAGCCACTGCCGTTAATCATACACCGACACCTTGTCTCACGATTGATGCGCATGTCTGTCTAGGAATCGTCCCATTTTCTAACAATGTCCATCAATCAGTAACAACACCCAATTTATTTACCCCTTGAGCCCTTCTTCGTTGAGGACTCTTCACACATGCTTGCCTGTGTCTTGTGCTAAACTGTGTGTCCCTGATTAGAGATTGTCTTGTTAACTTCCGCTTTCATGGAAACCACCGAGAGGACAAACGTCAAAGCAAGAAAAGCAACATGTCCACAGTGGAAGGATGCTGCTTGGGACGGCTCAGAGGGAGAAGCCAGCAGGGGACCCTGCCTCATCTTACATCACACAGCTGTCCTCCTCCTCTTGGGAGACCAGGACTCTGTTCTGCTTACCTTTTCCCCTGTCTTCCTGGCCATTCCTACCACCCAGGTTAGCCAGGCTGGGTACACTCAAGGCCACTCCACAGAAGAGTATACCGGTACTGTTCAATAGAAGCATAGCAGGAACCGTAAAGTTCCATGCATCAGTTAGACATTCTGTAACTGCACATACACACAAAAAATAGTAATAAAATGAAGCTGAGTCTGGAACCCTGCCTCAGTGTTTTGGGGGGCTTACTGCTCTTGCAGAGGATGGGACTTGAGTTCCCAGCATCAGCATGGTTCCTTTCAGGACATCTGGCCCCTCTTCTGGCCTTTTTGGTTCCTGCACACATGTGAGGAACATCTATTCACCCAGGCTCACACATATACACATGCACTGAAAAATAATAATTCTTCAAAAAGATAAAAAGAAGCCAGGCATGGTGGCGCATGCTCTTAATCCCAGGACTAGGGGAGCAGAGGCAGGTGGATCTCTGTGCGTTTGAGGCCAGCCTGGTTGACAAAGAAAGTTCCAGGACATCCAGGGCTGTTAGACAGAGAAACCCTGTCTCACAAAAGCCCTAAAACAAAAAACAAACAGTAAATAAATAGAAATAAAATTCACTTTAAGGATATTTTATTAAACCCTGTGCATCCGAATGGTATCATTTCAACATGTAGTCAATGTGAAAACAGTTGAGCTGTCTTAGTCTCTTCTCACCCTGGACAAACATTTAATCCTGCATGTGTACTCTGTACACCACCACACCTTTACTGTGTCTAGTCAATTCACGTCTGGTGACCACACGTGACCAATCGGTATGGTATGAGCATAGGGTTGTGCCACGGACATTTGAGATAATTTTATTTGTAGGAGCAGAAGGAGTGGGGGTGGGGGGGTCTTTTCTTCTAATTTACATAAAGATGCTATCTAGACCAATGCTTTTACACACAGTGCTCCCTCGGCTTGAAAGTTGCTTTTTGTTCCACCTACTTTGATGGTTCTTCATCAGTTCACATTGGTACGGCAGTGCTCCTTCTTCTGGGAGGCTGACTCCATCCTCACAGAATCCTGTGTCTTTGCTCCCTAGCACTTATTTGGATATATATATATATATATATATATATATATATATATATATATATATATATATATAAATAGATATAGATATAGATATATAGATGTATAGATGTATATATATATATATATATATATATATATATATATATGTTTTTTTTCAAGACAAGGCTTCTCTGTTGTTTTGGTGCCTGTCCTGGAACTAGCTCTTGTAGACTAGGCTGGCCTAGAACTCACAGAGATCTGCCTGCCTCTGCCTCCCGAGTGCTGGGATTAAAGGTATGTACCACCACCACCCGGTTTTATCTGGATTTTTAATGATACAGTTACAGGTGAAAGGGCTTGATTAAATGTCATCTCTGGCACAAAAAGAGTTTATACAGGACAAGATCACGCATGGTTTTGCTCACCTTGAATACTAGCTGGAAGCAGAACCCTTTGTCCTAAAAGGGGCTCATCATCTGTGATGCCCGGAGTCATCGCCAATGCTGACCTCGTAAATTTATGTCAACCAACCCCTGCAGGATGAGACACTTGTTCTTCCAGCCTTGTATATAGACACCATGTGTGGAACAGAGACTGGATGTTGTTAGGGCCTCTTGGGGGGAAAAAAGCTGATCGTACTCTCTGTTCAATGCCTTTCCTGGTCAAAGTGCACTGGCACTCTGGCAAGCACCCCTCTATTAAAGCACCCCTTTTTATGCTCCCTGGTGCAGCTGTCCTGTTTACTCATAGACCTGAGTGATCCCAAGTTTTATCTTTGATTCATTCACAGCACTTCATCTTTAATGACCGCTTTAAAACAAATGCATTTGAAAAGTGGGTTAGTTGGCACTATGAAAAGCTAGCAGGCCAGGTGGCAAAATCTGCAGAATTTTGAAAGAGACGATTGTGCAAGCTCTGATCAGAATCTTGGGTGCTGGGAAGCTGGGGGTAGACTCATGCATTGTGTTTTCTCTTCCTGTCCTTCTAATATTCCTGCCAGTAAATAAAACTCAAACACAGGAGAGTTGCCTATGAAAACTGTAAGATGTATCTTGGGCACAAGGCAAAATTCTTATAAGTCTATGTACGTTAACGATAAGCATATGGCATTGGTGGTCGTGGCTAAGTTTTGGTTCTCTGATGCCATTGGACTAACGATGGTATTAGATTCAATTCCTGGCCCTATGTGAGCATTCAGTAGCTGGGTGACCTTGGATAAGTAACTTCACTGCACTGGGGTTCAGTTTTCCCTTCTAACACAGCTAAGACTAAAATAATAACTTATCTAATAAGTGTGTTCCAAAACTTAAGGGCACTCCTCTATATAGTGTGGCACAGAGGGGACCAATTCATTGTAGAAGGGATACTTACATCTTAAAGGAACCTGTCCCTGTGTGGCTTGACAAAGTTGGTTGAGAATAAATGGAACTTATTTGGATTTTTAATGATACAGTTATCGGTGAGAGAACTTGGTTAAATGTTATTTATGACACATGGCAGACAGTTTATACAGGAGAGGTTTACATATGGTTTTGCTCACTTTGAATATTAGCTGGAAGCAGAACACAAGCTAACATACCAGGTTCCAAGAGACATAGTCTTGTATTTTTGGATTTTATCTTCTTTCCCAAGTAATCATACATATTTCTAAATCTCAGTGGGACCATAAGTAATATGTAGTTGATTTCCTTATCTGTGAGTACAGCTTGCACCAGATTTATTTATAATAGCCTTCCCCAAAAGAAGTCTGCCTAGATATTCCATGGGTGGTGAGACTCAACTGTGGCTGGAATGAGAAAGTCCTGAACAGGCTCAGGCATTTGACCATTTGGTCCCCAGTTGGTGACCTAAGTCTTTAAGTCTTTCTCTACATTTTCCCGGCTTATATACTCGAAAGATGAAGATAGTTTTGTTTGTTCTCTCATTCCTTTATCTTTAAAACACATCTTGAGTTCAACTAAGTATGAGCTAAATTTTGGGATGCGAAAATGAAGAGCAGGAATCTCTGACCTGAAATCCACAGCTGTGGAGAGTGAAGGCAGCTGACAAATCCGTAGATATCTATAGGGCTTTATACAGGCTTAGCACATGTACTATGTAGGGTGTTAGGTTGGCATGAAGAAACGAGAACACTAAAGGGCAATTTCTAAAAAATATGGTAAGCCAGGTGGTGGTGGTGCACACTTTGAATTCTCGTACTTAAGAGGGAGAGGCAGGCAGATCTCAGTGAGTTCAGGGCCAGCCTGGACTACAAAGTAAGTTCCAGGACAGCCAGGGCTGTTACATAAAGAAACCCTGTCTTGCAAAACCCAAAGCAAGCAAACAAAAAAGGTAGGGCAAGCCAAATCTGAAAGGAATGTGAAAGTTGATAGAATCGAAACAGAGTTGCTGCTGGGCGGTGGTGGCGCACGCCTTTGATCCCAGTACTTGGGAGGCAGCAGGCAGGCGGATCTCTGTGAGTTCGAGGCCAGCCTGGTCTACAAGAGCTAGTTCCAGGACAGGCTCCAAAGCTACAGAGAAATCCTGTCTCAAAAAACCAAAACAAACAAACAAACAACAAAAAACCAAAAACAATAACAACAACAACAACAACAACAAAAAAAACCCCAAAAAAACCCAAAAACCCAAAAAACCCACCACCACCAAAAACTGGAGTTGCTGTTGTCAACACCAGCATTTTTCCATCACCGCAAAACAAAACAAATCAGCAACAACTAAAGATTCCCAAGAGTCTGTGCGAATGACTCAGTAAACTGTTTTCCCAGCAAGCCTGAGGACTGAGTTCAGATTCCCAACTCATGTAACACTGGCTGTGGTTGCGTATGTCTGTACTCTGAAAGCTGGGGAGGAAGAGATAGGCAGAGTCCTGGAGTTTTGTAACCAGTCTAGCAGAGTCTATAAACTCCAGGTTCCATGAAAGATGTTAACTCAAACAAAAACAAACAAACAAATAACTAAAGTGGAGAGTGACCAAGAAAGCCACCTGACACGGACATCTGACCTCTACAGGCCTATGTACGCATACATGCACATGTACACACATACAAGAGCACACACACACCACATGCAAATGAACGAAAGAGAAAAGTAGATAAAATAAGGAGTTTCTAAAAGAAGGGCTCCTACAAAGGGAGAATTGCCTGAGTGACATCACAAAAGAATCTTCAGAACCACAAACTTGTCCAGAGACAAAAGAAAGGCACTTCTGTAAGGATGTCTACCCAGCCGCTGTCTCTGTTCAAGTCAGACGGACGCCACTCTTGTTGTTAATCATTATGGTCAAGGAGATTTCAAAATGTCTGATGCAACCCTCTTCATTTGCCCCCTTGCCTTAACCCCTTTGAACTACTCATAGCTTCCTATGGCAGGCACACTCTGATCGCAGGAGTTTGCTACTCTCCAATCAAAACCATTCTTTGTAGACTATCTCTCCAATACACACAGGTTTAGCTGCACATCTATCTTGAAGGATAGGTGGCAGAAAAAGTAGGAGGGGAAATGACTTCAGGATTTAGGAAAAGCTTACATTGAAAGGTGTTTGCGAAGTAGCAAGAATGTATATATGTAGTGTGTGGGTTGTGGAATGCTGGAGGCCTTACAGAGTGGGAGCTGAACATGAGAGGCAGGTAGAGCCCAGGTCTGCAGAGATCTGGGGTAACCCCTCAAAGGAATGTAGACTTGACTCTGAATGCAGTGGAATCCCAGTGGAAGCATTTGGGTGCATGAAAGAGCCAGTCTTTTCCATTGTTTGTGGTTTTGGAATGATTATGTTGAGATCCAGAGGGAGAACCAATAATGTCCTGAGTTAGAACATCTGCTATGGAAACAGGGACGATGGAGTGGAGAGCTTCCTAAGGGCTAGCACAAACTGAGATTGGTAACTGGATCTATGTGGAGCAGCTCCAAAGAAACAGAAGAAAGTGGAGGTGGGTGCTGTGAACCCAGCACACGGCTCTGTGCTTCTGAGTCTTCAGAAGTAATGAGTCACAAAGTATTGAGAATGAGAAATGGTTTGGAATTGAATTCATACAAGACATTCCCTTAAAAAGAATTTTTTTCCCAAATGCTCCTAAAGAAACATTTAAAAACGTTTGCATCTGGTGTTATCTTCAAACAGTTGATATTTATAAGCTCAATGGAAATTAATGATTGTGCCCTGTGGGTTCTGCAGACTCCTGGGGCCTCTAGAATGTGAAGGATGTGGCAGACAAAGGTCCTGGCTATGCAACATTACCTCAGCCAAAACAGCCCCATCTTCCCTTCTTCTGATACTGGCCAGTAGACTCCCTGGGAATTCCAGAAGTGGGTTTGGAGCTTGTGGTAAGGCAGGCATATATGAGGCCTTCCAAGTTTTGGTGCCGGGAGAAACAGAAAGACACAAATGATTCTGGAGTTGTTTAAGCCTCCAGACCCTCCGATCTGAAGCTCAGTCACTCGTGACATTGGTTAAGGGCCTGTGATGCTGCTGTGTGTCTCGAGGAGTTTGATTCTGTTTTGGCCTGTTTCTTTTTAGTTACAGATGAAATTGTCTTATTTGACATGGTAAATATGCAAGCATCACAGGCCACAGAGGTCCCTGTTTCTCTTAACAATGGCATTCGAATAAAACATTTGTCACCAGAGTGGGCTGCAGGGTCCCTATTGCACCTCCCCCATCCCGTGAAAGCCAGCTGAGCCACCAATCCATTGAGAATTAACACATGCTGTTGTATTTGCGTTTTCTAAATATTTTCCAACTCCCATCATGTGCTTTTGTGTTCTGTTCTCCAAACCCCTGCCAAAACCTCCTCCGGCACCATTCCTTCCTGGGCTCCACCCCTGCCAAAACCTCCCCCAGCACCATTCCTTCCTGAGTTCCCAAGTCATTTGGACAACAAACAAAACTTCCCATGGCCATTAGTCCCAGAGACATATTTTATGTATTAAAAAACGAGGTGACACAAAGACATTCTTTTTGTTACTTTTGGGTTCATGGATTCAGTTTCTTAAAATGAGACTTTTACTAATTGAATGTAGATGACAGAACTTTGACTCATATTTTTAGTATACGTTAACGGAGCGAGTACTCAAAATCCATCTAGATTGAGGCTCCACTCTTGTGCGCAGTCAGAAGGGCTGAAACTGAGGAACGTCTGGACATAGGAAGAGAAGATAAGAGGAATGCAGGGTTTAACTCGACTCTCCAAAGTTATTCCCCTGCAAAAACTAACTTTTATGTATGTTATGTTTTTATCCCTTGTCTTGAAAGTGTGCCTTTTCCTCTTAGCTTCCCTTAAATTCTCTAGATAATGACCAGGCAATTTTATTTTCCCAACTACATTTACAGCAACTATCTTAAAATCAATGAAAATAAAATATATTTGCTAAGAATAAATTTTATTTTCTTTCATTCTTGAGGCCCATGTGTGTGCTAATGGTGTAGAAGTTGATGTCTTCCTGACGTAACAGAGACAAGTGTCATCCGTCTTTGTCAGGGAGATCGATGTCTTAGTCGGTATCATTATGGAAGCTGGGAAAACTGGCCTCTCTCTTGAACCCACAAATCCTGGCTGCTTTTCAGCGGACTAAGTGTGTCATCCTATTACTATAGTCAGAGAGCGTCAAGCCTTAATGATTTCTTATACAAAATGCCCTTGAAAAAGAGACAATGAGGTGTCAGAAAACAATAGAAACTCGTTATCATCTTATTGCACATGTATGGTATCTGAGCAAGCTTTCATCCCTCTTGGGAGCAGCGAATGTTACCGTCCTCTGGCCGAACAGCAACCAGCGATAATGCTCTTTGCATACTTTGCGATCCCACTAAATTTCACAACTAGTAAAAATCATCAACATTATAAATTTATATTCGGCTTAGTGTTTTTGAAACAAGCCAGTTCTATTGTGTATCCAGAAAAAGGGGAGGGAGGAACATTATTCTAAATGTTAGGCCTGCTTCTTTCTTATTATTTTAAATGCATGCTCCATTTTCCTCTGCTGATTTTTAAACGGGGATTCCGGTCCACGATTTTAAGGCAATGAAGAATTTGGAGGAGGATAATGGGAGCCATCCCGAACATAGCAATGTTTTAAGCCTCCCCAGTGTATGCAGATAAAATCTACTGTAGTTGGTGTGTAGGATTTTGATTATGAAGGCATGAATTATTTAAACAGCGTTTATACAACATAAGAACAATTGTCTAAAAATATCTGCAACCCTGCTCTCACTCGTACGGCTGCATGCTCACGGGTGTCCCTGCTGTTACAGAGGGACAGTTGGTTCCTGACAGACCTGGCTCTCAGACCTGACCTGCATTTTGATTCAGAATTCTGGTTAAGCTCCCCAGTTGTCCTGTTTCTCAGGTTTGACCTCTCAGGCATGGGAATGACTCAATGACCCTCGTATCACAAGCTCCAGGCTGCTGTCTGTGATGTGCAGGCACCCCTGGATTCAATGAGCTTTGATTCCATGAGTGGTTAAGAGAAGAAAGTCCTCTGCATCAGGGGGGTTACACATTGGATATGACTGAGGGGGTGAAGTGCCTCTGCAAGGGGTGTCTGGAGTGATATCTATAGTAGCATCCTGCGGTTCTGGGGTCACGTCTGAGATTCGGTCAGCCTCCTGGGAACTGTTTCTGTTTCTAGACCCTGCATTACAAACAACAGCTTTTCATAGTTTAGAAGGCCCAGAGAAGAATGCCCAGGATGACCCATTCTCAAAACCGTCCTTGAGGAGCGAAGGAAAGAACATTCGTAATTAGCTTTCCAGGTGTACGATATCCACTATAAAGAAGGCTTCCACTGTGGCTTCAGAATGGAATATTTGGGTTAAGATATAGAATTATAGAAAAAGAGATACACTTCAGCATGGAGAAGGGAAGCCATGTTTTAATGGCCCAGCTCTGAGAGTCCAGAGTGTGTGAGAGTCCAGTCTACAGGATGGAGCAAGGGCCTGCCACCTGGGTAAACTGAGCCAGGACTGCTGCTGTTCTGGGAGCTGAACAGTATATGGATCCTGCCAGGGGGAGATGCCCTGATTCTGTTAGCGCACAAGCATCCTCTGTGTGTCCCAGGAGCCACACTGTCATCCTGTGACAGGCTCCTCGCAAAACAGGAACACAAATGCATGCTGGGAAGTCACTGGGCAATGTTAGGAGGCTCCAGGTTTACAACTATGAGATAGTATGGCTCGTTTTTAAATTTAGACATGCATAATAGCAGGGATAGGAGCGCATATCTCATGAGGTAAGAATTAATAGAGTTAAAGATGTTGGATCAGAGCCCAGCACATGTAAGTTACCTACGTTGGCTAGCTGCTGTTACCATAACCTCAGTGCTTTACCGGGGAGTACACTGAAGGCTGAATCTTGGCTTAATTTAAGCAGGAACACACTGAGATGGAGTTCTGATTAATGAGAGTCTACTGGGAAGGCTGGTTCAAGTTAATCCTCAACCTTTTGTGATTGCATACAGAACATCTAACTGGACAGGGTTTTGGACCAAGAGATGCCGGTGACTTTTTGTTTGGTTGGTTTTTACTTAAATATCAAAGCACCTGATATTCTTGTTCAACTCTTTGCTTTTCCAATAAACCATAAATAAGTTAGTTAACATTTTTTTTTAAAATTTCATCTAAGGTATCTAGTTTTTTGCAAATATCCATTTTGGCTAAACTATTAATTATTAGTCTTGTAAGAAAATAGAAAATAGTTCAGGAAATTAGTCTGAAATGATGTTTCTAAATCCTGAATTGAAAAAAATAGTGCATCTTTTCAAAAGGGAAATGACTTGGAATATACTTTAATTGGTACTTCTGTTAGTACCAGGATATCCTGCAACACAAAGAATCCAGGTGATGGAGAAAGGAACACTTGGGTCAAGGGACAATAATGACATGTGTAGTAGGTTATTAGCTCTGTTCACTTTCTCACTCCCTCAGTAATGTTTAACAAGGCTTTATTGATTATAATAGTCTTGATTGGTAAATGGGAACAGAAGATCACATTGTGGGCACCAGGCCAGTTCTTGCACACAAAGTCTGCAAGCCAAACATTCATTAATAATTGATTTTAAGGGGATTATACAAGTCCTCGTGGGCCTGTCTTTTGCCAGCATATTTCATTATAATGCACAGCTTGATTTATGAATAACTGTAGGATATTAATTCTGGAAGGCACCTTGGACTAGAAACTGGAGGATCTAATCAGGGACAGAGCCAGATTTTCTGTCTCCTCTTGCAAAGCCTTTGACGTGAGATGTATGTTGTCTCTTTCATCAACAGGATCTCGAACACTGACTGCAGATATAAAGAATGTGGCAGCTCAATAATTTACATCTCTCTAAGGATCTTTCCATAGAAGACCCCAGATGCTCTGGGCTTCATCTTCAGAGCTTTCTTGGGAAAGCTCTGCGTTAGAGCTCATGAGGACTGGGTTTCAGAAATTGTTATTCCGTGGCACAGTCCCTGGCAAGCAAACAATGACCCTAAGTGGCCAGTCTCAGTTTAGAATGATGTTCAACAGTGTGTAATGTAGTCACATGAAAATTATAGATCCTGCTCCTCACTGCACCCGGACAGTTGGAGTGCCGTTAGCAGGCCATGCCTGCTCTGCCTGCAGCCACTTGGCTCCACGTGTATGAAACCACGGATCTGTAGCAGCACCACCTGCGTCCCTTGGCAGACTCTGGCCTCTAGCATCTCTGCTATCTAATTTCTTCTCTTGAATGTTTATAGGTTATGTTTCTCTCTTGCCTGTTATAATGGCCCGTTTCACGTGGACTACCTGCTTGATGTTCATTTTGGTCCTGTTCATTCTTAGCTCTGTGACTGGTGGCCAGCATCAAAGTACTCCTGGTCCTACCTGATCAGTGTCTGAAGGTCTACAGGTTCTTGTTCATCTAGTAGAGGAGTTCTGACATTTAGTCCTTGACACGTGTTTATCACTTAGGTTCATGGCTGTGGCTGTGTGGTTCAGAGACTGCTGCCGTAGCTTTGTTTTGGATATACTTTCAACCATGATTAGATTCACATAGCTGACTGCTCCAGAGCAAAGGAACATGGGGGACTTGATATCTATCCCATTCCAGTTGGAGATGAGTATCGGACTCACGCTATCCATGGCTTACTAGTATTCTAGAAATACAAAGGCTGTGCTTTCACCTCGTAAGAGACAGTCAGCTTCAGTAACAGGTTCTGTGACTGGTAAGGGTGGTAGAGAATAGATGGATGGCCAGTGCACGGAGCCTTTAAGAAGAAACACAGCAATGGGCTACACAATGTAGATGGTCTTCATCAGGCTCCACTTCCTAGACCATGTGTAGTGTGCTCCCCATCTCTTTTGTTTGGTGTCTGCTTCCTCTTCGCGATTCCTCTCACTTTAGACCCAAGACAGATGGACACACACACACACACACACACACACACACACACATATATATCTTACCTTTAAGTTCCATGAGAGTGGACCATAGTCACTGCACTCTATCTGGCTCATTGAAAGTGTCCATTTACGGCCTGACATTTGGTAACTGTTCAGATGGATGAACGTGGAGTCTTCTCTCAAAATATGGCTCTAACGAATACAATTCTCCTTGGCCATGGCACCCTCATGAATGAGCAGTTCTTTTTGGTTGTGGCATTTAGTTTATTGTAGCTCTCCTAGAGGTCTGATGTCTCTGCCTTGTCATAATACTTGGACTGAGGGCCACCACTTTTAATGGACTTTGCATTTCA
This sequence comes from Arvicola amphibius, assembly GCF_903992535.2. Classification (NCBI taxonomy): domain Eukaryota; kingdom Metazoa; phylum Chordata; class Mammalia; order Rodentia; family Cricetidae; genus Arvicola; species Arvicola amphibius. The sequence continues at coordinate 29,911,513 of NC_052054.1, forward strand.
GTCCAGCGAGTCCTGCGCTCTGTTTCGAGTGTGTAGTGCTTTAAGTTTTTTTTATGTCAAGCAGTTGAAGCCATAGAGCAGACACTTTCAGAAAGTCGCGCATGAAGATCGAGAGTCTTGGTCACTGGCTTTATTTACATCTGACAGAGGCAATTCAGCAGTTACAGAAATTTTCCTATAATCCAGGATTCTGCAGACAGTTCTGAGGAGGGCAGAGTGCCAGCGGAGCTGGTTGTAGGAAAGTAGGAAGTAAGAGACATCAGCCAGGACTCAGGGCATTTCCACCTCGTATGGTCAGCCCAGGCGGCCTCATTTCTAGGAGAGTTTAGGAAAGACGCATTCTAGTGTGCCGGCTGACACCAGCGGGGCACAGGAGAATGTGTGCTAATCTTCTTACACTTCGTGGTCTGGCAGCTTCAGAGTCCTGACAGCCCATCTTGTACCCTACCCCACTGGGTGTTCACTCGATGAATGGAATTCTAGCCTCAACATAAAATACCTCGGTAATGGCATCAGTCAATGCATTGTATCAGAGGAGTTTAGCCTTCAGCTCCACAAGAAATGCCTGGTGTTCATTTGGAGAAAAAAAATTCATCTCAGTCACACACTTTGCATTATGTATTGGCGAGTCACAGAGGATGGAGAAGAGCTCTGAGAGAACTGGGGTTTAGTTAAGGGGAGGAACAATGGCCGGAGTGACAGAGCTGTCTTTTTTGCTAAGATATTAGCAAGCAAATATCCTAATCCTATGAGCACTGCAGAAATAGAAAGTACTGACCAACTTCATGAACGAAGTTCTTAAATAGAAATAGTGGTTTCTAGATCATCAAGTTAGAATTGGTTGCCATGATTGTCTTATTAAGCAAATTTTAATTAATTTAAATTAGCATACAAAGTAATGGACTTCATGATGACATTGGCATATGTAAGTGTAGTTGTGCCTTTTGCTGATGCATGCTGACTGTCTTTTCTTCTGACGCTAGTGGGGCTAATGACTTTGCAATGTCAACAGAATCAGAACATCCTGGAAGCTTGTACACAGCCAAGCTCTTTCGATATCTTCAGTAACCTGTCTTTTCCACAATGGCTTACTTTCCCTGACTAATTTGAAACTCCCGTCTCATGGGAATGTTTGTATTTCTTATGCGAGTGTTTTGAGTAGAGTGTCTATAAAACCATCGCTTCGCGTAGAAAGGAGGCTCCTGCTGTATGTGGTTGCTCTGACAACCGTGGGCAGTGCAAGCACATTCTAAGCAGATAAATGGGCAAACGGAAGGACAACAAGGAAGTCGCTGGCTTGAAATGACTTTAGTCTTCTAAAAATACTTCACGTTGTACCTGTCTCTTTATGACAACAAGATGGACCCAACACATCTAAGTTCTAGTCCCCATACTGACAAGCGACTCATTTTTTCTGGGCTTCTGCTTTGCTGACTATTAGATGAAGGGACCATTTTGTGGAGGAAATAGTTTCAGATGGCCAGGATGAATGAAGTGTTGTGTTTTCCAGAGACCTGCATGGAGTCTCTTTGCTGCGCTACATAATTTGGTGGAATCTAATTGTACATTAAGGCCACGTTCTTCCGAAGGGCATTTAAGCATCCTCCTGCTGTGGTTTTAAATTGCCATTCTATCTCATTTCCCTTCAGGCTTCTTCCTGGGACTCTTGGTTCTTTCTCCGTGTCGCAAAAAATTCCTTTTCTTGGGGAGAAATAAACAATGTCTACCCTTCCCACAAAGGTCCAAAGGACAAACTGAGGCATGAATCCACCAAAATTGATGCTGCAGTAACCTGTGCATTTATTGAGACATCCTGACAAAGCGATGGGTTTTGCAGACAGGAGCATGCATGGTCTTAAAGCCACCATGCTGGGAAGTCTGTCTCTAACATGAAAGACAGTCCCCCTTCCCAGCTGTGTAGATAGGACACTGCGCCATCCCTCAGTTCTTCCCAGTTTACAAATTACCTCTTACCTGAGGTCATGTGCAATTAGGGCAGGATAGCACAACCTGACTGGGAGGAGTGACTAAAGACTCGGATGGTTCTGGCCCTCCCTAGCCATCTGTCTTTGGAGGAAGGTCAAGAGCCAATAAGCCCAGCGTCATGATCTTTTTTGTAAGTACTCACAGGTACTCATGAAGATGGCAGCAGATTGACTCTGAGAACGATCCTGTGTGATTCTCTTTAGTGAACTCTCTTGACTCTGGGCTTTCTGTCCCCCATCACCCTGCGATGTTGCATCCACTTAAAAGCAAAACTAGAAAAACTAAGGGCCTCTCAACCGTCCAAAATTAAATCAATTGTCTCCTTTGGGCGATCCTTGTCTAGCTTCAGAAAAGGGATTTCCCACTGTCCTTTGTGCTCACCAATGGCAGGGCCTTTTGCAAACAGGACCATTCTTTGTTCCTTATTTTGTTTCCCTATCTCCAAAGTTAGGGTCTGGATGTAGAAACAGGTCAGGCCTGTCAAATATAGCGAGACTGGCAAATGTTTGTGAACAAGAAAACTGAGTTAATAGATATGCTTGCCCGAGATGCATCCACATGCGTGTTCACAGTGCTGTCCTGGGCAATGCTAAACTAATTTCAAGGACAATGGGTCCTTACCAGGGATAGGTAGGAAAGAGCGAGAAGTCTCTTTTGACCCAGCATCCGAATGACAGCAGAATCTAGATCCTGGACACACACACCACACACACACACACACACACACACACACACACACACACACACACACAGAGCCTTGATTTGATTACTATTTGGTAAAAGACATGTAGCCACACATGAAAGTGTTATTTTGCTGACAACTTGAAGCAAGGCGAGGGCAATACAGCCGGAATGGATATGGTTCTTGAGGCAGATGGTTGCTGTGTCTACGTTGGGAAGTCTCACATAAGAAGTGTTGGGCGGGGGGGGGGGCTGCTGGATGGCATCCAACTTGAAGATTCTTGAGCGTTGGGAAGTCGGAGAAGAGAAAAACATTCTGAAATATTAATTGCCTTGGAAAATCAGGGCACAGAAAAGCAGTGCAGTTGCGTGACAGCATGTCTGGGAAACTGAAAAACGCCACTAGGTGACACTGTTTCTTCATCTGTGAACCTTTCTTGCCCTTCCCCAGCCTGCAGAGGGCTCAGTGCCCGGGATCCACTTACACCCTGCCCTGGCTGGAGCAAGGCCAGGATGGAAGACACCTTAGTTTCACTTGGCTTTCTCCTATGTAAAACCAAGAATCCTGGTATTGGTGGTTCTGAAAAACTTCTCCAGTTATGATGATGATGATGATGATGATATATTTGTTATTATTAATAAAAATAATAATTTTAAAATGAGTTTTTTTCTGATAACTTTAAAATGCCCAATATTATGCCTTTTTATGTAAACACACACACATAAGTGCTACTCTTCCTTCAACCAAATCTCAGTTAGCTAATTAGACGGAAAACACATGGGGCAAGAATCAAGTGAACAATGGCACACCTGTATGCGTGGGTGTGCTTCCTGGGCCTACACAATTCCCATGCAAGATCTTCTTTATGTATCCAGCAAATGTAGAACTAGAAAAAATAATCTTAGAGGTTGTAAGCATAAGCTTCCCTAGGGGGAAAAATCTGATCTTTCTGTCATCGTGCCTCCTTTTTGGACCTCGTAGTTCTAGAACTTTCTTGGCCCTGGGTCAGCTGGAACCTCTGCTTCCTTGTGTGGGTTACTGAATTTTGTACAGGAGTATGTAATCAGTGAATGGCATGGACCCCTAGCGGCCGTGTGAGCTGTGTGTCCTGTCCTCCTCTTTAGTTAAGAATTAGTTGCCCCAGATGTGCGCTATTCTACGGGTAAGAATACAGTGGTGGGGCCAATCATGTCACTGTGTGCATTTCTGGGCCAGTGCCCTTTGTCTCTGCTTGGTGCTGGTTATTCATGGAGCCGGGATCTTTTCAATGCAGAGACAGGCTGCTTCTCCCTCTGCCAGCTGGAAGGCCATTTGTCTGTAGCTTCTGACGGGAAAGCAAGCAACTACTTACCACTTGTAAACAAAATAGCCCACCCTGAGCCTACCATGAAAATACCACCTCGGTGGGGATATATAGAATTAGCAACATGTGTATGGGGTGGGGTATTGAAAGTTTGAAAACACAAATATTCAAGTCTACCACTTGCAAACGTGGCTAGTGTCCTTTATCGTTTGAGTGATGTTGGATCGCAACTTTGTCCTTGCTTTGTCTAACGACAGCAGTTTTATTTTTTAGCAAATATTTAAGTTCCTATTCTTTAAGAAGAATGATAAAAAGAGCAACAGTCTCCAAATGCATGGGGACCCTGGCCCTCTACCCTCTGCCAGTGTGTCCCTTCTCACTAGCTCAGCTCAGCTCCAGTGTACACAGCTAACAAGGTTTCATTAGTGTGGCAAGGGAATCTGGCCCTTGCTTTCAAACACGTTGTTGAGCTTGCTATCGTCTCAGCAGGGGACAGATTTCCCTTTCTTCATCTCCGTGCCTCCCTGGTGTGTAATCTTGTCTTTTGAAAGAGTTGCAATCAGAACAAATTACCTAAAGAGGGGGGAATGAAAAGATCTCCTAGCCGTTGTGGGCATTTTTTTAGTTTTCTTTAACAATTGGCACCTTCCCGCAGTAATTGAAAATGATCCAGGAAATCCGTAGGTCCTTGGCAGCACTTCTCCGGAGTGTGCCAGCTCAGAGCTCAGCTTTTAAGGTGACTGCAATCATTTCAGCTGATGTGGGGTGTGGGTGGGGGTTGCTCAGTTAAACAAGAAACCTGCCTCCTGGCTTGGTTCCTTCCCTCAAGAGGGGCAGAGGAAAGTTTTTTAAACAATTGGCTGCCGAGACTGGGGATAAGAGCCATGGGTTTATGACTGGTCTGTAACCAAATCTCACAAGCCCCGAGCCAGGTTGGGTGCAAGGGCTAGTCAGGGGAGGTCGCCATATAGCCATATTTCCTCAAAATGAGCCTGGAAACTAGAAGGGTACAGCGTCTATGGTGCCACCCCCAGTCTGTTAAGGGCCAAGAGGCTGGGCTTCCGCCAGAAGAAGTGAGATGGGATGGTAGCCCTCCGAATCTGTGTTCAACTATTCAGTCCTTCAGTCCCAACTCATTAGTGTGATGAAGACAGCCTTGCTATGACTCCAAAACTCACTGGGCACCCGAAGGATAGCTCTGTGCATCAAACCCCTTTTTCTGCCACATAAGCACTGGGTAATACACACTTTCTTCCTGGATCCAGAGTGATGGTATCAGAGTTATTTATTTATTTATTTATTTATTTATTTATTTATTTATTTATTTATTTATCAACTTGACAGAAGCTAGAGTTATCTGGTAAGAGAAACCTCAATTGAGAAACTGCCTCTGTCAGCTTGCCTGCAGGCAAGACTGGAGGACATTTTTTTCATTAATGGTAGATGGGAAGGCCCAGCCTACTATGGGCAGTATTACCCTAGATAGGTGGTCCTGAGTTGCATAAGAAAGCGGTCTGGGCAAGCCATGGCAAGTAAGTCAGTAAGCAGCAACCCTCCATGGTCGCTGCTTCAGTTCCCGCCTCCAGGTTCCTGCCCTAACTTTCCTCAGTCATGAACTGTGATAAGCTCATATAAGTCAAACCCTTTCTTTCCCAAGTTGTTTTGGGTCACGGTCTCTGTCACAGCAACAGAAAGCCAACTAGGGTGGATGGAGAAGCTGCTTAAGTCCATGAGTGGTCAGTGGGTGTGGGATCTCTGGGGAAGGAGACTGAAGGGTCAGTGTGGGAGTTAATGACGGCCTTGGGACACGCTCAGAGGAAACACCTGCTAATTCACTCGCCATTTCCACTCTTCACCCTTGAGCTAGAGATGTGTGTAAATAAAGGCAGTCGTCTGTATAGTTGCTTCCCTGGACTGAGCGATGATAACGCCCCGCATTCATTCAGAAGGCTATGGGAAGTACGTAGAGTTGGGCGTCCTCGGAAGGTTTGTCCCTATTCACTAACGACAAATGTGGTGGAGAAGAAATAACCCTGGTCAAGTACTGATGTGGCAGGTGATGTATGCTGTGAATACGGTTTATTGCCATTGGTTAATAAAGAAGCTGCTTTCGGCCAATGGCTTAACAGAGTAAAGCCAGGCTAGAAGAGATACATAGAGAAAGTAGAAGGAGTCAGTGGGATACCATGTAACTGCCACCAGAGGACACAGGCATCCTGGAACCTTGCTGGTAAACCTTGAGCCTCGTGGTAAAATATAAAATAATAGAGATGAGTTAATATAAGATGTAAGAGCTAGTTAAGAATATGCTAGAGTCATTGGACAAACAACATTGCAATTAATATTGTTTCTGTGTGTTATTTTGGGTCCAAAGAGCTGGGAACGAACAAGCAGCCTCCACCAACAAAGCACCATCCTTCTGTGTCTAAGGCTCTCTTTCCCTCTCTGCAGGGCAGTGTGTGGGTCAGCCTCAGGTTATAATGCCTTGAACACATTAGCATTAATTAAATGACAAATTAACAGAGATTAGATGGAATTCCAAGCCTTTCCTCGTCCAAGGCTAGTGTACTTGCATGAGCACGTCTGCATAGTCTAAGAAGAGTTCTAGAGGTGATAAAGACTCAGTTGTCTGGAGTGGAGGTGGTGTACACTCACACACACACACACACACACACACACACACACAATGGATAGTGTTCTAGTTAGAATTAACTGTCAATTTGACAACCTAGAATTACCTGAAAAAAAAAAACCCCAACAACTCAATTGACTAATTGTCTTTATGGATATGTCTGTGAGGGATTGTCTTGATGGCTAACTGATGTAGAATGACCTAGTCCACTGTGGACCACACCATTTCCTGGACAGGTGGTTCTAGGCTATATAAGAAAGCTAGCTAATTAGGTCCCAGCACTGAGAAGGGGATGTGGATCTGGGGTTCCCACCCCTAACCAAGAAGCTATTCACAGTTGATGCCCACTGGCAAAGGGCAGTCAGCTTTCAGTTTTCCCCAGTGGAATGTTGCTGGGTATACCAACCACGCTCCAGGGCAGGCCCACGCCTGGGAGTAGCTGGCTAACACAAAACGAATTCAATAGAACTTTGGCAAAATTTTTTGTTTTGTCTTGGCATTTTTTGGTCTTATTGGTCTTTTGCTTGTTTGTTTTGATTTTCATTTTTGAGGTTTTGTTTTTGTTTTGGGTTTTTGAAAGAGAGAGAGGGAATATAGAGTTGGGTGGGTTGGGAGGTATAGAAGATCTGGGAGGTGTTGAGAGAAGGAGAAAATGCAATATCAAAATATATTGTACAAAAAATAATTTAATTTAAAAAAGAAAGCTAGCTAGATAAGCGTGCTTCCGAGAGCAAACCAACAAATAGCATTCATTCACGGTTTCCCCTTCAAGTTCTTGCCCGACTTCCTCAGCGATGGCCTATAACCTGTAAAACGAAGCAAACCCTTGACTCTTCAAGTTGCTTTTGCTCCGTGTGCTGTATCACAGCAACATAAAGAAAAGCAGAATAGACAACATTTTAAGGAAGTGAGCCAGTGCTTTCTAGGGGGCAACACCAGGAATGTTTTAGGCAAAGCGGCCCTAACAGGCCCAGGCTGCAGTGGGATAAATAGAGACTGGTGTGGGCTGTTTCTGCAGGTATCAAATGAGACACCAGGGGCTAGGAGAGGGCAGGACTGAGGTGGCATTCTCGGCCTTCTGGCAACTGAGATCCCGGGTGCTTGCCCACTAGCTTAGTCACAGGGGTGGTGGTGACCCAATGCAGTGGCGCAAAGTTCAGCCACTGGTGGCTGTGGACTCCAAAGTCAAAGCTTTGTCAACAGTATTTTTATCAAGGTTTCTCTTACCCTTCCTCGTCTCCCTCCTAATCTCCCTCCTCCTCCTTTTCCTTTTCATCCTCCTCTTCTTCTTGACCAAGTTCAAGTCAAGACCTAAATGCTCTCTCTTGTCTCCTAGACAAGAAATACAAGAATACAAAGAATTGACTTCCTCCTTATGCTGCCTTGATGCTTCAAACACTCATATTGTCTTCTTTAGTCAAGTCAATTTTTAAAATGCTTGATCTTATGGTAGACCAGGATAATAACAAAAATTGAGAATAATTTTAAAAATAGAAGATGATATATATATATATATATATATATATATATATATATAAAACTAGACTGTTCTTTAAATCTAAAAACAGTAACATTACCAATATCAGTTCAAACAAAGCATCATAGGAAGTGTAATTGTAAATTTTAACAGCCACAGCTGAACGACATCTCACGTGGACTCCCGAAGCAGCCGGTGTGAAAAGAGAGATGATGAGTCATGAGCCCAGAAGTATCAGATTCTGAATAATATGTCAATTTCTAAAACTGGTCATGAAGGCATGTGTGTTGGAGTCAGCTCAAGATGTTTTGGATGCGAGCGTGGGGCTGCAGAGTAGGGCCGTTTCTCAGGTGTGAGAAAGAAGGTGGCGAGAAACCTGCTCTTAGCAGAGCTGATAACACAAGGCACAGCCCTGCTGGCTTCCTGGGGGCAGATCAGTCTGGGTGGCACTGGTGGCTTTGGCAAGGGCAAGCTCTCCCGGAGCACCACTGCAGAGCCACTACTTGAACTTGGCTGCATTTTGCCCTTCTCAAGTGTCCTCAGAGCAAAGAATATTTAAAAAGAAAAGGCAAGCGGCACAGGATAGTATTACTTTCTCTATACTAGTCTTTATTCTGTAAAAATTAGACCATTATAAAAAATTCTTCAAAGTAGTTACCCTTTCTTTTCTGGCAAAGTTGTCTTTTCCAGAGTCTGACAATGTAGTCCCATCTGGCTTGAACTTGCTTTGTAGACCAGGCCGACCTCAATTGATCACCTATCTCAGTTTCCAAAGTGCGGATATAGGTGTGTCCATTCCATTGTGCCCATCCTCTTTAAAGTAGTTCCTACATAAAATCTTTTAAATAATTATTTGTGTATTTGTATGTGTATGAGTGTTGTACCTGCATATATATACATGTGTGTACTGGTGCCCAGGAAATCCAGAAGAGGGTTGCCAGATGCCCTTGGACTGTTTGTAAGCTGCCAGGAAGGTGCTGGGAATTGAACCCGGGTCCTCAGGAACAGCAGCTAGTGCTCTTAACTGCTTGAGCAGACCTGATAAAATATGTTAATGATAAAAAGGAAACACTTCAAGGATTTCTCATATTTCTGTTGGCTTTATTAATTAAAGATGGCGTAGAAAAATACATATATTCAGCTATGCATCTATTAGCTGCCTTATTTTGTATGCTTTTATCTGCCTACAATTTATATGTTTTTTTTGTTAGAGAGAGAGTGTGAGCAAGTGGGTAACTTCCCTGAGAAGACTATTTAGTGCCCTCATCACAAAACCGCTCAAGTCTGAAAAATTCTACTGCAGTGTGGAAACCAGACAAGGAGAACCGCTTTCCGCTTTCAAGGAGAAGCTCAGGAAGTGACTCTCAGTTGCATTCGCAAACAATACTCTCATCTTTCCTATTGTTTCAATATATTCTCTGGAGTGAAGTTCCAATGCATGTGGCTTTTATGCCTGAGAGCAGAGCTTTATACTCAGGCTTCCTGGAAATTTGTATTCAAGAAAGAACCGTGAGAGGTTTATCCATACCTTAGGTTCTCCTTAAGAATTAAGGTCTAGGCTGTAAGTTGCAAACTGCAACTGACTTACTTGTCTGGTTAAGGGTGTTTAAAGATCTATGTGGAAACACATAAATCTCTCTCTCTCTCTCTCTCTCTCTCTCTCTCTCTTTGTGTGTGTGTGTGTGTGTGTGTGTGTGTGTGTGCGCGCGCGAGCATGAGCATATATTTGATCATGCTCTTTTTTAGTATATGAATTATAAATACCCAGGGAAAACAAATTGACATGTTTTAAAGACTATTAGTAAGACTTTAGACCCTTGTATTTATTAATGATTTCATTCAGTGACGAGATGGTCTTGAAGCAGTTTTGTGAGTCAGTGACCATGGAAGATGCTGAGAATATAGTGAATAGATGTTGTCTTCATGAGAGTTTAGGAGTCTTGTGAGAACACAAGAAAATAGCCATGCAAAATGATGATATAGTCATGGGGGCCACTGGGTGAAGCACAGTTAATAAAAACTCAGCATCAGAAATTGGGGTTCAACCTGAAGATCCAAAAGGCAAAACAGACAGCCACTGGCTCTTACCTTGACCTTAGTCTGAAATGGCGATCCTGCCTCCTGGAATCTCAGCAGGAGACTGTGTCTGAAAGCTGTCTCAACCCATCTTGTATTCCTCTCTAGGGCTGGGATCAAAGGCATGCACCACTGGGTTTAAAGGCATCTATCACCCGATTTCTATGGCAACTAGGGTGGCTACTGGGATTAAAGGTGTGTGCTACCAGAATCTGGTCTGTAAGGCTGACCAGTGGGACTCTTTTACTCTCTGATCTTCAGGTTGTCTTTATTTATTAAAAGACAACTGAAATGCCACTGTAACCGGGTGCTGCAGGAGAGGGGCGGGGTGATGTGTGAAGGTGTGGTCTGGCATTCTTAGCTATCTTGAGATGGCAGGCAGCATCTTTGTGGAGGTGACATGTGAACTGGTGTCTAAAGGGTAAGAAGAGCACCAGATTGAGGAAAATGTGTGGAGGCTGAAGAACAGCTTCAAATTGAGCCTGCAGGGCCATAGATCCAATGGAAGGAATTTGTTCTTTAAGAGCAATTGGAAAGTCTATTAAGGGCTCCAAGCAGGAGGATAGCATGACCCAGTTTGCACTTTGAAGGCAAGCACCTTGACGGGAAAGTCATTAGAGTAGGGCCGCCGTGGAGGGTGTGGGGCTGGAGTGTTCTGAGGCAGCCTCTTGGCTGTGGATTAGGAAGGGGAGGTGGGTGAGTATTAGGAAGGGGGAGCTTGAGGATGACTCATAAGGGGATCACACATAAGGACAAGAAGATTCCTTTCAATGTGGAGAATTGGGGGAAGATGAACGGGAGATGCCTTCTGATCTAGAGACTGAGCTATGAAAAATTAAGAATTATTCCAACAAAAGCATGGCAAATGCAAATTCCAAAGTAAATCTGAAATGCCCAGAGCTTTGCAAAATAGTGAGTAGTCTGAATATCTGTATCACTGAGCCAAGTCATGATTCCTTTAGCTTTCAAGATTATTTCCCTTAAGACCTTGACTTTGCTCAATTCTTGAATCACACAAGGGCCAGGAACATATCAAACCCTCCAGCTTTCGGGGACGGCTCCATTCCCTTTGTAATCTCAGATGCCCAAACAAAATCCTATGAAATATCATTACCATTGTTATCAGACACTCATCTCCTACCCCATATCTTTATCATCTTTAACTTTATCTTAAATATTCAAACACCTTGAACCCAAGTTTTCTCTAAATCTATGTGTTCTACTTTACTCTTGAACAGCTGACCTGTGCACACATTTACTTGGTCTGGTCTTATTTGGCATGACTAAACTCTGGAAGCATTCAGGGTAGTAGTTTCAGTGAGGAAATAGAACCAGGAGAGGGGCCTTTTGTGTAGCTCTACACTGTACCTCCCCATCGCCCCATCTGATGCTTAGGGTTTCATCTTATCTCCCACTGCCACTGTTGAGCTGGCTCATTTCCTAGCCAAAGTGGGTTCCCATCACTGTGCCCCTTGCCTTTCCCTCCTGAATGGGAGTCTCGGCAGATTTATTTTATTCTCCATTATTGTTCATCGCTATGGAATCATTGCCGTCTATATGACATATGAGTCTGGTCTTAACAAAAATGACCACTGCTTTGACCCTGTCCCTGACGCCTTGTTTCTCTTGACTTGGGTGAGGAAGAGAAGGGGGGAAGGGAAATGGTAGAGAGAGGTGAGTAGATTGAAGTCCTTTATTCTATGTGTAGAAGACAAGGTTCTAGTAAGAAGACTGGAGAGATGTCACAGCAGTTAAGAGCACTTTCTGTTCTTTTATTTCCAAGCTCCCATTGTGGCCTGAACGATGTTCTTTGGACATAGTATATGGTCCCCCAACCCCGGGAGGTTGAGCCCACTGTTCTTTCTGCAATGTTTTCCCATTGCTACTTCCTTTCGCCCTGCTCACGTTACTGGATGAGGAAGTCTTCCTTGAGCACGGCATTTAGATTAATAACTGCTGTCTGGAACATTCCTCGTTTCCTGAGTCCTACGGTTTGTTCTCTATGGTGGCCATGGTCATCCATTACACAGTATTGCTTAATGGCTAACACTGCAAGCACGAGCACCCCGTGTTTCTGTAAGCAAACGTATCTCATGCTCGTTACGTACTTCTTTATCAGTTCCTTATTAGATGGTTTTTCTTCATATGGGATTCAGGCATCAGTATCCTTGCAGTTTGAGGCTCTGTCTTCAGGATCTCAGAGTCCTCTGCATTGAGGAGGAACTGGGGGAAGAATAGTAAAAAGGTACACCAGGTTCTTAAAACACATGTTGGAAGAGGCACATGTCATATCATGTTGCTAAAGGTTACTTTGATTGACTCTGCTCAGCACAAAGGAGGCTGCGACCAGTGGCAATTCCATGCTGGAACTGTGCTGTACAGAGGACTGCCCCTGACGAGCACACACGACACCCTTATTAGTGACAGTACCTTTCACCAGAATGAAAGCACCATGGAGAAATGCCCACACTGTCCTCCTGTTATCTTTTAGGACACAGGTCAGTTCCTGGTTCCTGGTGGCCCCACAGGAATTATGCCACAGATGCAACACGCAATCCATTTGTTTATGTCTTTCTTTTTAAAAGAGCCCTTAGTTTAGAGAAAGGGAGGGGCTCTAAGGAGTGTGGGAGCTGAGGCTGGAGAGATGGAATCAGAACATGAAGAGGGTGGCTGAAGATACTCCTGACCATCTTGAACCAGTCCAGATCAGAAACAGTACTGGAACCAAGGCGTCCGGCCTCAACTCTCCCTAGAAATCCATTTGGACCATATTGCACAGCAGGGATTTCTCTATTGCTATCCTGTGGCGTTGTGGATAAGCAATGATGAACTAGCCAGGATGAAATAAAAAGTGTAATTGCGTTTGACTCAACTGCTCCCATGTTCACACAGCTTGCGTTCCTCCATGGGGAGGTTTTATTTTGTGTGTTGCATCTGTGGCATAATTCCAAATTGTTTCTGTGGATTTTTCCCTCTATCTGTTCTGTTAATGTAGGTTTGAATTATATTAGCACAAGGATGCAGCCTGTGTGCAGCACTCTGAATTAAAGCGGTGTTCGGAGGTGAGTTCGGATTTGAAACCAAGTTCCAAGGCTCTTTTTTTTTGTTTGTTTTTCGAGACAGGGTTTCTCTGCAGCTTTTTTAGAGCCTGTCCTAGAACTAGCTCTTGTAGACCAGGCTGGCCTCGAACTCAGAGATCCGCCTGCCTCTGCCTCCCGAGTGCTGGGATTAAAGGCGTGTGCCACCACCGCCCGGCAAGTTCCAAGGCTCTTATACAACCTCTCCTCTCTGTCTGGTGACTCCATTTGAGACCAAACTCTGAACTGTGTCAATTCCTGTAGTAGATACTTCATGTTGAGTTGTTTTAAAACGCAACATGGTTATACTACAACAGAATGAGAGAAAATATGTATGGATCTTTGGTGGATTAAATTATCAAGTACTCCAACATTTGAAAACGTTACAAAATTGGTTCAGCATTAGTCATGTTGATTTAATCTATTTATACTTTTAACGGTTTTTAACACTCAACACATCTTATCTTTGCTTCATAAAAGTCAAAGGCATAACCCCAAAACAGATTATACATGAATGGTTAAAATATACACAAAATAGCAGTTTTATAAGATCTTTTTATTCAGAATTCGAAAGCAAAACTATTATTTGAGGATAAATAATTCTCAGTTCAAAGTCTTTGCCAACCAGAACTCTGGCCATGTGGCGAAAGGATGTCACATAGAAACGTTGAGGGAGAACGTGACACATGTCTCAGGGATCCCCTATGCTCTGACTCTGGAATATTTTTAACTGACCAACCACAGTTTTTATGGGATAGTTTGTATCTTGAGGTAAAGTTCTTTGGGAAACATCTCCTTGGACTTGGGAACCCATCATCTGATGTTGGTCATCTAACAGAGATGTGGCTGCTTCTACCTTTCAGAGTAGACAATAGGAGAAAGTGGGGAAGCCTTCTATCCCAGAAGCCCTGGAATGCCAGGAAGATATTTTGGTTGCTGCTTATCTATTTTAGACAATTTTGTTAAATGCACATTTCTAGTACGTAATAAAGATGAATTCTTAGGGAGGAAAAGATTGATGATAATATATGTCACTTCCCCTAGAGTCCTTCCTTGAGTCCTTCCTTCCTTCCTTCCTTCCTTCCTTGAGTCAGTCCTTCCTTCCTTCCTTCCTTCCTTGAGTCCTTCCTTCCTTCCTTCCTTCCTTCCTTGAGTCCTTCCTTCCTTCCTTCCTTCCTTCCTTCCTTCCTTCCTTCCTTCTTTCCTTCCTTCCTTGAGTCCTTCCTTCCTTCCTTCCTTGAGTCCTTCCTTCCTTCCTTGAGTCCTTCCTTCCTTCCTTCCTTCCTTCCTTCCTTCCTTCCTTCCTTCCTTCCTTCCTTCCTTCCCTCCTTCCTTCCCCCTGGTATTTTTCCTCAGAGCGTCAGGCAGTAGTCTGAACTGAGCAAGTTAGTTGTCTGAGTCACTGGGTCTGTGCCACGCCTGCTCCCTAGTTTCTGGTTATCTTTGGCCTTCCACTCTGTACTCATTTTCACGTGGAGTTCTTGCTCTGTGTCTGTATCAAAATTTCCCTCTCCTTTAAATACATCCGTCCTGTTTGGTTATGGGTACTCGCTACTTCTATAAGGCCTCATCTTTATATCTGCAAGAACTGATTTCCATGACCACATTCTACAATTTATGGGAAGAAGGTATTAGTATGCAGATTCTCTCTTGTGTTTTTGTTTTGTTTTGCTTTTTTGTTTGTTAATTTGTTTTGTTATGATTTTTTTTCTTTTTCAAGACAGGGTTTCTCTACGTAGCTCTGGCTGTCCTGGTTCTCACTCTATAGATTATGTTGGCCTTGAACTCACAGAGATCCGCCTGCCTATGCTTCCCTAAGTGCTGGGATTAAAAGCATGCACCACTACTGCCTGGCTAAATTCTCTTTTCAAAAAATTCATTAATAGTTTTATATGCATATAATGTGTTTGGACCAAACCTGATTTCACATTCTCTCCCTCCCTCCCTCCCTCCCTTCCCCCCCCTCCCTCCCTCCCTCTCTTCCTCCCTCCTTCTCCCCCCCCCTCTTCCTCTCTCTCTCTCTCCCACTGAGTCTATTAATACAACCTGTATGTTCGTGAGTCATTGGGACCATCTACTGGAGCATGGGTAGCCCCCCAGAACCCACATCTCTGAAGAAAACTCCTTCCATCCCTCACCATCCATCAACTGCCTATAGTTTCTCAATGGGGTGGGATATCACGAGCCTTTCCCCCATCCATGTTGGATGGTACTTGTACAAGGCTTGTACCTGTTATAGACACTGTGAGTTCATGTGCAACACATGGATTTCAGGGATATACTTCAGCCCATAATGCTATCCAATCAGTGTTTTCCACAAGAGGCGAGGAAAGAAGGAAGTCTAGCAGGTGACATTTGCATTTTCATTCGTTCTTTGAGAGCTGAGAGTTTGTACAATGTATTTTGATTTTACCCCCAACTCTTCTCAGATCCACCCCTGCTTCTCTTCCCACCTAACTTTGTATCCTTTGAAAAAAAAAAAAAACCCTTCAAGCCCAATGTGTGCTGCTCAAATATCCTTGGATATCTGGTCTTCAACTGGAACATGGTAACTTATCAGGGACCACACCCTTAGAAAAGAGTCTCTGCCTCTCCCGGCTGCTAACCATTGCCATTTTTTCTCCACAGCTAGGGGTGGGTGGTATTGTGTGTCCATCGTCCCTCTCCATGCTGGGATTTGTTCCGGCTTGAGCTCGCACAGATCTTGTGCGTGCTGTCACTGTTTCTGTGAGATCATGTGCAGTTGCTCTGCTGTATCCAGAAAATAATGCTTCCTTGTTGCTATCCTCCACCACTGGCTCTTCCACTCTTCTCGCCTTCTCTTCCACAATGATACCTGAGCTGTGGGGGTGGGGTGGTGGTTATGGTGGTGGTACAGTCTTTACCCTGTTGATGCTGTGTATCCAAACGTGGTTTGGTTTGGGTTCAGTGATGTTTTTACCTAGGAAGATGAATGAGGATGCTTCAAATTTCCTTTCCTTACCGAAATAGTTTGTGCTTATATCCAAGGATGACAAAATATCTACCCTACATTCTACCCGGCAGGTATCTATTAGGATGAAATGAAGTGAAGGATGTTGCTGAATTTTTGCAAACTCTATAATGCATGGTATTTCTAAACGTTCATGTTCTTTGTTTCCCAATTGGATAATATTTAAAACCTGCCTTGAGAGTTTTGAATTTAGGGAGACTGTGTGACCATTCACTGAGGTTCTGACTCAGTGTTGTTGGACCTAGGGAATACTTTTTTAAGTGCTCTCCAGAAAATTTTGATTATTTGCCAACCCTGGAATTACTGGTCTTGGACAATTTCTTCTTCTAGATTAAGCATATTCAAGAATGTATATTTAACTATGTTACTTACGTTAAAGGGAAAATATTGATAAGTGGTTCTAATACTGACACTATCAGGTATTTTTAGGACAGAGATTTCATGATTATTTTAAGGGTTCCAGGATGAGGTTGGGTGGATGTTCCTGGATTTGAATCATGATATATATTATACATATTATAATATATACATGTGCATATATAGTATAATGCTTAGATATGCAACTAGTAAGTACTGGTTGAAGGAAGTAACTTTTCCAAGTCCAGTTTCATAACAAGTGAGATGAGGATAATAATGCCTACACTGCAGGAGTTTGGAAGACTAATTTGGATAGCTAATGTAGAGCCACTGGAATGAGAAAAAAAACCCAACTTTCATTAATGATCTTTTTCCCCCCTCAAAGTGCCTCAAGGTGAATAAGTGTGTTGAATGCTCAGCCCTAAATAAGATATTGATCCTCAGTGAACGCTTCAGAAGAGAGGCCAGAGAGAAAGTGTAAGTGTTGTGAGAAAGAGAGGAAGGTGTGAAATGTCTTCAAGGAATGACGGCACCATAGATATCATGAACTCACAATAGCTGCTTTTGCATACAATGGCCCTATGTAGGACTGAGCCTGTCAACTGTCAGTCATTGATAGGGGAGAGACTCATGGGGTCCTGTTCCTCTCTGCTGAAATACTGGCTACTGATAGGTCCCAGGAGACAGAGTGTCATTGGCTTTAGTTGTATACTGACAATGAGCTGACTATGTTTAGTGTGTAGTTCCATGGTCACATAGACATCCGTGGGTAAGCTAAGTGGGTCATAAAAGGAAACAAAACCAAACAAAAGGCATGGATATAAGTGCAAACTGGTACAGTTGCTTTGGAAATCAGTGTGGCGATTTCTCAGAAAATTAGGGAACAACTTTCCTCAAGACCCAGCAATACCACTTTCGGGTATATATCCAAAGGATGCTCAATCATAGCACAAGGGCATGTGCTCAACTATGTTCATAGCAGCATTGTTTGTCACAGTCAGAACCTGGAAACAACCTCAACGCCCCTTGACCAAAAAATGGATAAAGAATATGTGGTACATTTACACAATGGAATACTACACAGTGAGAAAACAAATCATCTTGAAATTTGCAGGCAAATAGATGGATCTAGAAACTATCATATTGAGTGAGGTAACCCAGACCCAGAAAAACAACTATTATATGTACTCACTCTTAAGTGGCTTTTAGACATAAAGCAAAGAAAAACCAGCCTACAATCCCAGAGAACCTAGACAACAATGAGGATCCAAAGAGAGACATGCATGAATCTAATTACATAGGAAGTAGAAAAAGACAAGATCTCCTGAGTAAATAGGGAGCATTGAGTTATGGGAGAAGGTAGAAGGTGAAGGGAGAGGAAGGGAGGAGAGCACAGGAAAATATATAGCTCAATAAAACAATTAAAAACATGTGTAGGAAGGAGGGGAGGTTTAGCAGGGAGATAAGAGGGACAAGCCTGGAAATAGCTGGAATGCATTGCATATTTACATGAAATTGTTAAAGAACAACTTTAATTAATAAAAAGATAATTTTCTTTTATCCTATTACTTTAATATATTTAAATCATAATCTTTTAGTTTTCAGCAATGGAGAACAGTTAAAATTCATTAATCATAACTGCACTTTTTTTTGCTTTTTCTTTCATCCTTTTTGATTAATATCTCCTGTGTTCCAAGTTTTAAGTATGCAATTATAATTTCTGGATGTTTGCAAAGTACACCAGGTACCCATACTGCTCTATTAATCTTGTGGAAAAGTGAGAATGTTGGCAGTAAGTCTTGAATTCTGTAGAAGTGGTGAGCTAAGAAAAATCTAGTGTGACGAATGATCCATTAACGATGGAGGTTTGAGTACATGCTGCGGGGCAGGACAAAACCGAAGGCACTGGACTGGAGAGTAGTTAAGCATTAAGCTTTGAGTACGGTGTAGAAGGTCCATGCTAATGCACATTGGCTGTGTAGTTAACTTTTTTCTAATCATACTCAGTCCATGGTAGCTTTTCACTTTCTGTTCCCAGATAAGTACAAAGAGATAACATTTTTAAAGGAACTGATAAGAGGAAGGAAGAAAGGAGGAAAATGGAAGAAGAAGGAAATAATTTAAAAATTCCAAGAGACTCTCCAAATAGTGTAGGCTATTGTCATTGCTTGGGGTTGCTTCCACAAACTTGAAGGTAAGACACCATTGTAGAAGAGATCTCCCAGCATTCCTGTGAAATGTTTTAAGTAAACGTCTAGTTTTTAATGAGTCACTATTATTAATGAATGCTGGTCTTCCCTCCATAAGTCTTCATGTTACTGGTCTCCCAGCAATGCCCTTGCTATAGTGCATTTTTCTCAAATGTAGAAAGAAAACAGTGAAGAATATAGAAATCATAAAGTTTATTTGCATCTAGTTGGGTCTTAGAGACAAAATTATCAATCTTTTAATTGCATAATCTATTTTCTTTCCAAATTGAGACAGGTGTGTTTTGAGATACCTAATCAGAAAGTCTTAAGACTATTTTTGATTTCAGCTTCTGTATATGCCAGTTGGTAGCAGATGTTAGCACCTGCTTTTGATTCCAAATCTCTTCAGATTTTCTTGCCTCTTATGGGATTCTACATTCTTGCATACGCCCACACTAAAACTATTTCACTAATGATCACAATTAAAAATTTAGGTAGAAAAATTCAAATACTATAAAACCTTCACAGTTTTAAGTTGTATAGTTCTTATGTATATTTCCAGAATTAGCATTCCATCATTGCTAAGTGCTCAGCTCTAAACATGACAGGACATCTTTGTCAACCCTTCCCAGGCTCAGGGAACATCAAGGGAGAGGGTAGGAGAGAGAGAGAGAGAGAGAGAGAGAGAGAGAGAGAGAGAGAGAGAGAGAGAGAGAGAGAGAGAGAGGGAGGGAGAGAACGCAGGCTGAAGGAATGAAAGATGGGAAGTAGCGTCATGAAACATGCCTTCTGCATATGACATAGCTGTTGCACCAATGACTTCATAGCAGCTTAGGCTACCATTGTGCCAAATCATACACCACACCCCTCCTTCTGGAACTGTAAGTTATTAATGATTGCTTGGTAAGGAGAAGTTATTTTCTTCCATGGTATAGCCACCACCATTCTCATTAAATGTTGTGGGACACACACACATATACGCACTCACACAAACACACACATACATACACAAAAATACACACATACACAAACACACAAACACATATACATATACACACATAGGTGGACTTGAGAAGAAAAATGGGGTCAGTGGGAGGGAAAGATGATAAAAAGGATAATTGGGGGATATGATTAGAACACATTTGTGCATATGTGTGTGTGTGAAAAGAATCAAGTTTAAATGAATGCTCTATCATTCTTACCTCTAATCCATCATAATAAATATGGGCGTTCCATGCTAATGCACATTGGCTGTGTAGTTAACTTGTTTCTAATCATACTCAGTCCATGGTAGCTTTTCACTTTCTGTTCCCAGATAAGTACAAAGAGATCACATTTATAAAGGAACTGATAAGAGGAAGGAAGAAAGGAGAAAAATGGAAGAAGAAAATAATTTAAAAATTCCAAGAGACTCTCCAAACGATGTAGGCTATTGTCATTGCTTGGGGTTGCTTCCCCAAACTTGAAGGTAAGACACCATTGCTAAGGATATAACACACTTCTGACAAAGGGCTTGAAAGAATTGAGCTGAAATTTACCTGGCAACCTGCTGGAGGACCGGCTAGCATAGTATTGCAAGATGCTACACAAGATGTCAAAGGAGAAAAGCAATCAGTAGCCCTACCTGGCTATAAAAACTACAAACCACAACACACTTGAAAAGATATTCCCAGCAGTGCGATAGTGGCATTTGTGTCTTTGTGATAACCAATAACTGTCTAATTGAGCTTAAGACCCAGTCAATAGGAGAAAATGCTTGCCTAGTACTATAAACCTACCCAACCACCCATGGCTGCTGAGGTGTTTGGGGGGAGGGGAGAGCCTCTTACTGCCATTTTCCTGAACCAATATAATCTCTAACTATATTCCAAATTCTTAGCTGTATACCCACAGATAAATATAGTTCTCACTTCTCATCAAATATTTTTTGGTAGATGAAGGTAATTATAGAAATCCGTACTGTTCAAAATACAGAGAAATAAGAAGTGACCATGGGGACAATGGGACCGAGTCCCATTTGACACATCTACACTGCAACTCTTTTTTTTTTTTTTTTTTTTTTTTTTTTTTTTTTTTTTTTTTTTTTTTTTTTTTTTGGTTTTTCGAGACAGGGTTTCTCTGTGGCTTTGGAGCCTGTCCTGGAACTAGCTCTTGTAGACCAGGCTGGCCTCGAACTCACAGAGATCCGCCTGCCTCTGCCTCCTGAGTGCTGGGATTAAAGGCGTGCGCCACCACCGCCCGGCTTACACTGCAACTCTTACACTCAAGGCTCTGAGAAAATTGTAGAAGATGGGATGGGATGATGGTCAGAGCCAGCGGACCAGGACACTTGCTGCAAGATAGTATCTTCTAAATGTGACAGAGAAGCTGTGCTCATAACATATCAACAATATGGTTTCATAAACAAGACCTGCGTAATGACAATGCCAGCTGATATGCCAGTCTAGTTGGGGAAAATTCACAAAGGCATCACCCTTAGATCAAGAGCTACAGGCCATTAATGGCCACTAGGAGAAGAATCTGTTTTCCCCAGGGGTGAACTTCTTGGTAAGTTATATTAAACCTAAGTGACCTTCCCTACACATATGTACACAAAAGCACCTCTAAATAGACTCAATAGTTTTTATGTATGTACATATGTAACATAAATGTGCATATATATGAAACAATAATTATAGAAGAGGCAGTGAATTTAAAAGGGAGTAGGAAGGGAGACCTGGGAGGAGTTGGAGGGGAAAGAGAAGGATAGAAATGATATAAATGAAGTACTCATGTACAAAATTCTCAAAAAAAGAAATGATTTTAAAAATAAATTCAAGCTAAAGAGAAATGGTCCTCTTGTTTCTCGGCAGGAAGCTTTATGACATATGACTGAGGTTGTTTTTTAATCCCCTCTGGAAATCCATAGAGCATGATAAGCAGCCCCTGTAGATATGCTGAGGATTATGCATCAGGCTGTGAAGACAGAATCTGGAGAAGACCCACATTAGCTGATGGCTGTATTCGAGACTGAAATCGTCAGACCGGGGGTAACAATGAATGGAGGCTGGCTGTGAGCTGAAATAATCATCAACGTATATGCTCATACATTTCATTCAGAATAACTGTGATATTCACCACGGCCCTCAAAAGAAAAGAAAGAAGAAAGAAAAGTTGATCATTGAAGTTGTTAATCATACAAGGTAAAGCAAGTGGTCTCATATTTGTATGTAGACAGGAAGGACTCAGAGACTCTTCTCAGAGAGCAAAGTGAAAACCAGCCTTTAGCAAAATCAGGGTGACATAGGGGAACCCGAGCATGTCATGAAATACAGTAAGTGGCCATTGTACTCATGACCTGAATGACAGAAGCAGAGAGTTTTTCGAGACCAGACTTAGAACCTTGGAAATGAGGAAGGTGAGACCCTTACCTGATACAGTTTGTCTTGTAACAGCGCATTGTTTCAATATTGGCCTGTTTCTATGATTGGTGTGGCCAGCTTATAGGAGTTAGCTGTATAGTAGACATGGTGCTTTGCAGAAAGTCCCGGGGCTCATCTTCCCCACATTCCAAAGATCGCTAGCTTAGGCTGAAAACAGAAGGGAGTCTTACCCAGTAACAGGTCCTAGAATTTGACATGTATGTGTTCACAGATAATAAAATCCAGGGCTTAGTTGTCTTGGTTGCAGAAAAATGGAAGGAGCAGTTAACAGGATCTGGATGGTTCTGCTGCCGGATGTGAGCGAAGGCTGCACCTGCTGCAAATGTAGCTTTTTTGCAGATGGCCTCCCCAGTGCCTTCTGCTCAAATGGTCCCTATACAATACCTGGAACTATCTGTAGAGCTGTGCCATGGCTGGGGGTAGGCAGAGGTTCTCTGGAACTGCCTGGCTTTATACAGAAAAATAACAACTCTAGGATTAAGATCTCTGATAAGATCTTCTCTTGGCTATTCCCAAGCAATATGATTTCTCCCGCCCAGCTGTTTGCTTCTGTATTGACCTGGTCCTTTGATCCACTTAGCTAGCATGAAGATGTTCACTGTGTAGCAGGCATGGCACTTGGCTGAACGTCCCTACTGATCTTGTAGTTAGTGTTCTATGACTGGTCACTTAATACTATTTAGACAAGGAAAGAGTATAATTTTGGCAGCAAGCGATAGAAGAAACCATTTCCTTTTAGGATTAAGGATTCTAGAGCTATGCTGATACCAATTATTTCTATAAAAAGCCACAGCATAAAAGGCTATATTCCAACAACATGATTTGAAGAAAGATTTATTTATAGGTTAGCAGGGCTCATGCCCATCTGGATGATTCATCTTTCCACAAAGAAATCCCTGAAATTGCCTGATTCCTGGTCTTCTCACGTCCTTGATGAAAAGAGGTAGCCAGCTTTATAGGTAGCAATAAAATGCCTCTCATGTGTGTGTAGGTTTTCAAGAGTAGAAACCTCAAGATTTCTCAAACCTCAAAGCAACATTAAACCAAACAACAACAACAACCACCATCTTGAAAGCTAAATCAAAGTGAGACCAATAATTATTTAAATTCTGATTTTTTTTTAAAAAACATAGCAACCTTTATAATCTGAGAGAGAATATTTCTCTTCTGGCATTAGAATAGCCAGTGTTAACTATAGCTTGCAGTATAATAAGCACCTTGTAATACATAGTCCCTCATAACAACCTCAAAAGAGTATCGGCATTTTCCCCCTATTTCAGACGAGGAAAGACAGGTACCGATGCCAAGCAACATGCCTACGGGCTCCGAGGGCTAATGTGAATCTGTGGCATGACCTTGGCCTGCCTCCAGCTTCACAGGAGATCTCTTAACTACTGCCCTACGCTGGGGGAGGCGCTTAGGGAGAAATTGGTATCAATCATCCTTTTGCTGCCTTTGACTTGTTTCTAGTCTCTGCTGTTTTAGGATGGGAAGAAATTGGAATGAATATAAGAACTAGAATGAGACAGCGTTCCCCTCACTCACTGGAGAGCTGTGCTGTGTGAGTGTGGCTGGGGCTGGAGTCAGCGGAGGGAGAGGTCGAGATGGGAAGCCATGCAGATCCCAGAGCATGTCCAGAATGCAGTGGTGTGTGGGGGAACACTGAAGATTTCAATACGCAGCTACCCCACTTCTTAGCTTATTAGCTTATCTATGTCTTAAGGCAGACCTCACCCTGCTGGTGGCCGGGGTGCCACAGGGTGGGGAAAGCCACGTGATATGAGGACGAATTTAGAACAGGTGATTTGAAGAAGTGAGAGAAATAAGAAATTCTGGTGGAATGATGGGGGTGGGGGAGCTTGCCTTATTTTCTTTCAGCCCTAAGGGTATTGAGACTAGTCAGGCCACAGATAGTCCTCATTCCCATGATAATAGAAATGTGTAGGAGAATTAGGTCAGGGTGAAATGCCTGCGGGGGTTATGAAGCAGGCAGGGTTTGTTTGAACTCCGTCCACGTCGAGTTAGCTTTGCAAAAGGCTGGAGGAGACCATAGTCAGAAATAACTCCTAACGGTGGGCTCTGTGAACCTTGCTGCCTACGGGGAGGAAAGCTTAGAAAAGAAGCACACGGCTGCTGCGAGGCTCTTGTTTGTGTTTCCAGAAGAGTCCATGCCAGTCAGCAGGGGTGTGAGCCAGCATCCTACCTGTGTACACAACACACTAATCCTTGTAACAGTTTAGCTACTGCTTTCTAATGGGGTCATTGCCTGGCCTGGTGAGCCGGGGTATGTGTAAGCTTATATCCAGGGTCTTGAACGAGAAGGAACGCTTTAGCAGTGAAGCTTTTTTTGTCACCTGATAATTTAACAGGCCTCTAATAGACATTTTAGACATATGCACTTCACCATTCTTCCTGTAGATAAAACTTTACATTCCCTGGGAGGTTCTGGGACCAGCTAGGGTGTGGCCTTAAGTCTGGCATAAAGGTTCCCAAGCCAGCTGAGTAAAGCGAAAGAGCCAAATGTTTGCCTTGTGTTTTCGTTAATATCTACAGTGTTTGCCTTTTGTCGCTTGGGATTTAAATAAATATACTTAGTGATGGGCATTGACGTCAGTCACTTAATTCTATCCTCTCGGTGCTCTGAGCCTGTGTGAGGGACCCCAGGAAAGCCTGCTGCCTATCAAGGTCTTTCTTCGCGGACCTTCTTTGCCCATCTCCCAGCTGAGATGTACTCGGGCGTGTAAACTGAGTTGCCAGTCTTGCAAGTGAAGGTATTCATGGCGGGTCTGCTCTAAATACAGCTTCTAAGTAAACTATCTGCATGTGCTTCCCAGAAACAACCGCACTTCCCGTGATGTTGGATACTAGCACCTGTCCTGAAAAGAGAGACGATGGGCGGGAGCTCGCTGGTGAATTTGAAGGACACCCGGGTTGCAGGCTTTTGGGCTTCATGACGAAATCCCCAGAGAACTGCTTGTGGCCTTGTTTTGCCCTCCTTTCTCTTCTGGCACTGCTGTCCTAACAGGTACTTCCCAGAGGGCCTGGAACAGGTGAAGACGGCAGGTGCAGCCAGAGCCCTGCCGTCCTAAGTAGGACAAGACACCGGCCTAGCTATGGACTTTAGCTGTTCTGAGGACTAGGCGTCCGAGCACCATTATCAGGGGGAGTTTTAACCCCTGAGCCCCCCATTACCTTACTAGAGAACAGGAAGCAGAGATACGCATGTCAGCACCGTACTTAAGATTCAGCTTCCCCATCCGTTTCCAAAACCCTTCGGACAATTCCAGCTCCGTCTTTTCTCTCCAGGTGAGACATCCCTCCTCCCAGAAGCTCTCCTTGACTATTGGGACAGTAATCCTTTCTAGGGGCACCACCTTCATTCACTATCCTCCTGTGATGGGCCTTTCCAGACCATCTCGCGCTGTGTCTCTTGCCTATTAAACTGTAAGTCTGAGATGAGAGAAGAACATTTTATCTGGCCAGCCATATCCTCCACAGTGTCTGACCCTGTCTCTGTCTTTGTGGACAGAAACGGAATTAAACGCATGTCAAATACCAAAGTCAGTGTGGTCCAGGAATCGGCTCCTTTTCTAATGTTCTTTGTATAAGAAACTCAGCAGATCTAGGTAATAATTAATACTTACACAGCCGTTTATCCACCCAGTGGGATTATTTGCTGACAAGTCAGTGTGTAAAACTAGAGCTCCTAGATTTTTTCTTGCCCTCATCAGCATATTTCTAGATTAAATTGCTTCCAGCTAACATCCAACAGTTCTGTTTTGGATATTTCATGAAAGTTTATTTTAAAAACTGTTTAGCCAGATATAGTGGTATCAGTACACTCATAACCATAGCATTTGAGAAGCGCAGGCAGGGAGATTCGAGGACTGTTTTGGTTACTGTGAGACGTGTTTTATTTTTTTAAAAAAATACATAAATAATGTTCAGAAACCCCTTACTATTTTGTTGTCTGAGAGAGTTAGGAGTTGGAGAAAAGCAAGTGTTTATCTGATGGGACACCGGGTAACAGTGACTGAGAGAGAAGACGGGGAGGGAGAGAAACCAGGCTGCATTAAGAGGGTAGGGGTGCCAAACAGAAGGGAAGGGATAAAATTTGGCTTGTTGTTTCTTGGTCAAGTCGTCACAGTATGTATTCACAAGCTGTTGACTGAAATAAACGAAGTGTGTGTGTGTTGGGTGGCATACCTCCCACTCCCTCAGACAAAGCATACCCAAGATAATCAGCCCTAACAGCCCTCTGCTTTCCTTAGCTTTCTTCTCTAGTACTTTCTGTATGTTTGTTTCTGTTTTATTTTTTAATAGTCAGTATAAAAATAATAAGAAAAGGGCAGCTCCACCAGCACAAAGAAATCCAATTAGGTCAAATCAAACCAAATCAAAATGCCCATCGTTTTATTAAGAATGACACTCTCGGGTGGCTGAGCGCCTGGCGGGGAGACAGAAAAGCAGGGAGCCCATGCAAACCAAGAATCACAGTGTTTCTCCTCTGGGAGCCCACTTAAATACTCTGTGGGAGTGGTGCTGGCATGGCACGCTGGGATTTGGAGTCCAGAGCAATGCAACTCCCAGGCCAGGTTGGTTGGGATGGGTGCCAGGGGCTGGAAGCTATGCTCCCAACTTAAGAGTCAGCTTTCTGTATGTGAGTAACTGTCCTTCCTAGAAGTAGATTTGGTGTGTCGTTGCCCCTTAACCCCAACATTCCCCATGAGTCCCCAATACCCCAACCTTCACTGGTTTAGTGCACAGTCCTAATCTATGTTCCTTGCAATGTGGCCTGGAGAGACTTTCTTCTCTGTGCTTGTGGTATTATATCCAGTTTCCACAGCAAATAGTCCCAGGGACCAGCTCCCTCAGGCTTATCAGTTAACACCACTATAACTGAGTTGACTTCGTAACCCTGGTCTGGCTACATGCAGAAATGTGAAGGATGTGCTGAGACTTGGTGTCAGATGAGACTTGGAGCCTGGTCGAAGACCACAGTGAGAAGAAATGCGGGCTAACCAACAGCCTGCTGGGAAACTCCCCTGTGGTAGCCCTTCTCCGGTGGATGGAAGGATGAGAGGAACACGGCCTTCTTGACCACTCAGCTGGACTCTGTGATCCTGCCACAAGAAATGTGTTCTAATTGTTTTGGCCACCCGGGGTGGCTTTGAGAACCTAGCCTTTAGAATGCATATGCTACTTGGTACATGCATAACTGAAGATGTTGCAGCATCTCCCACTAAGGCAACTCTAGTTTATGTGTGCTTGAAAAAGAACCTACAGGGCAACATATCAAGATACTCAATCAAGAGACGAAGGCAAGAAACCGGAGCAGGCGCCCTTTCTCCTAAAGGATGAGATTCCTTAGCTCTTAGCATTTGCTTTTCTAAGTGCAACAAGGTGGATAAGAAAGAGAGACAAAGAGGGGACAATGTAAGGAGATTAGACAGAATCACCAGAGGGCGAGGTCTAGGCGTGTGTCAGGGTTAGAACACTCTGAGTGCAAATCCAGTTCTCACAGGATTTGGTTGGGGGTGGGGGACTTTTGTCCCACAAAGTCCCATAGCTCCTAGGTTGGGCCTTCACTTCCTACCTCCCTACATGTGTCTTCTTCATTATTGAAATTGCTATGTGTTCCTTAACACTGCACTGCTTGTCCATAGTCACTGGTACTGATTAACACTAAACATACTTAACAAATTAAAGCACACTTTCTAGCCTAAATATGGTATAAAAACATAACCAAAGACTATAACTGAAATATAATGAACTAGCATCACGTGTCTCTGAGCTTCTTGCATTTGGCTTGAGGGTGTGGTAGCTATGAAAAAGCCTGGCATTTTTCTCCCAAATTTAACTTCTTTTGAGATGGGGTCTCATGTATCCAAGGCTGGCCCAGAGCTTACTGCGTAGCCATGGATGATCTTAAACTTCTGATTTCTTTGCCTTACACCTGCTAAGTGGTAGGATTTTAGGTATTTGGTGCCATGTCTGGTTTATCTGGTTCTGAGGACTGAAACCAGGCCGTCGTGCATGGTGGGCAAGTTCTCCACCAGTTGAACTATCCCTCCAGTCCCCAATGTTGATTTTCTTCTTTTCAGCCAGTTAACATCCACACGGTCCAGGTATGTGCCTAGAATGAACGGTACAGAGTATGCTGGGGGCAAAACAGTCACTGTGCTCAACCTTTGAGTATCATGTCTGTTGGAAGAGATGGATATAAATTAAATAATCATTCACGGGTTTGTAGTTATCAAGTGTGATATGAGCCATGGAGGGAAAGTGCTTGTTGCTCTGTAGAGTGGGAGACCCAGGGTGCTGACATCCTGGCAATGCCAGACTCCGGATTATATGTGCTGCGCTCCATGGAGACCTGGTTATTCTCTTCGCTATGAAGTTAGAAAAAGGAAAATGAAGATGAACTCCATTTCTGAATACTTGCTTGGATAGTAAAAATTTTATTAGTCTCAGGGCAATATATTTTTTTTTCTCAGTAAGACTGTGGGTAATCCTTTTCCCGGGTCATCAAGCATTCTCGTTAAACTGACATGCCTTTGGCTCCAATTCTATGAGGTTGAGACATTTTCTAACCTTGGAGAAAAATTAACTTTACAAAGGCCCCATAGAATTTTAGATGACAATAAACTGTTTCCCTTTAGTTAGAAATATCATTTAATGTATTGAAATGAGCACTAGCAGTAAAAACAACATAATTAACAATAATCAGTAAAGCAACCAAATAAAATAAGTTAATTAAAACAGGAATGGATATAAGACATTTTCACTCTCTGGTTAAATTTTCTTAAACATATTTAATAAATTCTCAGGAAATTAGCTTTCCAATTTTATGGCAAAATGATAAATTCCAAGTAATACAAACTATGAGACATTTTGATTAAATTCCAGAGTTTACATATTACTTTAAAGTGACCATCCAGATGTTTTCGTTTTTAAATCAGGCATTTGAAAACCTGTGTCTTCCTTTATGAGCACAACATATTGTAATTGTAGAACTTAAACTTTAATATTTCTGTTTATGTTGTAAAACTTTGTCTTTAGCAAGTGGAACCTTCACTTTCTCTTTTCCCTGTCACAGTCAGTGGGACGGCCAGTCTTTATTTTCAGCTTGACTGCATTTAGCACCACCTAGGAGGTGCCCCTGGTGATGTGACCTCTGAAGGTGTCTTCAGAGACCTTTAACAGAGGAAGGAGGGCCAATCCTGAATGGTGGCACCATCCCAAGCCTGGGGGTAGGGGCAGGTCAGGCTGAGTAAAAAGGAGGAAAGATCAAAGTGGAGCACCAGCATTTCCCATTCATCATCCCAGCTGTGGACACATGACTAGCCTGTCTCTGCTATGATGATTTGTACCACCACAGACCTTCTCTCCTCAGACCATGGGCCAGAACAAACACTGATTTCCTTAAACTGCTTTTGCCATAGTAATGAGAAAGGCAGTAGAGACCACCTCTGCCCATCATCTCCCCACCCTGGTTACCTGTTCCTTTGTTACATCACACATTAATCTACATAAAGTCAGCGATAAGTTTGCCATTTATTTGGGTGATAGATCGCAACTGATATTTCTGTTTACAAAAAGGCATTATTTTGGTGCCCAAATGAGGGCTTAAATCATAATTATACATGCCCAGAATGGCCTCCTTAGTGATGGCTCAGAGTTCTGTTTTGATTCCCTTGGCATCAGAAGCACTGTGTTAGCCAGACTGACATTTATTTATAGCCCAATCATACTTTTCCAGAAAGTCTGAGCATTTTCCGGAGGCCACTATTCCCTAGGACAAGTCTGCCAGTGCCGCCATTTTGTCCATCATCTGCTCTCTAGCCAGTGTATGAAGACAAGCATGGTTGTCTTCCTTGTGATGGGTGGAAGAGGAAGGTGTTTCCATATCAGATGCAGGAAGGAGCAGGTGGGATCCCATTTCCTTCACCATCGACTATGCCAGGGAACTTCCTTTCTCTAACAGCTTTAAAGGTAACTAATGACAGTAGCCCTTCTACCCCTAGAGAGCTTGTCCATGCCTATCGGCAAGTCCTGCATCCTAGACTCGTGTCCACCCCCATCACCACATGACAGTGTCTGATTGTGGGACTAAAAACCCATGGGCACCACTGTGCAATAGAACCCCAGGAATAATGTAGTCATTGCTACTGTTTTATACTTCAACACTTTCCACGTAAGGTCACCATAAGACACAACCAGTGAAGACAGCCTTGGCATCTGTTCCCGGGCTATCAGTGAGGTCATCGCCCGTCATCATCTTCAGCACCCAGGTTAGTAATTCCTGAAGATGTTTTGCTCTCTCAAGTTGCTGTTTTTCTCCTAATGGGTAGTATGGGAAACTATGGAATTGATAGTGTGTTGCAGGGGGTGCTACTTGTTAGTTCTGGCTGCCTGGCTAGCTTAGATCCAAAATAATCACACAGAAACTATAATAATTAAACCACTACTTGGCCCATAAGCTCTAGCTTCTTATTGGCTAACTCTTACATATTTATTTAACCCATCTCCATTAATCTGTGCATCACCACGAGGTTGTGGCCTACCGGGAATGTTTTATCATATCTATCTCGGGTGGCGGCTCCATGGCTTCTCCCTGACTCCACCCTTCTTTCTCCCAGCATTCAGCTTAGTTTTCCCTGCCTACCTAAGTTCTGCCTTGCTATAGGTCCAAAGCAGTTTCTTTATTCATTAATGGTAATCACAGCACACAGAGGGGACACCCACATCAACAGTGCTTCTATTTTTACTTTGGGTTACAAAGAAACCTTAAGACAATTTGTGAACTAATACTGTTACTACGTTGGATAGTTTGGCCTCTAAATTGACATTCTCCCCATATGGAAATGTCTCTTTTAAGTCACTGCAGGATTTTTGAGATTTAAGAATGGTTATCAATCAATCAATCAATCAATCAATCAATAAGAGAGCCAGGAGTCTCCAATCACTCTAAATCCAGTTTGGGACACCAGCAGTCTTAGGGTTAGCATGCCAAGGAGAGGGGCTGGGAGGAAAGTCAGGCTTCTTTGAAGTTGGCTTTAAACTCCCCACTGTTTATAGGGGAAGCTTGCTGTATCTAGGCTTCTTAGTACCTTGCCCTTGACTTGGAAATGAAGGGCATCAGTCTCAAAGGAGGAAATTTACTTGTTGTAGGGAAGCAAAAATATCTAATTTTTACAGAACACAGTCCTGCGAAACTTTAGGAAGATTTTGTTTCCTACCTCAGTAGACAATCTCAATCCAAAAGTACATTTTGTTTAAGGAGATGATCACTTTCATTTTCCTAACTTCTTGTCTTCTTAGAAATCCAAGCTTTAAAAATAACAGCATATTAGACTAAGTGACTCTATTCAGTCTTTGAGAATTCTTCCCCAGGTTCCTATCCCAGCCCTGTGCTCAGGAATATAAGACCAAACAACAAGTAAAAGCCATTATTGCGGGTTGAAGAGAGACTGCAGAAGGGTACAAATATGTATTTTAGTTACCTGACTGTTAATTTTCCAAGTGGCACCCCATTTTCATTTGTTAGTAGTCCTTACAAAGTATGTGGTTGGTCTCCCTTGGAACTTCCCACCCTACTAATGAAGGTTTTAATGTGTCTTTCAAATTTCTAATGTTGGCAACTTAATCCACAGATTCATAAGTTATTTGGTGGATGAGTCCTTCGAGAAGTAATTAGGATTGGGTCAAGTCAACAGGATGAGGCCCCTAAGAGGGTACCCAAGAGTTTCATTTTCAGTAGGTTCTCATGCAATGCTAATGTCCTGGCTGCACCCAGGAATCATCTGGGTGACTTCAAAACATGACCTATGGCGGCTGCTTCACCCAAAACTTCAGAGATTGTCATTTACCTTGTTTGGAATTGAGACTTGGATAACAGCATCGTGCAAGGCTCTCTCTATAGTTGAACCTGTCATCAACTACCCCCTGAGCCATGATCCAAAAGAAACACTTCCTCCCTTAAATTGTTTCTGACAGGGAGGAAAAAAGTAACCAATATGCCATAGTTTATAGTTCAGAAAAATGAATGCAATTGAAATGGTTAATGATATATTACATATGCAGTACATATATATGCAATGCAAGCATATATAGTATATGCACTTATACATAGATTATATAGTATACATCATATATATCAGTGACATGATAATCTTTACATTCATAAAATGAATGTCCATGTGTGTGTGCATGTGCATGTGTGTGTGCGTATGCGCATGTGTGTGCACATGTGTATGTCTCTATGTGCACACATACACACATATGTGTGTGTGTGTGTGTATTCCACAGGTTGAGAATGAATGCTGTAGTTTACAGGCTGTAGTAAATGGGAATTAGAGGTGGTCAGAGAGGAACAGAGCAGAAATGCTTTGCTTTCTCGTCCTTTGGTGTGTGGTGAGCATACAGTATGGTTGATCATCACCATGGCAAGGTGGGACACAGAGGCCAATCCACACGATTTTAATTTTAGCAGCAGTGAAAACTGAGATTTGAGGAAATGGATTGATTTGTTCACATTGCCCTAGAAGAGGAAGGAATCTTGGGGCTCCCTCTTTTTGTTTAAGAACACTCAGGCAAGCCCTGTTCTCCGAGAGGGGTGAGGCTTGTTCGTCTCAGTCTTCTTATGCTGCCCTGGTGTGGTCCAAACCTTGCAATGGTTTTCAGACACATATTCTGCTCTTTGTCTCTATTGTGTAAGGATACATGATTTTTTTGAGTAAGCCTGGCATCAAATGAAGTTACCATTTTCACTTGCCGGTCTGGTCTGTTTGTCAGGAAGATGCATTTTAAAAATAACCTCATCTGCAGTGTTTGCCTTCAAGTATGGGGAAACATGAATATGAATTCAGTTTAAGTGATGAATCACTTTGGCATAGATTTTGGTTTGACTGACTTACCGGGTATCTGACTCTTGTGTTGTTGGATTTATGTTGTTTGAAGATAGATGGGCACGACTCCTTGAGGTTCTGTAATTTCTCTTCTTAAAAAGTTGTGCTTTGCGTGTGAAATGGCCCCATAGGCGTATGCCCTTAAACACTGGCTCCTCAGTTGACTATACTGCTTAGTAAAATTATGGAACTCTGGGACCGTGAAGGTTGTTCCTGCCTGTGTAGTTCTTTCCTTGGCTCTCTGCTTTGTCTACTGCCACCATATAACCAGCTACAGCTCCTGCCATCAGGGACCAGCCCGCCTCATCCCCCATGCTACCCGCTCTGTGACGGCCTTGTATGCCTTGCACCAGAAGCCACAATAGATCCTCCCTGAACTTGCTGCTGTCAGTGATTCAAAACTTAAATAATACACCATGGTTTATAATTCATAAAAGTTAAGATAATGATTCTTAATGACATATTGCATAAATATGTGTCTTTATGATCCTTCATTATGATGTGACTTTTCCAGGTGAGACACCAACAAATGTATATCCATCCCAGCTAGGGAACTGATGAGAAACCAAAGAAACTATCTCACAAAAGCCCAACTTGTTGAGCAATGTATTTGTTATATGTCTGTCTAGCTATCTGTTTATCAAGAACTTGGCAGGTAGAAACACTGTCATGCTTAGGGTTTACCTAAGGCAGCGGAGGACCTGCACCTAACTCAATTAATTATAAATGTGTGTGCCAGCATGCAAGATGGCGTGTGCATGAATGTTCATCCCTAGGATCTGCCGTTTATATTGGATGCATTTGACTGGTAGTTCATATCTCTGCTTTTGTTTTTGATCATAGGTAAAGATTCACAACGTGACCCTGAAGATTAACATTCTAAGCAGTTTTTAGTCTCATGCTCCCTTGGGTTTGTTTCTTGAGTTTTGTGTTAGTTACTTTGCTGCGGCTGTGATAAAATACTGTAACCAAAAGCAGCTTTTGGGATGAAGAATGTATTTTGGCTTATGGAGGGGGAGACAAACATAACCATGGGAAAGACACAGCAGCAAGATCAGGAAGCTGAGAGATCACATCTCCACCATGCCTCAGAAGCTGAAAGAGAACCGTAAGTGGGAAATGACTATAAATGCTTAAACCCCTCCTTCTGTGACATACTTCCTCCAGCAGAGCTCTACATCCTAAAAGGTACATAACCTCTCCAAACATTACCCCAACTTGGCACCAAATATTCAAGTACCTGAGCCTACCCAGAACATTTTTTCATTCAAAACATTACAAGTTTACAATAGTTATACCCATATTGAAGGACATCTTTATTACTTTTTCTTTTTGCTGAGATATGTAGCACAAAAAGTCTGGTCTTTGCTTCATTTTTAAGTAAGGATTGTTCTTCTCTGGTGTGTGACTCCAGAGCTGACCTTGCAAGTTGCCAGCCCAATTTATATATCATGTATTCATATACATATATATATGTGTGTGTGTGTGTGTGTGTATATACACATATATATCACATATTTGTATATATGTATTCGCATGTGTGTGTAAGAACAGGAAAGTTCAGTTTTACTGGGAAATACATTTACAGAGTTCTTGAGCTCTGCTTAGTCCTGACTCTGTCCTTCTACTTTGGAAGCTCTGAACTATAAATCAATTGTTCAGTGTCTATATAGAAATGGGAAAGAAAGAAATAGAGACTATCAAAGATAGAGATTCATTCTCTGCTGATTTCATGGCATGACCTTTAAAAAATCCCAAATGCATGCAAATTGTTCTCTACTGCTACAAAACATTGAGAGATAAGACAATTTAACCAAAACTATGTAAGCAATTTTAAAAGAATATCATACAGTTCTGGGACTCTGAGGAAGGCACAGCACATTGGCAGAACCTAAATACATATGTAAGTACATTGTGATGCACTATGAAAAGCCACATCTTCGGAAGGAGGCAGGAAGGCAAGGGTGGGGAGCTTGAGTGTGACACAGAGACTTTTCTGGAAGTAATCTGTTTCTGGGAACAGGAGCTGCTTTTTCATGCTTAAAGTGGCACGCTTGAAAAAAAAGACTACAGTCAGGTACAAAACATGCTATTTTATTAAATAAAAAACTAATAGCAAAATATCCCTGCCTGAAAATACAAATTGTATTGAGCTCACATGAGTGATTGAAAATGCCGGGATCCATCACATATTCGAAATGCATTTTGTTAACATTTAGAAGAATTTGTGGCATATGCATGTGCACAGAGAGAGAAAGAGGAAAGGAAGGAGGGATGGAGGGAGGGAGAGAGGAAGGGAGAGAGGGAGAGAGGGAGGGAGGGAGGGATGGGGAGGAGGAAGGAGAGAGATGAGAGAGGAGAGAGACTGAGAGAGGAGAGATGAGAGAGAGAGAGCACTGCATACACAGCGTGCCCATGTGTCTGTGATGGAGAAATCGCAGGGTAACACGGGCTGACAGGAAGGGTGGAGTAGTAGCAACACAATACTATTCTTGTTCTCAATAGCATCAACGTACGTACAAGAACTTACGGCAGGAACGTAACTTCAGGTTTTGTTGCAAAACTATTAAGAAGAAAATAATCTTTCAAAGAAAATACTGGAAAGGTAAGTCTATTTTTAAAAATGGGCGTCTATGTTTCCAATTCCCAAATTCTGTAATATCCTTGGGAGAGCAGAAACCAAGTGTCCCGAGTCAATCCACACTGGTCATATTTTGCACTGTAGAAGAACACTTGGAACATGGAGGGCAGTCAGGATATTGAAGCAGGGAGGCTGTGAGTCCCCGGAATACAAAAGAGCTGGTCTTTGCTTCATTCTTAAGTAAGGGGTGTTCTTCTCTGGTACGTGACTCCAGTGTTGACCTCACAAGTTGCCAGCCCAATGTCCATTTTCCTAGGTTTCCCAAATAAAACTCTTCATTTTATTCTGAGAGACAATGTAAATCGACTGAAGGACTTCATGCTCTGGTCTCTCTTGAAATTACAGACTGCCAAAGGAGGCTGAATACAAGCACAGGGTAGGGGTTCTAAGAAACATTTAAAGAAGATAAAACCTCTTTGGGGCATCATTTTGCCCTCTCCCCTTTACTCCTTCTGTAGCCAGGAACCTAGACCTGAATTCAGGAGCTTCAGGAGACACCTTTGATGACCACGGGAAAATGTGCTAACAGTGGGGAGTGGTAGCTTCACCCCATGTGTTTAAGGAGTTTCACGTCCCAGTTATTCCAATCTTTTCTTTTATTCGGCTTATGCATCTTAGTTTTTAATAAAACATTGTAATTCTTTACTTGACAGTAACTATTACAATATGGAGACCTCTATATGCCTAGAGCTATGTCTTTATTTAAATGGTATGGGAACACACTTGTGGGTATTGTGTTTGAGAAGATAAATTATGGAAACCCCATCAAACTTAATTTATATCCACAGTGAGTTAATAAAGTCAGATCCTCTGGACTTTAACTCAAGTTTCAAAGAAATAAATATTGTTTCAGTCAACTGTGTCTGACTAATTTCTTTTACTGAAATCAGAACAATAAGAATAAGAGCTTTAGGAAGATTTGAAATCATTCTTGGCAGAGAATCATTTTATTTATCGATGTTCTACCTATCAGCTATTCTTTTCAATACAGGAACACAGCTGAAGCAACCCAATGTTCTGGACTCTCAGCTATCTGCCTTTCTTGGTGGACTGATGACAGGAAATTAGTTTTATTAGACATTCCAATCAAGATGTTCCTGAAATATAGTATATAGCCTAGCCAAAACAAAACAAAAAATAAAAAAACAAAACTAAAAAACATGTTTCTTCAACAAACTTATTAAGCAACTACTATACATGAGTCAGTGGATGGATATAGGTGCTGGGTTTAGAGTTGGAAATGTATATAATGCTCAATTTTCTCTACAGACAGTAGGATTCATGCATATCACCTGTAGAGAAAGCTGTACATTAAGCAGACACATACTTCAGAGTTATATGCTATGATAACACTGTAAGAAAGAATAGAATAAAAAGAAAGAAAGAATAAAATCCAACAGAAAGAAGAAGGTGGGGAACCTTATTATAATGGGTAGTCAGAAAAGGGTTCGCTGGCCTTTGCACGAGATCTGGGATTTGAAAGATGAGAACATTTTAATGGTTGAGGGAAATGTATTCCTAGCTTGGGTAGAATGTGCTAAGCAGAAAATGGCTTTTCAGTGGAAATGGGAGACAGCTTGCATCAGACAGACAAGGGGCAGAGGCAGAGGACAGACTGTGCTAGGCTTTGGACACGAGGCTGCACTGATTGTCGGCTGGGCAACCACCCACCAGAGCATTAGTGGACTGAAAGACTGACCTGCCCCCAACTCATATAAAGGTTGAACTAATGTCTGAGCTCCATGCACACACCATATCATATGTGCCTTGTGCACATACATCCTGCATACACACCAATAATAAATACAGTTTTAAAAGTAGACAAGAATACCTACTTCTTGGATATGCTTAGGTTTGGAACTGAGAAAGTAAGCCCTTTTCATTGTATTTGATATATATGTTCTAAATAAACCTTCTATTGAAGTATATCATATATGCAGAAAAGCATACAAATCATGCAAAAGTATAAGTAAGTTTCACATGCGAACATATTCGCATTTCAATTCCTAGATCAGGAAGGCAATAGATGTAACTAGCAATAAAGAAACCTGCCTCTTCTTCCCTAAGATAGTCTTGCCCTGGCTCCTAACAGTGTGGATTAATTTTCCACATTCTCAAGTTACATAACTGGAAGCATTTAGCGTGTCCTCATTTACATGTGGTATATTTAACATTAGGTTTGTGAGATTGGTTCATGTTGTTGAGTACAGTTGGTTCATTTGTATTACTTGTTGGTATTCTATTGTGTGGTTATAAAACATTTTACTTAACTACTCCCATTTCTGTTCTTGACAGATATTTAGGTTGTTTTCAATTTTGGACCACAGTGAAAAATATACTGTGTGCATTTTTTACATGTTATTTAGCAAAGCATCTTGATGCATTTTTCTTATTTACCTAGGGGAGAAATTACAGGTTTCAGTGTATGTGTACAGGCAGCTTTGGTAGATGGTTCAAATTGTTTACTGGGGTGCGTGTGCTGGCTCACACTCCCACCAGCAGTTCAGGAGAATTCTCATTTTTTCCCTACATGTTTGCTAACTCTCTGTTGCATTGCCAGTTCTAAATTTCAGTTGCATTAGAAGGTATGTGTGTGTTTTCAAAATTGGATCTTTAATTTCATTCCCTTGATAGGGTGAGCAAGCATCATTTTGTGTGTCAAAACCCTATTTGTTTTATTTTACTCTCTAGAGCTCTTATTGAAATATTTTGTTCATTTTTCTACTGAGATCTCATGGAGCTACGGGAATTTTTTTAAAAAGATTTATTTATTTATTATGTACACAACATTCTGCCTCCATGTATGCCCGCACACCAGAGGAGGACGCCAGATCTCATTATAGATGGTTGTGAGCCACCATGTGGTTGCTGGGAATTAAACTCAGGACCTCTAGAAGAGCAGCCAGTGCTCTTAACCACTGAGCCATCTCTCCAGCCCCCTATGGGAATTCTTTATAGATTCTGGAGCCAAAATCATACACAGTCTGATACATAGAAGCAGATATACATGTTTGAGACTGACTTTCTTTCTGACCTTACCGAGTTATTTTAAAGACAGACATTCTTGTTCTATTGTGATTTTATTCACCTTTTCCTTCCTGCTATGATTCAGCCACAGCATGGCCAACACTTCCAGGTTCTAGGGCCACACATGTGCACATGTGCAGACAAGCCATCAGGCAGAAGAGCCTAATGGCCCTGGGGTTTTTTAAAGAGCCCATGTGAGCCACGTGCGGCATGGTTGCATCACCTATGTATGATGCTGGCAAGACTGGAGTCAGTAGTGTAGAAGGCCACAGTGGGCAGCTTGGCTGAACAGAAGCAGGAAACCCCTGCCTTGCTTGATTCACCATTGAAACATTCTTTTGAAACACGATTTTACTTTATTGTTTCTTCAACTGCTTTTTAAAAGGTGATTTAAATTTTTAAAACGCCCCAGAAACCCACACAGCTGCAATTTGATGCTCTTTGACTCAACCCAAAAAGTGCAATATGAGTTTAGTTGGATTCTTGGATTCAGACTTGAACTGAATACATCTGTGGGTACTTTCTGCACCAATGTAACTCCCACAAAGTCCCTGGAAGGAACTCAGCACACAGAACCTTTTCTTTGGGACTTGGCGAAATGTCCCCCGGTGTGACTCAGGGTGTGCTCACTTCAGGCTCTTTGGTTCTTCGTTCACAGGAAAGTCACAAAAGAGACCGTCGACTGGAGGCTGTTGAATCAGGGCCCATTATCCTTAAGCCTCCGCACAGGAAACCCTTGCCACTGAGCGCTCTTTATCAAAAGGTCTTTTGTTGCTTTAAGGGCAAGCACTAACCTATACAATGACTATGTGTTTTGAATGCTTTAAAGCATCTATTTTCTAGGGGGATAAAAGTGCAGCTGCCTTAGCATTTGTAGCGCCATGTATAACGCCTGATCAAGCAGGTTCATGCTGTTAGATACATGTCAAACTGGGGACCGTTTACAATGAACTTCATTTCAGAGTCGCTGTGAGTGATTCTAGAGAGCGAATCCCCAGCATGTTGTCTTCATGTCCTGTAAGGATACAGCTCAATAGTTGAAGACCACTATCCACAGTTACATTGCCTGACCCTCCTGAGGACTTGGTAGGAGCCAAAGCTGAGAAGCAGATATGGAAGGCCTTACTTATTCCAGAGTTTAGGGAGTCAGGCGCTTACATAAATGTTGTGGGGTAGAGAGAGTGGGAGTAGAATTGCATACAAGTAACAGGGAGTTTACAATGCATGATGACCTGTGCTCGGAGTAGTGATTGCAACCTTTGATTTCCCCTGCTTTGTGAGACCTCAAAAGATTTAGCCTCAAAAATGGGTGTGGCCTGGAAAACTGTGTCACCTGAAGTCAAAGGCTAGCAGAAAGTGTCAGCTTCTTTAGAGAACCTGTTTATTCTTGAATCTGAACTTTGCTCTGAACTCCTGAATCCTTATTAGCGTCTAGAATCTATTCTTTTCCTTTTATCTGTCTATCTATCTATCA
Organism: Arvicola amphibius; assembly: GCF_903992535.2. Taxonomy (NCBI): domain Eukaryota; kingdom Metazoa; phylum Chordata; class Mammalia; order Rodentia; family Cricetidae; genus Arvicola; species Arvicola amphibius. The sequence goes on from NC_052054.1 coordinate 29,951,758, forward strand.
TCTATCTATCTATCATCTATCTATCTATCTATCTATCTATCTATCTATCTATCTATCTATCTATCTATCTCCTTTTCTGGCAATAAGACCATATACTCGCTTGGACTCTGCAACAGAGAGGACAGATCCCTGGAACTTTCCTATTTTTTCCCCATGTGATTTTCAAATGTGCTTATTCTAGAAGCTTCTTCCATAAGACTCTTTATTTGACCACTAGACCGATGGCCCCTTGGGTGGTGTGCTGGCCCACTCAGCAATGGCTGTCAGCATCTGTTGAACAGTGGTACAGGTATCAGGCTTCTTCTTTTCTTTCAACAATGACACTAATATGGCAGTTCTACCTGTTCCTTAGTGCTCTGTCCACCAAGTTCTAATTCCCTTCCCACTTCATTTTCTTATTTAAAAATTAAAATATAATTGTATCATTTCCATCTTCCCTTTCCTCCCTCCAAATTTCCATATCCCCCCCCTCCATTTCCTCCCATTTGTTCCCCTTACTCCCCCTTAAGTTCATGGCCTTTTTTTCTTTTATAATTATTATTATCATGACACATATGTATACATACAAATATATATGAATGAAAATGAAGTATTTTGCTGAATTGTTTGTATGTATAGTATTTGAGGGCTTGCTACTTGATGTTGTATAACCAGTTGAAGGGCTCATTTCTGGGAAAGACTAATTCCCCCTCTCTCGGCAGCCTTTCGTTTCCTGTAGTTCTCTGTCTAGAGCTGGGGTCCCATGAGATTTCCCCCTTCCATGTTAGCATGTCTATTGGTTTTGTCATTGTTTGTGTCTTATTTAGATAGTCATATCGTGGTATCATGGATGTACTTTCCCTGTCATTTCTAGAAGTCAAAATTTCACAGTAGACTTCCTGGTCCTATGATTCTTACACTATTTCCATCCACTTCCATAATGTCCCCGAACCTTAGGTGCAAGACTGATGTTGTAGATGTATCGACTGGGGTTTGGTACCCATTGACTAGTTGTTGTAGAAGGTCCTTCTTTCTATGTGTTGCTTGTGTTGGTTAATGAATAAATAAACTGCCTTGGCCTGATAAGGAAGAACTTAGGTAGGCAGGGAAGACAGAACTGAATGTTGGGAGGAAGAAGGCAGAATCAGAGACAACATGGACCTGCCACTAGAGATAGACATGCTGAGACTTTGCTGGTAGGTGATATACAGAGTAATAGAAATGGGTTAAACTAATATGTAAGAGTTAGCCAATAAGAAGTTGGAGCTAAACCCTGTCTCGAAAAACAAAAAAAAAAAAAAAGAAGTTGGAGCTAATGGGCCAAGCAGTGATTTAATTGATACAGTTTCTGTGTGGTTATTTTGGGGCTAAGCTAGCCGGGCGGCTGGGACAAACAACCAGCCCTCTCCTTCTATAAGTAGTTGTTCTCTGAAGTTTGGTCAGTGTGATTTTCTGTGATGGCCTCTGTCATAGACCAGCCTCAACAAAATAACTCTTACAAAGTTACTGGCATGGGAATTTAGAAATATAAGTAAAAAATATGAAGACATATGAAAAATAAGACAGAAACCATAGAAAATACTGGGAGGGCATTCCAGTGATTACTAAAATCACCTGCGTTTATTTTTCCATAGCTTTTATACACAATGTAAATAGGGGGAGAATGTAACAAGAGACTTTATTAACACAACACAAAGGATAACTCAAATAGTCAATCACTTTAACACTCTGAGACACCGAATACTAGTATTGCTTACTATTGTTTATCCTGGTTGTAATTCTCATTTTTATACTTGATATCTGTTCTTATTGTATATAGTTTTGTATTGAGTTTGGAACTCTCTTATTTAGTCAAAAGAGGGAGGTGATAGAAAACATCCTTCAGCCAATGGTCTTTGAGTGGCTGTACCAGATTGGACATGGCTTTGGGGTACCAAAAGGAATGTGTTTTCCTCCTCCCATTGTCTCTCACTCCCTGCTCTCACACCAGGATACTGGATTCCATTCCTGCTTCCTTGTTGTGATCTATGAGTTCCCCTTTAATAAAGAACACCTTGTTATACCTATTCAGAGCTATTGTGGGATTATTTGATTCATGTTTACCCCATCTGATTTGTTCTTCTTTATCACTGTATGCAGCTTAAGAATCAGTCTCCAGTTAGGAGTTGGTGGTGTGCTTCTAGAACCAGTAAATCATGCATATAGGGATATATACTGAAAATGGGTTCCTACAGGAGGCTCTTGTGAGACCTCATACAAAGTCTCTCACAAACTCTGAAACTATGAGCTCATCTGATATAGGGACTTCAGGCCCCAAGAGGGAAATGCATCTGATGTGAGATTCTACAGTGTTTCCACTGAATTGAGAAATGAACTTATTATCTGTGTTATTTGTTACATTGAGTAAACTGGTATAAATGAATAAATAAATAAAACACACACACAAACAACAAACAAACAAACAATAGCAAAATCCAGAACCTAACTAAAGGTGACTTTACTTGTAGTACAAGATACAGTTCTTTAAATTAGAGTAAAGAGAAAAATGGTGGACATGAGTTGTTGTAGCCCTAGGGGTGTCTGGGAAGTCCCTTGAGACCACCATCATCAAAAGGTTTGGCGATTCCATGTGGATGGAATCATCAACACTCTCTGATTCCTCAGGAATGGAAGCTCTCGTGAGGTTTTAGAGTACTGGTTGAAGAGAGGAGGTACATGAAATGGGAACCATGGGGTCACAAAAAAGCACACAAGGACCAACAGCCATGGCCCAGGCCACCTGCTGGAGGAACCTTGTCCTCAGGTCCACACTAGCATGGAATTTGTTATGATCCCTTATCCATCTGTTGCCTTCCCCACTACATTTTGGGGGTTGAATTTATAATTCAGTTTGCAGAGACTAGAACAGGATGATGACAACTGGAGATGGAACAGGAGAATCTAGACATTCTCGGCTTAGAGATCTGAATACAGGAACTGATACAATTTAGGGTTTTCTCAGTTTAAAAACTGAGAAAGCACACTTTTGTATAGGGGTGGAGTGGCTATAGATTAGGCAGACCAATTTATTTATTTTGAAGAGCTAACCTGGAGTGAAAAGCATAGTGGATTCATGCACAACCCATGCTCATAATCTACTTCATTTCCCAATATTTTATATTTCAAGTTTGTAAACAGAGACTGCTCTTTTATTTCCCACCTCCCAGACCCAAATAATCACACAGAAGCTATATTAATTACAACACTGTTTGGCCAATAGTTAGCTGTATTCCTAGCTAGCTCTTGTATCTTTAATTAACCCATTATATTTATCTATGTATTGCCACAAGGTTTGGCTTACCGGGAGTGTGTCTACTTTGGCAGCTATATGGCATCTCCTTGACTCTGCCTTCTCTCTATATATATCTCTGTTTGGATTTCCTGCCTGGCTTTATTCTGCCCTGACATAGGCTGAAGCACTTTCTTTATTAACCAATGAAAATAAAACATATTCACATCATACAGAGGGGAATCCTACATTATCTCCTCCCTTTCTGTCTAAACAGAAAGGAAGGTTTTAACTTAACATAGTATAATTATATATAACAAAAGTTATCTAGCAAGATTTATAGTTATATATCTAGTCCATTTACCTTTGGCAAATTAAGGAAAATAGTATATCATCTATTCTATCTTTGTGAGTCTAAAGTTTTATAATTTAACCTTTATCATAACTAAGAAAAGCTATAACTTTAACTATCTGTCTTCAACTCCATCAAAGACCCCAGAAGGATATATTATTACCTAATTAAATAGGAAGTGCATTATAAGCAACTTCCAAAACTCTAGAATTGTCAGTGACATCTTGCTGCCTAGACAGTTGCGGCGAACCCCCCTGCCCAGCAGGGAAGAACGACCACCGAGTCGAGGATTCTTCTCAAATCACGCTTTATTGGAGCCTCTTGGTTAAAGGGAGAGCAGGAAGCGAGGGGCCCCGTGGACGAAGCGGCAGCTGCTTAGATAGGGGGAATGGACACGGGTCGTGCCTGCAGGAGGTTCTGTCTAGAGCCTTGCCTAATATGGAGTTGTTTACTCAGCGCTGCAGGGGCTCAGCGCCATCTTGTGATGGTGGCCGGCAAATCGGCTCCCTGCAGACAGTCACCCAAAGTTCTTCTGTACTGTTGTGGCATCAATTTTCAGCCTACAGGCCCATATATCTGGCCAGCTTTTCCATGATGCCGGAAATTTGAAAGGCTGCTTTGCCTGTATTGGCAGTTTATCAGTCACTTTCTTCTGTATCTGTTGTGATCCAGCTGCCCTCACTCCCCCTGACCAACAGGGGAACTTCCTTGTGGTCTGTAATTGACAAGGATATTTGTGTTCTTTCTGGCTGATGGCACTCAACAGAAGCAGTAGAGGTATAAAAGGTTGCTGGGCAAAATAAAGGTTTCTGTTCTTCTACCTGAAAAGAAGCCTCCATGTCTCAATCCTGGCACCCCAACCCCACCAGTCTCGGCATCCAGGCTGCATTGGCCATGGCATATAATCTGTAGAATATCTCCAGATTCTTTCAAGAAGCAGGAACCCTGAAGGACTCTCTCACCTTCTTTAGACAAGTCTATCAGTCATTTTTCTGTGGGTCCTGCATGTCCAGTTTATACAGCATACCATCAAGCAGTCTAGGCAAAAGCAGTTCCTTGCCCTAATGGTTATCCTTGTCACATTGAAGGTGAATTCCATAATGAGTTTCTTCAATGCCCATCAACCTCTCTGAAGTAATTGGTTCTGCTTCTCTATGTGTCTCACTGTAGAGAAAAGTCTAAATTCTTAAAACATTTTAAATGCCACATTCTGTAGGTCTTTGAAAGGTTTGAAGAATACCTATCCATCTGAAATCTATCTCTGTACATTTAGAAAACCTAACATGGCTACAAGTTTGACTATAATAAATGACTATTAATTTGTAATTTTATTTATATACTACATTTTAAATTAGCTGTATAAACATAATACCTTAAACAAGAGTCTAAATATATATGTACATACACATAGTGTACCAAATTTGACCTTAAATTTGTATAAATAGAACAAGATCCATACCAATGCAAAGTATTCATCTCTATATCATATCCCCCTTTAAATGAAAACAAACATGTATGAATAATCATTTTGGGAATATGGGCATTGTTTTCTCCAAACTGATTTCTGATGTTTGTTGGGCAAAGTATTTTTAGGGTTCATGGAGACCTTTTGTGGGTTCTTGTTCCATCAAACCATATTAATCTAGAAGAAATCCACAGGTTCTCATTGTCTGTGGAAACAAAAGCAGAACCTCTTCTCCAAAGGAACAAATCCTTGAACTCAAATTATTAAGTCAAGATACCTTAAAAGTACATATGTTGGTTTAGCTTAGCATCTGTACAATGAAATGTCTCTCAGAATTTAGCTCATTCATAGTCAAAAATTAAGAGAAAGCACATAATATACATAATCCAGACTCTATGTGTATATTCCATCTTTATGAGGCTTATTTTCTAACTCTACTACTTTTTAATATTTAATCATCTTTACTTCTTTAATCTATGACTTTCTGTGATCTTTCTTTTCTCTTTCTTAAACCCGTGTACATTTATCCAACACTGTGACCCATTTATAGGTCTTTTTTTTTGGTCTGAATCAGTCTTTACTGTACATCTATAATTATTTTCTAACCAGGAGTGCCTTTTAAAAAAAATGTTAAGCAGGTGTGGCTCGAACTAACTTTGTGGCTTTGCCTATTGGCTCTGCCTCTTCCAACATGCTCACTGCCCCAGCTTTACGAACACAGTGGGTCTATGTTACCATTAAGTAGTTTGTAACATGCTGCTCACAGACCCCATTTAAGTGCTTCATAGCAATACCAGCTGAAAGAGCCATAGCTATGCCAAAGGTGTTCCTACATGAACCAGGAAGACTTTCTTAAAGAAGCCACACCTCTCTGCTTGTGGCCAGAAAACAGAGAATATCTGAAAAAAATGCAGCCACCAATAAGTTGTAATTAGCTTCTAATTATGTGGGTCTAGAAGCCTTTTTCTTCTTTTCCTTAAACTTTTTTTTTAGGTCTTATGTGGATCCATACCCCACATTGGGTGCCATTTTGTAAACAGACTGCTCATTTATTTCCTGACTGCCCAGACCTGGATAATCACACAGAAGCTATATCAATTACAACCTTGCTTGGCCTATTAACTCAGGATTTTTATTAACTAAATTTTGCATCTTAAATGAACCCATTTCTTTTTTATTTTCTTTTTTTATTAAATTATATAATTTTACAAATTTTTACCTCCTCCCCTTCTCCCATTTCCCCTCCTCTCCCCCATCTCCCCTCCCCCTCCCTCTCCAGTCCAAGGAGCAGTCAGGGTTCCCTGCCCTGTGGGAAGTCCAAGTTCCTCACCCATCCATCCAGGTCTAGGAAGGTGAGGATCCAAACAGACTAGGTTCCCACAAAGCCAGTACATACAGTAGAATCAAAACCCAGTGCCATTGTCCTTGGCCTCTCAGTCAGCCTTCCTTGTCAGCCACCCATTTCTATTGTTTTATATTTTACCACAATGCCCGTGGTTTGTTACCTCTTGCTTCTTGGGCAGGTATATGGAGTCAGCCTTCTCCCACAGCTACATAGAGTCTCTTTGACTCTGCCTACTCTCTCTATATCTCTTCCAGCCTGGCTATATTCTGCCCTGCCATAGGTCAAAGCAGTTTTTATTCATTAGCCAATAAAAGCAACATATACAGAAGGACATCCCACATTACAGGTTTTCCTGGCAGTTCCAAAATCAAGTAATCTCTTCCATTTCCTTTTTAAGTTAGAGCTGGAACTGACGGGATTTACCATCGGAGCTGTTGAAATCTGGATGGTGCTGCCATGCTATTCCCTCGAACTGGCACTTCCCCTTTTCTCCTTGTCACCCATTTGAAAGCTGCCCTGGTTTGCCGATTTTTAGCTTGTATCTCTAAGATATTAAGGCTCACGACCCAGTGCCTTTAAACTTCCATAGGAGAGAATCACAAAATTCATCACTGCAAAATGCCCGGGAGCTTGGGGCAGATCGAGGTCCCCATGGCCCTCTGAACGTGCTTTTCTAGAAGACAGGAGCAGCCTGGGTGAAGCTGCCCTGCAGCAGTCAGAGAAAGCAAAAAGAAATACCGAGCTATACTCATTCATTTATCAACAGTTCATAAAACCGTCTCAGAAATAATGTCAAATGCCAACTTTGGAAGCTACTTTTCAGTGTGGGCAAACAGGTTCTTTTCGGCATGTAAGGATATTCACATAGGGCCACTTTGGTCAACATAGGTATTGGGGATATGATGTTGTATTTTAAAGTTCATCAGCATCTCCAGAAATGAGCACATGATGTAACTAGGAATCTAAAGAGCTGCCTCCTCCTCTTGTTCCTCCTCCACCTCCTTCCCCTCCTCTTCCTCCTTCCTTCTTCCTCTCCTACTTTTTTTATCCTCCTACTTATTCTTGTACTATGATTTAACTGAGGTCTTGCAAACTTTTTTTAAAAAAATAATGAAGAATTGCTGGTAATTCGAGTGCTGGTATCTGGCTTTTAAAAAGGCAGCACATTTTCCTTTAACTCCCACATCCTACCTAGCAAGCGTTCTTCAACTGTACCTGAGAGTTTAAAAAATTGGTGAGAAGCCAATAAACCTTACAACTTGAATACTCCTTCCCCAACAAAAGAAGCAATTGTAGCTAAGCTAAAGCAATTTAACTCCAATCATGGGATTTGTTATTGAGCTGCTCCCTGATAGCAGGTGGCATCACTCATTAAAGGGCTGGAAGGATAGGAGCCCAGAAAAACTGCTTTTGGCCCCTTCTGACCATATGCAGTTACCTCTTAGAGTCTACTAAATTACAGCATCTTATCTGCAAAATTAAGTTTTCTTCTAAAAAAGGGAGTAGGAAGAAAAAAGAATAGCCTGAGGAGAAATGAATGCTCCTCCAATCTCAGTCCTCAGATCTGAGCTGCACAGAGAGTCCATTGAAGGATTCAAGATAACGTTATCTGGGGACACGTTCTTCCAGAACGCTGTCGCACTGCCCAGCAGTTACTGAAGCTTGTCGGGAGGCTCAAGCCATGAGGGAGGTACTAGGATCACTGATCTCCTGGAAACACATATTGGACGCCAGCAGGAAGACCCTCCGGCTCCGGGACTCAGTGCGAGGACTGGCAGCTTCCTGTCCACTGAGAAACCAGAGGCAGTGGCTTGAGCACTGAGACACCATTTGAAGTCTAATCCTAGCTATCGCTGTGGCTAGATGTACAAAGGATTCGCTGGATCTAAGCATCAGTTAAAGGGGCTGGGGACATGGTTTCGTGGATAAGGTGCTCGCCATGCAAACATGAGGACCTGGGCTCAGTTCCTAACCCTGGCGTCTTTGTAATCCTTGTGCTGCACACCCGACACACGTACGCACGCACGCACACACGTCCATTTGGGAGTGCTGCTGCTGTGGGTAGGAAGTAGAGCTCACCCAGAAAGTCGTTAGATCAGCGAAGGAAGATGATAACGATGACAATAAGGAGGGAGGACGTGGAGAGGACTGAAGAGCCGAGTGTCAGCCAGGGCTAACTTTCCCTTAAACTTTGCAGACGTAGACTCTTACTAAACTCCATGGAAACAAATAATAGATAGTTTCTTCAGACAAAAGAGAGTAATTTCAAAATATTGCAGGACTATACCTAAAGTTAAAATGTAATTCTCATGCTTGGCATCTTATTCTGAACTGAGAGAGAGCATTTTGTATTTAAGGTATTTCAAATATCCTAAAGGAAAAGACAAGCATGAAACAAAACTAGCCCATGACTATATATGCAAATCAGTAATGTTTTGGGGGTTGGGTATGTTGAGAAAAACAAAACCACATGTCAACAAAGAGCATTTTCTGCAGTATCCTTTTCTGAGAAGTTTTTGAATGAAGGTGTGAGCTTCATGGTGGTGGATAGGGAAACTGAGGCACAGGGAAAATATTGAGTAAACTTACAGTTTTTCATTCTAGTAACTTGCGGGGAAAAAAGTAAATCTGTATATGTGTTTAGGACTAAATTACCAGTTCAACCAAATTTTGTTCTAGTAAGGTTGCTACCTCTATCTCCTTTACTGCAGGTCAAATATAATCATAATGAAGTATTTTTTCCATTGCATTGTTCTTTTTTTGGAAAATTACATAGCAGTGTAGAAAGAGGTGTTAACTCATTATTGTGTTTTCTGGACTGACTTGGGGTTGGTATACAGTTGGTGCTCATAGAGTGCATCACTGGATACTTAAATAGATGATTCAGGGGAACATGCCCTATAAAGAACCTGAAGGTACATTGTTCTTGAAAAAATGCTATGCTTTGACTACCCATTTTATTCCCAATTGTGTGATTCGCTCTATGGGCCTATTGAGGGCTGTCCAGTGTGTGCCTGACTATTCTTTCAGGTAGTCAAATTGTTTGTAAAGGCCTCTGAGAAATATGGGGAGCACCATTTATCACAAAATGCCCACATTGCTGAAAGTCAAGAGGTATGACTGGGGGAAGGAAGATTTGAGAACATTTAATAATCCAATTTGAAGTTCCCATCAAGTCTACAGACTCCTTAAAATTCAAGAATGTTGCCATTTTCAAAAGCTTTCCTTTGCACATTGTGTACTGACATTTGAGCACACAGCAGTAATATTGATGATCAAGATAACATGAAGAATAAAATTCAATTAGTTACTACACTAGAACTTTTCCATGAGTAACACGCTTGCTGAGATAAGATTTATTGCAGAGAAGTGATTAACAAGTTTATGGTCTGTATAGTCCATGTTCTCAGTGATTGCTAAGACCATTGGAAAATGACATTTAACACACTCTTCTTCACATTCCCTGATTGGTTTGTGTCCAATTTTCATAATAGAGAAGACAATTTCCAGAAACTTCTCTTCCCCCATCCTGAGATACTGGTATTTTCTTTTTGCGGTCTAAGCCAGCATTATTTTGAAGGACTGATGATTTTAGCTTTCCAGTCCCTTTGTAGAATCATGCCAGCTGCAAATCATCTCAGAATACCTTTAAGTACTAAAGAAAATTCAACACAGCAGGTGGCTAACACCCTTTGTAGAAACACACATGTCAGTCAGACTTTAGTAGAGAGGGGCTCTTGGTGAAAGTTAGTACTCAGTCTTTCCTGGAACCCTGAATCCTCTCTGTCAGTTGTATGAAATTTGGCCCATCTCTGGAATAGGAGAGTGGAATATATGTTACGGTATGCATCAAGAAAGAACTTTGCAGAGCAGAAAAGTTCACATGCATCTAAGTTTTAATTTTCTGTGCTAGGGTGAATCATATGTACATGTTAAAAAGTTACCTGAGAGTTTTTATTCATTTAAAAGCATTCTTTTGATGCACTAGTTTACTTAATGATATTCCTTGTTGATTTGGGCAGATATTCCCAAGGTGGAAATATAAAATGTTTTCATTTCTCTTAGGCTATTTATGCTTATTGTATGAGAAATATTTTCCCGGGCGTTCGTTACAACCCTGGATAGAGAGACAGAAGTCCTAAATTACCATTAACTTGATGGTTCTGTCACTCATGTGAACCTCTTTCTCAAACAGCAGCAACAGCAATAAGATGAAGGTACCATTTTACAGAATGATGGTGGGAAGCCAAAAAGAAAATGCATGCAGGAGTTAGTGAGGTGTTATAAAACTCAGCTTAAACATCACATTATTGCTTTGACAATACTAACCATAGCCTGATTATACTTTAAATGGACTTGACTAATAAGAATAGGTTTTCCTTTGGGAGACATTCTTTAAAACATACAGTTAAATGAAGCCATTAAATCAATGCTTGCATGCAAAGGCCAGCAAAAATGGCTTTGAAATGTGTAGCATCTTTAGTGTAGTAGCCATTTAAACGTAATTGGAGCACATTATCTCAGAACATTAGAGGGTGGGCCATTAGGTGTTTGATTATTATTGCTAAAAATAGGTTTCTCCATATTAAAAAGTATGTCTCAAGGTATCAGAACGATACCAAATTAATTCAGTGTCATAACCAATATGCTTCAAACTTTAATATATTTTGGTGTAGAAAACATTATTTTACATAATCAACGATGAAACGGGAACAGACAAGCTCCCTGAAAATTAATATAGCTGATCCAAACTACTTTCATTTTATTTTACCTTCAAGAGATAATGACATGCTAGCAGTTTCTTGAGCAATTGATTCAAATCACCATTCCAAGGCTTTTTGGGGGGCTCCGTTTATATACATACTCTACATTAAGCCAATCAATCATATATCTGATGAAGAAAGGTCAAATTTTCTTCATGTAGCAGCAATCCAGCTTCAGAAATGAGTAACTAAAATATACAACAACCAGAACAAAGAGCAACTCACCAGAAGAGAACAGAATGTATGGAAACAGTTTTTCCCAACTAATCTGTGAGGTTATATGGAAAAGATCTTCCTCCAAACTAAGCCTTTGACACTTATTTTAAGAAAAAATTCTAAATATTCTTCTCTTTCTGAGTGCTTCTAGAATAGTGTGCTGGCAAAATGTCTTGATTAATATGCTGAACTATTCCATGTGAACAGACTTACCAAACAGTCTGTATGTTATAGGATAATTAGTAGTTCTCCTAAGAGATAATTGGTACTTGTCCTATGGGGTAATTGCTACTGGCCCTTTTCTTTTAGTAGACAAAAAACATAAGTAATATTGGAAAGTTTTGATTTTGAGCAGGAAATGAAGTGGAATGTTCTGTGAACTTAAGGGCACATGTTGAACGCACTGGTTTGTGCAGATTCAGTCTGGAGAGCAAGAGCGGGTGGTTCATCTCCCTCCCCAATGACTCTACCTGCTTCCCACCCTCTCACCCTTCAGTGGGAATGCGCCAGTACAAGAGGATTCAGCTCCCATCCATGCCATCAGAGAAGAGTCAGGTAGCAGCTCAGAGAGAGCACAGTCTTGAGGGAGGAGAGCAGAGCAGGGCGCCTTTTGCTGAGCAGTAAATGAGAATCATGGGAATTACCCTGGAAGCCTTAACATGGGACATCTCAAACATGAGACGAATCACGGTCATGGGGTGACAGCCTCTTCCTGGCAGTAATCTACTATGAGCACTCAAGAGTGGCACAAGTAAACAAAGCTTAAAATAAGCCTTAGTCATGGTTATATGTGAAATTCCGCAGATTGATTGCATCTCTCTTCTCTTTCTGTGCTGGGAAATTAAATATAGTGCATTCATGAGCTATCAAGTGATTGAACAAATAAATGGGCCTCAATATAGTTGAGCCTTTGCAGCCCAGGTTTGAAATAAATGGGTCTATTTACATAGATTATTGTGGAGGGTTTTATTTTGAGATTTGCGATAATTTGAAAAATCTAGGAGACTATTCATGCAGAATCATTACAAAAATTAAGAAAAACGGTATGCCACAATACATAAAAATAAACAGGTAAGAGTCTATTTTATCATCCACTGCCATGAGACATATGCAGAACGATAGCAGGAAGTCAAACTTTATCAAAACACATGCCCAAATACTCACAGGCTGCCTCATATTGCCATGGAGAGAGAAATGTAAGCTAATGGAAAATAAGTTGCTAGTTCATAACTATGCAAGATAAACTATGGTCATACTGTGTAGTCATGATAGATACTGCATAGAGCTCAATAAATATCAAATAAATAAATAAATAAATAAATAAATAAATAATAGTCTGAGCTGGTATTTGTGGTCTCTTAATGTCTGTATAACTCTTGACCATGACCTTCTGGCTTTTATTGTCTCTAATGAGGTCAGGTGTAATTCTGATAGGTCTACCTTTATATATTACTTGACCTTTTCCTTTGCAGCTCTTAATATTCTTTATTTTTGTATGTTTAATATTTTGATTATTATGTGGTGAGGGGACTGTTTTTTGATTCAGTCTATTTGGTGTTCTGTATGTTTCTCGTATCTTCATAGGCACATATTTCTTTAGGTTGGGAAAGTTTTCTTAGTTGATTTTGTTAAATATATTCTCTGTGCTTTTGAGTTGAACTTCTTCTTCTATACCTATTATTCTTAATTTTGGTCTTTTCATGGTGTCCCATATTTCCTGGATATTTTGTGTTAAGCTTTTGTTAGATTTAATGTTTTCTTTGACTGATGAGTCTATTTCCTCTATTGTATCTTCAGCGCTTGAGATTCTCTCTTCCATCTCTTGTATTCTGCTATTTACGCTTGCACTTGTGGTTCTTGACAGTTTTCTCATGATTTCTGTTTCTGTAATTCCCTCGGCTGTTGTTTTCATTATTGTCTCCATTTTAGCTTTCAAGTCTTGAATAGTTTCTTTCATATGTTCGATTGCTTTTTCTTGGTTTTCTTAAGGAATTTGTTGCTGGGCAGAGACGTGAGGATCAGAAGTTTGAAGACAACCTGGGCTACATATGGAGACCCTCTCCAGTCTCTGCCTTTGTGTATCTGGGATATTAAGTACCCAACAGTACACCATGCAGATACTGTAGAGAGACTGTACAATTCTACGAAGTTCCCACAGGATTTTTTGTTTCTCTGTTCACCTCTTATTTTCTCCACTTGGCAAGAGGAAGATTATTAAGCTATTTGATGAATAAACATGCATGCAAGTCACCATCCTCCCATGAAGGGAGCCTTGGTGTGGGGGCAGAGGCATGAGGCATGAGGCATGAGGCAGTTCCCATGTGATCTGCTTTCTTGCAATCTTCCCAAAAGTGGCGGTTCATATCTTCATGCAGTAAACACCTGAACACTTTGTATTTTGGGGGAAAGCAAACCTTTGGCCAGGTCTGTGACAAGTCCGAAAAGGTCAGTTCACATAGTGAAGGTGTCATATTAGACATCCCTTAGGCATCATGTCTAAATATGGTTCTTCACCCAGCAACACTAGCAGTTAAACTGACTTTTTGACTTAAATTAAATTCTGTGCAGGATTCTCAGTTTGTTCTGAACCTGATAATTTATCTTGCAAATCCCAATCAATGTGTGGAAACACCCATCTGCTTGAACACGGGCTCAAACTGGTCTCATGGATGTGAGAGGGTAGACCTACTATGTGAGGTTTGGAACTCCCTTTTAATTGGCAAGGGTAAGATACGATGAGGGTTATTTTGAATAAGGTTTTTAAGCTGGTCAATTGAGCAGTGGAGCCTGGGATTCCTACACAATTAGAACCCGCTGAGCTGGTTTAGGTTCCTTCAGATGATGGTATTATGATTAAAAGACAAGCCTGTTTTACTTGTAGACTCCCAGAAAAGCTCAGAGTAGGGGCAGACTTGGGGCTTCTTCACAGGAGAACAGAATGCTAAGTAAGAAGCTTGAAATCTCATCTAAAATATGAGGAAATGTTCAGGGGTAAATAAGATATATAAGTTGTAGAATATAAAACAAATAAATGATGGTATCATTCATCTAATAGAGAGTCCCCAGTATCCCCTTTTGGCCATAATCGCTCAAAAAGTGTACACAAGAACCAACCTACCCCATCGTCTCCTACACATCTGAAGTCGCATGCTTACTAACTTCAGCATCAGCTTACAAAAATGAATACAACGTTCCTCAAAACATATATATTACAGGACTATGTTAACAGTTTCTAATCTCTTGTTCTTTAATGTGGAAAGGTGTCTCAGAAACCTACACTTTTGAGACCAGGGCCTAGCCTGAGATTTCAATCCTAATAGGCAGCCAATCTCTAAAGAGCAAATTCATGAGTCAGAAAATTTGATGCCTCCCACATTGAAAACAAGCTTTCAAGCTTGGCAGCAGGATGTTACCTCTTACGATGAAAACATGAGGAAGAGATTAAGAACACTAAATGTCACTTGGAGGGTTTAATAGTACTATGCATGCAATGTGCTACAGTAAGAATCAGCTTCCTCTTCCTTCTTTAAACACCCACGGGTGTGTTGCAGAGGTAGTCCTTCAACATCTTTGCTTGTCTCAGATTCTTGGAGAACATTTGAAGTTGTGGAATTTTGAACCCTTGCTACTATTTCCTCACCCCTCAGAGCTTGCTACTCTTGAATGTGAGATAGTTCTCAAAGCCTGTGTAGATGAATGTGAGAAATACCCCAGACCCTGCTCCCGTCTCTGATGCAAAAAGCCTGGGCAATGTAGAAACAATCCTCTTTGCATCCGCACAGGCCCTTCAGCTGTTATGGGCCAAAGGTCAACAGATCCTATAGTTTGAAACCACTTAGAAAAGTTAATCTTCTTCAGGATTTTTTTTTTTTTTGCCATGATCCCAAAAATAAATTGTCACGTCGAGAGGAATTTAGAGACACATCTGACTTGTAGATGCTGAGTCTTCTAGAGTTTCCAGACACTTTCAGGACTTCTTCACTCTGTTCCCAGAATTTCCATCAGGAAGGAGTGAGACGTTTGGTATGGGGATAAGAGAAAGAGTGGATAGAAAGGAGGAAGGAAAGAGAAGATGAAAATGATGGTGATGAGAATGGAGAGGAGGGAGAGGAGGAAGAGGAGGAGGAAGAACGATGCTAGGAGAGGGATGCATTCTGGAGCTGAGAGGAGCTGGAGTGGGGAGCAGGGTGTGGACGTGACCTAAACATTGTGTTCATGTAAGAAATGACCAAAGGACACATTTTAAAGGGGAGGAAGAAAAGGGAAAATAGTGAGACCACTTCCAGCCAGATGACTCATCGTTCATTCTTCTGAGTGGAGAGGAACAGATCACACACAAACAAGTTTAAGCCCAGCTCTGTCCTGTTCTTGACAGCTGTGTGGTAAGCCAGGACGGTGTCCGTGGAGCCTGGCTTCCAGCAGTGCCTCAAGTACTGGGCGTCCGTGTTTCCAGCTGCACAGGGAATGGCAGGTAGAGAGCCCACGGACACGTTTAATTGCTTTGGACTCACAGGGACATACCACTCCAACTTGTATTCTGATTGTCGAGGGTTCACAGCTAGCTGTACGGAAGGCTGGGAAACGGAGGGATAAAGAATCACCTCTTTCTCGGTGAGTGTCAACTGAGAATTATGCTGACATGTAATTTCAAGCAGAAATTGTGGGGATGAAGAGATTGCTTAGTGGTTAAGAGCATTTCCTACTCTTGTAGAAGACCTGCTTGGGTTCTATTCCCAGCATCTACATGGTGGCTCAGAATCATCCCTACCTCCAATTCCAGGAGAGCCGTTCCACTTTCTGACCTCGGTAGGCACCCTGCAGACATGTGGTGCACACACATAAATACAGGCAAACATGCACAAAAAATAAAATGAATATACGGAATAAAAGCAATAATAATAAAGAGAGCATTGGCTGATCTTCTGCGGGACTCCGCTTTGATTTCAAGCACCCACAGGGTGGCTCCTAGCTGTCTGTAACTGGTTTCAGAAGAATCCAATGTCCTCTATTTGCCTCCATGGGCCCCATGAATACACATGGTACATAGACGCGCAGGTGAAACAGTCATACACACATAAAATAATTCATTAAAAATTTTAAGTGTAAATTGCTCTAGTTTTAGAGGAGGAACTTGATCATGGAAAAGGAATGGCTCTGTCATTTGTAGTTAATAGTACTTTTAAAAAAATTAAATGATCAGCGATTTTTATTTTTCCGTAGCCATGTCTGTGGGTTCTGGTCAAATGCATCCCTTCCAATGGACTCAGCTTCCTAGAAGCTCTCACCACTTCTCCTTGCTCTCACCTTTATTAAGAGAGTAAGAGCTTTGATTTCTTTGATGACGATTTCAGCCAGCCACATGGATGTGCAGTCTGGACCAACCTGTGTCATTCGTTTTCTATATCTGATCCTAGAAACTGACTAAATATACTTTGCTTTCAGATGATGGACTAGGAAACTCAGAACATTTCTCTACAATTCAACAGAAAATCAAAGATTAATAAGCAACAACAGCAGTGACAGAAGCAAGAACAAGAGCCAAGAATTTTTTTTTTTGTCCTTAAATGCATAAAGTCACTTTGTCAATAATGTGAAAACATTTTTTTTGGTTTGGTTTTTTTTTTCATTTTAGTAAAACTTACTAGTAACAGTTAGTAAATATATTTCCCATTCTTTTACTTTCTTGTATAACTTTCATGATTTTGAAAGGAAACTTTTGAAGCCCATTAGACAATTCCTGAAATCTAATACACACAGGAAACTTTGCCTAAGTTAATGTTTAGGGAAATGACTGGAGCTTCAGAATACAAAGGCTAGATTCTCACCTTACCCCCACTTCCCAAACATTACACGAAGCCACTCTACGGATTGTGTAATATTTTTTGATGCTCCAAGTTGAAAGGCAAAATTTTAGGTAAAAATTATGATTTTGAACTTCTTGAGTATTTTCTTTTTTAAAACAATTTAGAATTTAGATCCTTTTATACTTAGAGACTATCTCTCCTAACTTGAAAATATATTCCTGATAAGCACATACAAATGTATTCTTTGAGATGCATGTGTAGGAAGTTACTGGTCTTCATGTTTTCTTATATCTTTTGCTTTTAAGTCAGCATAATTGTTTTATAGCGGGACGCTGCCTCTGTACACCTGCTGCATTCTCTGTACTGAGCCATGCTGTATTTGAGATCATGCATCACAGATACTAAAAGAAGTAAAGGTATAACTGTGATGATCCACACTACAATATCCAGAGTCCTAAAGTTTGGGCACACTTGCTTCCTCGTGCTTAGAATAGACACGGTGGAAAGGAAAGGGAAACTGAGAAATAATACGCTAGATTTAATATAAGAATATGCTAGGATGGCGCTCTGATAAAAATGAGTAGAATAATTTCAAAGCTGTAAAACTTGAAAACATTTTAAATAGCATGACATACAGACCTTTTGGAAAATATATTTTTGTTGACGTGCTAAGCGCAGCTCATGTTTTAGGTGGAAGACGTAGATGGAAGGGCGATCCAGGAGGAGAAGGAAAGGAAGGTTGATATATTGATTTTGTGACTCATTTATATGCAAAAGAAGATCACTATCTTGTTTTCAGTCTGTGTTCTCTAATTAACTTAATGTCAATTGATGCCAAACAAGTTATATACTGCATGCTTCGTTATATAATAGCTAAGTCCAATTTCCTTTATTGATCAGAAGGCGAGTAACGAACATTCTAGTTTCCTGTGCAATGCCTACTTTGCCAGTCTTCTTGCCTGAAAGAGTCTTACACAGTGAGTACAATGCACCTAGAATTCCTTGCCACCAATCTTGTTCACTTGATTGAATTTTAGTTAATACTATGCAAGAGGAAGTATAGTCGGTGGGGCTTCCATAAAACACAGCCCTCTTTTTTTCCTTGATAAAAAGCAGAAAACTCAGCAGACCCTATCTTTGTCTTTTATCCTTCTCATTTTTTCTTTCTTACTATGATAACTTTATGCCTGAAGGTATGAGAGCCACACCATGACCCTAAAGACAAAGGTCCCATGCTAAGGGTGACAACCCATGTCACAGAAAGATGTCACTTCCTGAATAGGTGCCTCATTCCTAGACTGCTCACTTTTTGCATCCTTTTCAAACTGGATCCTCAGATTCCAATTGGTTTTGGTCCTTTGCAGTCAAACACAGCCTTAAACATTATAGCTCAGCTAGAAAGCTACTTCCATGGTGAGATGGGAGACCAAATGCTTTATTGTCTGGTGCTATCTGGTTTAAATATTGGTTTTTTTTTTATTGTGGCTCTTTTTCTGCCTTCTAACTCCTTCAATTTATCTCTGACACTGTTTTGGAGCTTGCCTTAACCTTCTTCATACCCATTGCCTATCAACCATTACATTCTTCTCCTCCTACCTTGCCTGACTTTTGTTATGAGCAAACACATAGTTCTGTACTCTCATTTTAGAGTTAAAGGGACCAAGGCATAGTGGACTTCCATTATGCCACTTCACTGATTAAGAAACAAGGAGAAAAGATAGTAAAATATTGCCCAGATAAAACCGACCAAATTAAACAAGGCTTCTTGGCAATCAGCTGCGTGTGACCAACACTAATTACAATGACAAATGTTGATGTCACTCATATCATATGTCAGGCCCAGCTCTAATTATCATTTACGCTTTATCAGTATTGCCTTCTCTATTACACAATGAGGAAAGCTTTATAAGCGTCTTAATTTAACAGATGAAGAAACTTGGGAACAAAAAAGCAAAGAAATGTTTCAAGACCAGCTACCTAGTTATGTTTCACTAGAGGAAAACCTGGGAAACTGAATATTGATTGGGCTGTGTTAGCCTTCACTACAATGCACATCAACTAAATCAGCCCCCAGCGTCGATCAGTATGGAATCTTCTAATAGCATATAACTAGTCTGTCATTAAGTTATAAAAATTCAGAAACTATCCTGTCACATATTATGTCACATATTTATGGATAGTTTGAGAATAGTAAGAGGTTCCTTCATTTACTGAACACATGAGAAACTGTTGTCTCTCATTGTGTTAAGTCGGGTCTCAGGAATATAATACTGTCCAAGTGCCAGTTTTCCTTCAGCAACTCTTCTTCTCCATGACAGAAGAAAAAGTCAGCCAGTAAGCAAATTACTTCATTTAGAAAGCTACCAAAGCAGGAAGGAAGTGACTTTGGTAAAACATCCAGGGGTTCATAATATCCCAGCTATGCCCTGGAGGTTAGTAGGGATTTAAGCAACTTAAGACGGAAAGCATCATGTAGATGGGAAATAGTGCATGCTCTGGTCAAAGAACCAGCTTGGTGCCCCCTGAGGTGCAAGGCAAGAGGTACGGCTAAAAGAAGAAGTCAGGGGCTAATCCAGCCTCAGGTGAGCCGGTGGGTTCGGTGGAAACCAGCAGCGAGATGCCATCAAATGCTTTAATGAATGAGAAGCAGGGTCAGGTTTATATTCAGAAAATCACCCTGGATAGCCCATAGAAGAGGCATTTTTGAAAAGACATTTTGATTTTGTTTTTTAATTTTTTTTACTGTCTTCATTTTTTGAATTCTTTGTTTTTCCATCATTCATAATAAACACACACACACACAAACTAAAAATAAAATCCACTGATTCTTTGCTTATCACAAACACATCTGGACATTGGGAACTGTATGGGAGTTGAATATTTCCTGTTTGGACAATTTTTTAATCAATTACTTCAAGTGAGTAAGAGCTCCTTTTGTTATGAATCTGAGACACTATGGTATGTGGACTCTAAAACAGTCACCCATGTTTTTTTTGAGAGTTTCTATCTCTGAATAGGGAGTGCCATATAACTTTTACTGAAAATATTACAGCCCACTTTTCAAACTTGCTTTCAGAAAGATAAAACTGCTTTTCTTTACAGGCAAGGCTCTACCTTGAAGAATATCTCTTCAAACACCCTTCTAGTGTTCGTATCACAGATAAAGGCCTTTTTCTTTGTATTATTGTTCTCAGTGCTGAAGATGGAGCCCAAAGCCTTGTACGCGCTAAGCAAGTTCTCTACTACTGAGCTCTCTTAGTAGGGATCATTTTCCAAAACAAATAAACTCAGTGACTCCTCTGCACCACATCAAAATTGGGCGACAGACGGGTAGTGGGTAGTTGAGCAAATGGTGGCATCTCTACTCTGCAAGGCGTAGTGATGGCCCTTGGGATCTTTGACTTATTTCTGCTCAGATCCATTAGCATGTGTGTAAGTGTCCTCTAGACATAAACACAGAGGAGAACATGCCCCCTGAAAGCAGCATATCCCATCATGGTGAGTACCTGCAATAGGCTTGGCGACATGACACAGAGTACATAGAAAAGAAATCATGAAAAATCATGTCATGTGCTGATGACAGGAGGCCTTTTGATTTGTCAGTACAGGATTTATCTACAGCCAATTGAGAACATTTAACTTGATCAAATTCAAAGACTGCAATTTCTGAGTCTGCTTGTGATCTATATTTGACCTCTCTAGATGACATATTTATCAGCTTACAGCATGAGAAAAATCTGTGAATTGATGCCAGTTCTGTTTCTTAAATATTATTGTCTGAATGAGAAAAAAAGAGAGGCCTACATGATTAGTTCTACACATATAGTGGATGCAGGACTATTGGTAAATTAGTGGATCTTTAAATTTTAGTGCTTGTGTGTATATAATGTACATGCTCATGTGTGTGGGTGTGGCATGACATGGTACTGCGTATGTATGGAGGTTGGATGACACCCTCAGACTTTCTCCTCACTTTCTACCTTGTCTGAGACAAGAGCTCTTATCATTTGTCATTGTGCTCACCGAGCTAATTATCTTGGGATGTTCTCTCCCTACCTCACTGCCAAAGTGTGGGGTGTCCAGGTGTGCAGTAGCATTCCACGCTCCTCGGGTTCTGAACATTTAACCTTAGAACCTCACACTTGTGCATCACGTATCTTCCCCCTGAGCCATCTCTTGTCTAAGTGACTCTTTCTTAAAGTTGGTGGCAGCCAGCGAACTAGTCAATGGGGTTCCCACTCTTTGATGTTTCCTGACAAAGATGTCTTATTTTGCAGAGTTTCCTTCTAGTTCCTTCCTAAGACCCCCCCTAGTGCTGCCATGTGGCTCTGAGCTGCTCAAGCTTTCTAGACCCCATCTTCTATATTTGGATTGTATGTGCTGGAGACCAGAAACTCTGCCAGGAGGCGTCGTTATGAGGAGCAGTTAGACAATAAGTATGAGAGTGCTTTGCATAATATCAGGTGCATGTTCAGTTCTCAGTAGAAGCTAATCTCTGGCTGCTTCCTAGAATGGAGAGGTTACATCTCAATGAAGACAAGATGGCAGCAGACAGAGACAACAACTTTTTTGGTGTTCCTATACCCTTCCTCCATATTCAAAGTGAGAGAATTCCATAAATTTCTTTTATATTGTCTGTATATATACTTGATGAAAGAAACTTAAACATTTGAAGTGGGAGGCTACTGTGCCATATGCTATAATTTTTCCTGGTTTAGCTGATGGGCATTTCCTTCCCAACTCTTAGTGGAAAGCGATGCCACATTGCTTTCCTTAAACTGTCTGATTAGATCTGGTTCTGAAGCTCTATTCTCTGAAGCAGCAGGTTGAATCCCTTGCATCACGTAGGGCCTTTGTGAAAGCTGGGACTTTGAAGGCTGCTCACCACTATCCTACTGCTGCTTCAAGCTTCAGCCTCCGCTCTGTCTGATGCCAGGACACAAACCTGGCATCTATGTCTCAGATTCTCTCTGTTGCCTACTCCTTCATCTCGTTAGGCTGGTGGCTTCCTCTGAGCTCATTATCCCTGTGTCAGGCTTGAGTGATAGACCCAGCAAGGGTTGAGATTTGTTTCCCTGGTGTTATCAAAGGAGGGCAGCTGTTGGCAAAACACAAAAGTTCAGCTGCATTGGTCACTCTGGGATAAACCTTGATGAATGGGAGGGACCTGGGTTAGTCAGAAAGTCATGAGCTCTGTGAACATAGGTTATAGGTGAGATAAAGAGAAGTTCATTTATGTTTGTGGGCTGAGAGGTTAAAGTCCACTTCTGGGAAACTCTGTTGACGGCGTCCTGTGAAGAGGTGTGTGTTGTTGTGAGCACACGTAGGAACAGTTACACAACCTGGACAGGAAGCTGAGAGCAATGGGATGGATGGAGACTATATTACTCTTTTGGCCATACTCTCAGTGATCTAGATGCCTCTCACTTGGCCGTACTTCTTAAAGGTATACAGTACCCCCCGCGCCCCAATACTACCATGCTGGGGACAAAGCCAACACTTGCCAATATGGAAACCAAGGCAGGATAAGTTACTCAATTCCCCCCTGCATTATGTGGATGGCAGTAAGTGAAGTTTCTTACTTTCCGTGACTTGAGTCTGCAGTTCCTAAATAAAGATCTTCCAAGCTAATCTTAGCTGCAGGTTCTGATTTCGTTGTCATTCTTCACCCAAGGCCACATGGAAGTAGGTCAGGATTCTTTTTCTGTAGAAGGGAGCGAATCCCCAAGTTGCCATTTTTAATCTTCAAATGCCCATCTTTTCTATAGCCTTATAGGTCCTTTTCTTTACCCCGAACCCTCCCAGCATCTAATATGAAATATCAAAGGCATACATCAATTTTTTTGTTAGAGAGGATTGAACTCAGGACTCAGTTGTGGGCACTATTTTTAAATGGGGGTTGGAATATGTCTTACATAGTTTAGAATACAACAGAAAATAATTTTTCACTTGATCTCTCTTGATCCTTTAGCAGCTCTCTGCTTCAGTGTCCCATGTCAAAATTTTACCAGCTACAGAATAAAAGAGAGTTGTTTAAATACCACAGAAAATGCATCAAAAGTGCCTGTGGTTAAGCTATGCTTCAGGGAACTTCAAGAGTCACAATCTCTCTATGGAATTGTAAACTTTAAGTGTAACCTGCCAAAAATGTTTGACCAAACATTTGAAACAAAACTGCTACTTAGGAAAGAATGGTCTGACTGTTCTCTTTTATCTCAGAGTCAGGATGATAGAGCAAACTATTCAGGCATTGAGGTGCTGAAGTGGAGAGGAGAGACAACGGAATTCTCCTACCTAGAAGGTGTCTGCCGGTACATTATAATAATGTTATAATGATGACAAGGGGGTGTGGCTTGGATGAGAATGGCCTTCATAGTCTCATCTGTTGGAATGCTTGGTCCCCAGCTAGAGGAACTGTTTGGAAAGGATTAGGAGGTGTGGCCTTGTTGGAGTAGGTGTGACTTTGTTGGAGGGGTGTGCCCCTGGGGGTGGGCTTTGAGGTTTCAAAAGACCATACCAGGTCCAGTCTCAATCAGCTTCCAACCCTATCTCTCTCTGCCTCCTGCCTATTGATCAGGATGTACCTCTCAGCTGCTGCTCCAGCTCCAAGCCTGCCTGCTGCTGTGCTCCCAGTCATTATGATCACGGACGAACCCTCTGATACTGTGAGCAACATCCAATTAAATGCTTTCATAGGCTTCTACCTTGGTCATGGTATCTCTTTATGGGATTATAATAGTAACTAAAGCTGGAGCTACTAACCAATGAAATTAAATAAACAAAAAGAATTAGATGCATAAAATTAGAAATCAGGAAATGAGACAATAGCCATTCAAAAGTGATGTGGTCATATCCACAAAATTCAATCAATAACTACAACCAGGAGACAGGTACAATTAATAAACTAAAATACTATTTTACAGTACTAACTATCCTGTTTTCAGAGAAAAAGAACAAAATACTTGGTTAACAATGTAGGGGAAAATTATACAAAATTGGCCTTCCACCAAACAATAAAAGCATACAAGAAGAAAGATATATCCCATTATTGGATAGACAATTCCATGTCATAAAGACATAAATTATTTCTTAATTTTTACATGTATCCAAGCTGTTTATAGAGTTCATATCGAAAAACCAACTTCTGAGAATTGCATGAACCATGCAAAACTAAAAGGAATGGGGAGAGATAACTAGCCCCGGAGAAAACAAAGCCGGCCACAGGGTCAGAGTAACTTCATGGTGTCTTGAGTTTCCAGGGAAACAGTGTAGAAACAACAAGTTCATGAGAGAGGAATCAAGACCTCTTAAATGTGGCCTTTGCTGATGCAGTTCAGCATAATCCTTCCGAAGACACAGGCTAAGAATATCCAGCTAACTTAAAAACGCGTGTCCTTGGGCTTAGCGGTTCTAATTTTAGGATCTCATCAAAGAAGCAGCCTCAGAAATATGCAAATCTGCACAGCTGTGTCTGTGATAACATTTCTTTAATAGTAAAAAGGAAACAAAGGTCATTCAAATGTAAGCATCCAGCGGTAGGAAACAGTTAATTTAAACGCTAGCGGATGAAATATCGAGACGATGGATGCGACTGACAATGGAATCGCTTCTTAGAGATTTGCAGTGTGAGTGAGTGGACTGAGGGCTCCAAGGAATCTCACGTGAAGAATTTGTTTCTAGTTTTCTTCGCGTTTATTCTGCCATGGAAGTCTTGTTATTCATGAGCAAACCTGGAAATGCCATGCCGATGTGGTCTCAAGAGTAAATACCAGCCATCTTCCTTAGTCTGGGCTGTCATTTCTACTTGTGATTTGTGAGACCTGGCCTGACATTTGTCGTGTCCAGCTCCGTCACTGCTCTTGGACTGATAGCCTTCTTCATTAGATCATGAGCTGGGAAGGTTATTTCCTTTAATGTGAGAACTTGGCTGGTCGCTGACACCCACTTCAAACGTCATCGGTTGTCTCGGCTTGCTAAAAAGTGGGAAAATATGGGCGATGACTAAAACCCTGGCTCCCATCTGCTTCTGATGTCACACTGTCCCCTAAGGCTGTTTGTCACTGAGAACACGATGAGCATGCCCAACCTGTGATGCTGAGGATTCTCTGCTCCCCACCTACTGGCCACCTGGGGAAGGTGGTGAAAGAAACCAATGGGAGTTACAAACCCCAGAGACAGGGCTTTCTGCCATTAGAGGTCCTGGCATTGGACACAGAAGAACCCTGACTTGTATTTCATGTTTTATGCACTGTCCAATGATCTTGCTGTAGAAATGAGCCCAGGTGTGAGCGGATGAGCCCAGGTGTGAGCCAATGAGCCCAGGTGTGAGTGGATGAGCCTAGGTGTGAGCGGATGAGCCCAGGTGTGAGAGGGTGAGCCCAGGTGTGAGCGGATGAGCCCAGGTGTGAGAGGGTGAGCCCAGGTGTGAGTGAGTGAACATAGGTGTGAGTGAGTGAGCCCAGGTGTGAGTGGGTGAGTATGGGTGTGAATGAGTGAGCCCAGGTGTGTGAGCCCAGGTGTGAGTGTATAATCCTGGGTGTGAGTGAGTGAGCCTGGGTATGAGCCGAGGTGTGAGTGGGTGAGCCCAGGTGTGGATGTGTGAGCCCAGGGATGAATGGGTGAGCCCAATGTGAAATTCATTTTAAATCTTGCAGCCTATCCTGTGTCTGCCTTTGAGGTATTCCCTCCTTGCTGTTGGCAGAATGGGCTTCATTAGGGAAGAACTCAAAACCCAGGATTAAAGTGATGGACAGGAAGGGTCCAACACTGAGGACCTGCGTGATCTGCTGAGTTTCCCTGGTCATCTCCATTGTGTTTCCCCTGGAAGTCCTGTCCACTGTTTGGTTTGCCTAGATCTTCAGGAAAATTGTCCATCTTTAATTGTCTTTGATTTCCTGGAAAACATCCTAAAAACTCTATTTGGGGTTTTCTAAGCTATAGTTCACAGATTTCTCCTTTTATAAGTGATGCACATATATATTCTCCAACTGATGAAAGGTCCTAAACCAAAAAGTTCTTAAAACTCCATGCACTTAATTCAGCTAAAAAGGACTCACTGAGTTTCTTCCTATTTCTTTTTCCCCACTAATGAGAACATTAGCAACACCAGTTTTAAGAGCCAAATAAACTGAAGACAGAATTGAAAATACATCAGCATTTGTAAAAAAAAAAAAATAGAGGAGTGTCAAGTTATAAGTTGTGCAAATAATTTGATAATATCTGGGTACACTAACCCTCATCCCCAGTGCTCGATGTTGTGTTGACTTGAATGAGAGGTGAGTCTGGAATGTCACAGAGCATCAGTAGTCACTGCTTTAGAAAGACTGCCTGGGAAACTGGTCCCCATGAGAAGTAAACCCCTGTAGCAAACAGCCGGCTGTCTCTTGACTCCTCATACCATTCAGAGTTACCTAGGGTGCTTTGCCATAGGTCTTTTTTGACTTCTGTCACAGAGTGAGAAGCAGATGCTATAACCCATAATGCCATCTGGGAGCTCCTTCCATCATTCCTGACCATGTCTGTATGTAACATGAAGGGGGCCTGCTTGTTGGGGTTTCTGTCCTGCCTGGTACCCCACAGCCGGCAAGCCCCAAAGAAAATCACACAGAGATCTCTATAAGTTATAAAGCTGATTGGCCCATTAGCTCAGGCTACTTATTAGCTCTTGTAGCTTATATTGACCCATTATTCTGATCTATTTTTGCCATACGGCTCGGTACCTTTTTCAGCTGGCAGTCACATCCGGCTTCCTCGGTGATCTGCACAGGACTGGGAGGAATCAACTTCCTCCTTCCCAGAATGTTCCTGTTCTCATTGCATCATTTCTACTTCCTGTCTGGTTTTCCCGCCTATACTTCCTGCCTGGCCAATCAGCGTTTATTTAAAACATGATTGACAGAATATAGACAATTCTCCCGTACCATCTGTACTTCTCTTTTTCCTTGTTTTACCTAGGATTTGTTATACTATTTGGGTCTTGTCACCTCTTATTATACTGTTATCTTCACTATAATTGAGCAGAGCTGATTGTTATGTGCCTTTGCTGAGGAGCTCCCTTTATTTTTTTTTTTTATTTTTTTTTTTTTTTTGGTTTTTCGAGACAGGGTTTCTCTGTAGGAGGAGCTCCCTTTAGACTCTTGATTTCTACTACTCAGAAGTCCATCTTCCTTGGATACCTTACCACACAGGATAGCAAACATCTGGAAGTTTCTAAAGCTGCAAATAAAATAGTAAGAGGTTTTTATTATCAATATTATTTGTATTAGTAATACTATTATTAGTCTTTATCACTTTATGTCTTATTTATTTATTCATTTAATGAGACCCATGTACCCCAAGCTGGCCTTGAACTTACTATGTAGCCAAGGGTGATCTTGAATTTCTGATCCCTCTGCCTATCTCTCCCAAGTTCTGGAGGACTTTATTTTCTTAGCACTCTAAATGATATTGTCTTTGATACATTGCTTTGTTTTAATCTTTTACATAAGAGCAGTTAGCATCAGCCTTTTTTTTTTCTGAAAATGGAAATGTAATGTATTTAAAATCCCACTACAGTGAAATGAATATGTACGCTATGGTCATGGAAAGAAGCTTGGTTATAAAACAGCAATTGCACTGGGTGGAAATCAGTCCCAGGAGAGCTGAGATATGTTTCGCTGGCTTCTTTAGACCTCTGTTAAGCTGATGCCAGCCCTCTAAATCATTTCTGGTTGTCCCCAGGGAATACTGACTGTGTTCAGCCTCCATGTGCTTCCCTTGACTTTGGCCTCCTTTTCTGTTCCAACATGGCTGTGCTGTGTATCTTTATTTCCTAAGTGTCACTGACCCTGCCTGGTATTGCATGATCTTCAGTCATCCTTGCTGTTTTCAAGAGGATGCTTGCTTCCTCCTGGGGATGAGAACCACCTTTTCTGGGTCCCCAGCTGCTGCAGCAATCCATTCTGTCAGGCTATGATACCCCAGACAGTAACTTTCTCCTCTCACTATCTAAATGTCTCAGTATTCATGTGCTCAAACCCTGATCCCAGAGGTAGGATCTTTAGGAGATGATTGAGTCACGAGAGCACAATCTTTGTAAGTGAAATTGGTACCCAAGAAAAGACCAGCCGGTTAGCTAGCTCTTTCCTCCAGGTGAGGATACCATGAGACATAAGTAGGCTGCAAACAGCAAAGAAGCCCCTCATCAGAGAGCAGCCCGCTTGGCGTCCTGATCATAGAATCCCAGTCAATGGAACTCTGTGGCATACAATCCTACTGTTTCTGAGCTGCTTACTCTATAGAAATTCATCGTGGCCATTTGAATGGATCACAGCCTGTTCCTTTGGTTATAACTCTGACTGGTTCACCGGTTAAAAAAAGGGACAGTGCTGTTGTGCCCCAACAGTACTCTTGGTGAATCACTCTGTGTCTCTATACTGCGGCTCAGGCACAGATCTATAGATGTTAGACAGGAAGACAAGTGTCACATTCTTGTGAGAACCCAGCATTGTCACAGAGTGGCTGGAGGCTCTCAAGTTCTCTTACTTATAGATTAAAGCTTACCCTTTCCCCAGTTGTTGGCATATACACAGTATCTGTAAAGGAGGCACACAGCTTTCACGCAGTTTAAAGCTCCTACCTCTCAAACAGAATCCAAGAAAACAGATTCTGGGAACTATAAAGGGTGCCAAAGTACCCAGCAGTAAAGGCAGGGATGTTTTTGGAGCAAATGTCTTGGGAATGATCAAGGAAGTTGCAGAGATGCTGTCTTAGTTAGGGTTCCTGTTGCTGTGAAGAGACACCATGAACATGTAAAGGAGAGCACTTAATTGGGGTGTTCATTTACAGTTTCAGAGGTTCAGTCCATTATCATCATAGCGGGGAGCATGGTGATTCGCTGGCAGACATGGTGCTGGAGGAGGAGCTGAGCATCCTTGACTGAGACGCTGGGTGGTATCCTGAGCATAGGAAACCTCAAAGCCCACACTCACGGTGACACACTTCTTCTAACAAAGTCATACCCACTCCAACAAAGCCATACCTCCTAATACTGCCACTCCCTATGAGATTATAGGGGCCAATTATATTCAGACTATCACAGATATTATTGATCTTCC
Organism: Arvicola amphibius; assembly: GCF_903992535.2. NCBI lineage: Eukaryota > Metazoa > Chordata > Mammalia > Rodentia > Cricetidae > Arvicola > Arvicola amphibius. The sequence goes on from NC_052054.1 coordinate 29,981,045, forward strand.
TCACAGCTACAGGGAAGTTGGGTGAGAAGAGAGAAAGCATATTTGAGGGGGACTAACTGAGCCAATTAGAAGGAGAGAATGACAGGCAGGATGTATGTTAAAGGTGCGATTCTGGTTATCAAAATAGGAGTCAACAATTCCTGAATTAATTGGTGAAAGAAATTAGCATATTCCATTATTCACTTACCGATTCATAAAGACTCGATAACTGACAATACCAATTCAGGGAAGGTTGTGGTAAGAGAAATTCCACTTCAGAACTAATTACTTTCTTTGTAATCTGTATTTTCTATGCATGACGGACACTTACGGTAAACTATGGCTCTACACAATTTCCTAGACAAACACTTGGCTCAGACCATTATTATCTAAGGCAGAGACTCAGGTTTGACCTTCCCTGTGGCTAGTGGGACGTTACAGATGACGATTACTGTACCTTGGAGGCAGGTATCGACTTTGTACATAAAGGAAAGATGCACTGCTAGTCTTCTGCTGGAGGCAGGAGGAGTCATTTTCCACTTCCTTTTATTAAAGAAATTTAAAATCTCAGGAGCATAGTTGTCATCAGGCTTTGGGGTTCAACAGAACGAGCTTGTTAGAGATAGGTAGCAACCTTTACTAAATTGTTCACAATTGATTAAATGAATCAACAGATACTCAGAAAACTACTTAAATAACCTAAATCCAGATATAAACCAGAAAGATATCTTTGTTCCATTATGTTGGCTAAGAAATAATTTACCAGTAAATACAACAGGGCCAAGGGGCGCCCCTCCCTTAGGCATTTAAAACCAAGTTTACAGATTTCTATAGTTTACTGATTGATTTCCACATGTGGCTTTTGGAGTAGGAGACAATCAGAAATGCATTATATTTTAATGAATGGGGGATGCGGGGAAGGATTCCAAGAGAAAATGGTTATCTGAGGTATCTACATTTATCAAGCAAGAACATTTGTTCTTTCACAAATAGAAAAAAAGATTTTTAACTTCATTTTCTTGGGAATGAATAGAGAAAGGAAATAATACTATGTGAAATAAATGAAATAATATGTATATGCACAGAATATGTTTAGCATCACACTGTTGCCCTATTTATTTAGAAGAAATAACATGGTATATATATATATATATATATATATATTTATCAAGAAGAAAAGTTTTAGATTCTTTTGTATTTTTACTGTATACCAAAATATTAGTTTACCTTTTTCTTTATTACAAACATGGATGATTTATTTTTAAATTTAATTAAAATGCAATTATATCATTTCTCCCCTCCCTTTTCTGCCTCTTATTCTTCCTATCTTTGTCCCCTGCTGTTTTGGGAACTTTTTCAGTCAATAGCCTTTAAGAGACAGACCCACTTTGAGTGCGTTCTTATGTACTATAAATGCAGGAAAAGCGTGGGTGGACCTCTTGACTGCTGGATTCGGTTCCAGTTCCCAGCACAGGAAGAGGACTGCAGATCACTGCTCTGTCTGTGAGTTTATCCCCAGATAAACTCCATTCTGGCTATCTGGCCAATGCCATCCCTCCCAAATTCATAGGCTCTCTTCTTTAACCATTGTTGCTGCACACACAGAAATGAATAAACTTATGGCTACAACATGCTGCTGAGTTCGGTTAGTGTTGTCTGCATGGATATGTTTTCAGGTCTGACCACTTGCGGGGCTCACCCTTGGGAAAGACTAATTCTTCTCTCAGCCGTTGTTTGGTATTTATAAAATGAACAATATATAGAGAGATGTGATTTCTTTCTTCTAAGAAGGTATTATTTGTTCCACAGTGATGTAACCATTATTGCCGTTACATATTTCCACAATTTTCTATGTGTGCACATAAATATAATTTTGTGAGTTTAATACCCAGGTTTTAGCAGTAAAGACTTCTATTGTAAAGTTTTGGCTTGAGTCTTTAGATTTACTGGTTTTTTGTTCTTTTTGGTTTAAGCCCGGAAATCAAGTCTTCTCTGTCCAGTTGCAGGGTACCATGTTGTAGGCGTCACCAAAAGGAGGCTTCCTTCTTCTTCCCTTCCAGGGACTTCCAAGAAGAAACAGCAGAATCAAGACTCCTCTCCAGACCTGAGAATCCATGTTGAATAAGACCCTCAGAGGATCAAGTCCCCTTAACATCCAAACCAAGAAGCATTGCCCTCAAAAGTGGTTACTAAAAGCCTTTCCTTTATCCTTTCTCTTGGAGGTGGACATCTGCACCGAACTTTGTCATCTGTATTGTTATGGCTCTCACAGTAATTTTCAAATGGTAGGCATCCATTGAAAATCGCTTAACTACTTGCATCTCCCATAGGCGCCTCAAACTGAATATACCTATTTTTTTTTTAACAAATTTTCATTTTCTCCTTTGTTTACCCAAACACCCAAGAAAGACACCCATTATTCTTGACTCTTCCTTCTCCTGTCAATGGCATAATAATACAGTGACCTTAGCCATGGAGAGTGCCATGAGAAAAAAAAAAAGAAATTAAATGCTCTTACTTGATTGTACGTCAACTTTTCCTCTCTGCCATCAGAATGAGGAGGAAACCTCTGCTGAGGTCGGCTGTCAGGCCTGGTTTGTTGTAGCTTCCTGAGTGAGCACAGGAACATGAGATGTTTCTACTAAAAACATTTGCAAGTGTGGCGCAGGCCAGGTCCTTTTTCTTCAATAGTTTGAAATCAGAGTAGAAAAAGAATTGAATTCTAAGTAAGTTGGTTAAGAGTGGAAGCATGTGTGTGTGTGTGGGGGGGGGGATATTTTCCTACTGCCAAATATGGCAATAATGTATATATTCTAGCCTGCCTTCTGACTGATCTTAAAAGGAAGCATATAGTCCTTTGGAAGGATACCAGGTGTTTTCCTCTTCCTAAAGTGATGTGCCTTCAGGAGCAAGCATTTATGTTTAATTTTCTTTTATAGCTGCCCTGAATAACATCTATATTTGACTGAATAACATCTATATTTGAATAAATGTGCTTTTAATTAATACACTTGTAATTAGTTCAAATTATATGTGCAGAATCAAAAGACTGATGGTTGCCTACTAATATCTGACATCTGCTCCTATAGGAGTGAATTCTGCTTGACTCTATATGCTTTATTCTGAGATCGTTAGCATGGAAAGCAATCTTACAGCTAGAGCATCCCCAGAGCTTAGCAGCCCAACTACCACTGCCTTCCCTTGGCCTCACTGTGGGTGAGCATGACCCTGCCTCCTCTGGATAGGCCTCAGCTGCCCATCTCCTAGTTTGGAAACCCTTAGAGAACACGCTGACTGTCCTTGGAAGCCCCGGGCCCCGGTATCACAACACACAGAGGAGTCTACATGCCTGCTAAACAGGGCACGATCCAGCCGTACCTTTATTATACTAAAGTGTCATGGATGCTGTATTAGAGAGTTCGTGTTAATAGGTCACCTGAGTTGTGAATCCATAGCCATTTACTCTCTGGGCTTGATAAAGAGCCACCACCTATAACACACTGTGGAAAATGGGGAAACTGTGTTTGGCACTGCAAATGTACTAAAGCAACATTCGCTGCACAGCCTGCGTGTGCCAGTGAACGGCTGCCAAGGTGTGTGGACTGACATGAATCAGGAATCAAGAGCCTCAAATGAAAAGTGGGTTAGGATCCTAAACACGGCTGTGATGAGGCACGGGAGGAGATTTAGGCAGGTGAAGCCCGGAGACGGTTCTCCGACCAAAGCTGGCCACAGTACTACTCTAAGGGGCTAGACTGTTATTTAGAGGCAGTTTGACAGTCACATAATGTCCACTTAGCCCAGCACCAGCAGTGGCTTCTTTACTTAGGCCTGTGAACTTGCTAGCCAGGTCATTTAGAGCAGGTTTACCGTACCAGACATGATTTTGAATTCTCCTAGGACATGAGCATCAACTCTAAATGTCTAAGAAATAGTTTCTTCAATAACTGTCTGATTACTCTTGTACCAGTGTGCTTGCCCTGCCAGTTGGATCAGTAGTGTAGTATGCAGGGTCCAAATCCAAGCAAGACTGTGGATGACAGTTTTCTTCCCCAGCCAGATTGCATAGCACCTTCTGGTAACAGAGTTAGCCACCAGTGAGGACACTTCCAGGTCAGTTCCAGATCCATTTTTCTGTCTTGTGACCAAGGTATGTGGCCTCCTCAGCGATTGGGTCTTACCATTGAATTCTGATGGACAATCAGCAACAGAGACAGTTGCCTATGCTGTTTTGTGTGTCTCCCTCTACCTCCTTTGGCTACGTCCCCATCTCAGAGTGCTGCACGAGTCTCATCTTTTTCATGGCAGGTTTTTCTGTTCCTATTTTAAAACTAATTTTCAAGTTAGCATACAAAGTAATGGGCGTCATTATGGCGTTTTCACACATACATTATCATACTTTATCCATTTTTTAAAATCTTCTTGTCAGCATATATTCGTTATACATGATAATGGGTTTCACTGAGGCATACACTTCATGGTACTTTTCAAGAATGGTTTTGCACCTTTCTGCTAGCATTGGGCAGAGCCCAGGTTACTACGTTCTACTCCAGCCTTCAGAACACTCCACACGAAGGTCTGCTTCTGTGCCTTCTACTCCCGAAGGAGCCTCAACTTCATGTTTAATGGAAACATTGTCAGTGCCTTGGAGACGGAGACAACAGGAACCATGCAAGGTCAGTTTATAACTCACTGCAATGGAGAAGAACAAGAGCCATAGGACCGTGAAGGACGCTGAAAAAGGCTGCAGGATTTGGGCTTGCATTAGATGACTTGGGGGGAGGGTGCTTAATGAAATTGAGCTCTATGTTAGTCAGGGTCTGGAAAGGGGATTCCCTTATTGTGGAAGAAGAGCATCTGGATGAAGGCTAATGCTGCACATGGAAAGCCAGCAGCAATCCTCAGATCAGCCAGGATGTGCGAGATGGAGGAGGCTCATTTTGTTGCTTGGAAAATGTTCACGCTTGTGTGTTCAGACCTTGTTTTGGAATAGCCTTGTTGGTGTCCTGTTCCACCATGGCTGTGGAGAGGCCTGGTCTAGTGTGCTCTACAACCTAAAGCAGAATTCCAAAACAGGCACGTGGGAGTCTGCCCAGCACCCACCTGTGCTTTGCTCTGTTTCAGCTCTGAGTTGATCTGCTGCACCCTTATGTCTCCTTGTTTGATATCCTGGGTGGATGGAAGGCAGCTGAAGAAACAGGACCTCAGAGCACTCACCTCTGATCTCCCCTCCTCACGCTGAAGGCATTCATTCTATGGTTTCTTTTCAAGGCTGTCTTTTGATCTCCAGCAGGCAGTTGCCCTTAACATCAAGGGAGTATCCTCATTCTCTCCTTTCAAGTTGAGTTCCATGGCAAGAGTCGTAACCCAGTTTTTCCCTTTATGCCGAGAAGGCTCTGGGAGCTGGCCGTTTGTCCGATTCTTTAAAAGGTCTGTGCTACCAGGAGGAGCAGATGAAGGGGAGGATGAAGGCTGCCAGGGCACAATCGAAATTCTCCCTTCCTCTTTATTGCTTTTTGTACCCAGCCACTCTGGCCATTCCACAGCAACTAAAATCATTCAGAAGTTTCTGGTGAAAATTATCACACACTCAGTCAACCATACCTAGACCATTTTTTGGTTGGTTGCTTATAATGAATAATGGCATTTCCCTTTTTTTCTTTTCACTTGAAGCTGTACTCTGAAACTTTGAAAAAGAGATCCCTGTGTAATTGGTTTGGTGTCAGACCCAAGTAGCTATTTATTTATTTTAAAATACTTTCAGAAAAATAAAAGGAAGCTCTCTGTGGAAAACAGAAGGCTCCTTTGCCCCTAGCTTGCAGTGTACTTTATCTTTTGAACAGGCTTGAGATTATTGCAATAGCAGTAAAATCGGCATGGGCCAGTGCATTTTAAGTGAGCGGCTGGCTGTTAGAAATGAATGGTCTAGCTAAAGACTTAGACAAGAGTGAGTCTCCCTGGAAAAAAAAAAAGCCGCTGCCTCTTCCAAAGCTTTGGTGAGTTAAACAATTATCCATCTTCGGTCATCCTCTGTGGTCTATAAACAGGATGAGGGAGCAGCCACAGAGAGAAAGGTAGCGCCAGTGTCTGGCGCAGGGCTGACAAGCAGACACATAAACAGAGACTTGGGAGGAAGTTGTGTTTACATCAACTCAAAGGGAAGCCCCAGCCTCTGAGGCAGCTGGGGGATGTGGGTGCCTATAAATAGCCTCAGGTTATTTCCAGCCCTGGATAATAGCTAGTCACTCATAAATGTCTTTTTTTTATGTATTGTAAATTAATCATTGGTTTGATGCTCATGGGCTATACATTGCACTTACGATTTCTGCAATAACTATGTATAGCCCTGTAAGAAACCAACTCAGTAATTTAATGTAATATAACTAGGAAGAAGGCCACTGCAGGCAAGGGCCAGCATAAAGGGCTTCAAGTGGAGTTGTGCGGTGCTGATGGTAAGGGTTATGCTGAAGGAAGATAGTTTTTAGAAAGAAAATATGCAGAGAGAAAACATTTTTAAAAATACATACACATGCACACACTTGATTCAAATAAACTTCTGGGGATTTACTGGGGTGGCAGAGACTTAGCTATCAGATTTATACTGTAAATCAGTATGAAAATCTTGGAATATATATATGTATATATATATATGATTGCAAAAGTTTTCATTAAAAAGAGACTTGAATTTTTCACCTCTCTCTCTTACTTTCCATATTTACTTATTTATTTATTTTGAGAAAGACTCTCACTGTGTCTAGGGTAGCCTCAAATCTGCCCCTCTCCTACCTTGGCCTCCCAAAAGTTGGAATCACAGTCATGTGCTAATGGGCCATCCCTTAACATCTTATTAAGGTGAAAGTGTGGTCTGTGATGGCTGCAGAGGAAAAGGTAGCAGCTTTCATCTTGGAAGCAGATGGCTTTGTGAAGGGTCTGCAGTTTTTTGTCATTTACTAAAATAGGGACAGCGGTGCTCACAGAACTGTGGTGGCAATGAAGTCATTTAATGTAATAAACCACTTGGAAGAGTGGCTGCACGGAATACTCACTGTAAATAACAAGGACTTAGATTGTAACCCTCGGAGAGGGCCGAATGGCTCTAAAATGGACTTTCACAAGCATGGAAACCTGCCAGAACAATCACGATACACCGAAGCTGCGTGTGATGGGACATGCCTATAGTTCTAACACTTTGAAGGTGGAGGCAGGAGGATTCGGAGTTCAAAGTCAGTTACTCAACTTGAGTTTGAGGAAAGTCTGAACCACATAGAACGCTGTCTAAAAATCAAAAAGAATGAACAAAATCATTATATAATTGGAAGTGGGCTTCTTTTGAATGCTGTAAACCTGGCTATTGTCAATTAAATAAGAACCCACCCTGGGGAATGAAGCATAAGAAGAAGCCATGAACTTTTAGTCAGTTAACCTTTTTGTCCTCTCTATGACTTCTGAGAGGGAATGATAATTTTTTTTTGTGTAGAAATCTTTCTATTCCTCTATCAAAGTGGGAAGACTCACAAAGCAAGCATAACTAAAATAATTTCAAAATGCTTATTTTTAGAACAAATAATATATAATATCAATGATAGAAAACATCTTAAGCATAGAGGACTTTGAAGGACAGAGAGTATATATGTAGCCTTGGACCCTCATTTCCAGGGGTCTTGAGAGGTGTACAATAAACTCTATAGTGACATTGTCCAGTCGCAACACTAAGACACAGTATGGACTATTGTGGAAATCACACCTTGCCAGGTGTTTTATGGGGCCCTGTGGGAGCCCAAGGGCTGGCTCGACACTAGCATGCATCTGTTAAGCCCTTCTTTAAGTGAACACAGTCTCTACTAAGACATCAACTACAGGTCCAGCAAGACTGTGAGCAATGTCTCTTGCATTGGTAGAGGGTGTCGTCCCCCAGCCTTTCTTAAAGGAAATGAAATTTATGTGATAACACATTAGCTTAGTTGCTAGAAAGTAAATGGACAGGATTTTTAAAGATATTAGTGTTATGGTTTTGGTCCCTGGTCCCTTTAAGAGACAAGCCACGCCCACTCCCTCCCCCATCCGCTGAGGCAGGCTGATCTTCAGCTTCCTGCCTGAGCTCGCTCTTCTTTCCCATCTTCCTTTTCGAGAGGCAACTTCGTTTCTGCCTCTTTCCCCACTTCTCCGCTTCTCCCCCTTCTCCCCCCTCCTCTTCTCCTCTCTGTTTGTCTGTCTCTCTCTCCCCACTCCTTCTTCCTTCCCCCTTCATAGCCCCCTGAATAAATATTCAACCTCACTCTGCATGTCGTGTCTATCCATATCTCTGTCTCCTGCCTGCCCGCCATGTGTCTCCCTGCCTGGGACCAGCCACTGCTTGGGGACCAGCAGCCATCTCTGCCTGGGACTGGCTGCTCCCAAGGCCCGCTGTGTGCCGCGATATGGCCCACCACCACCACTCGGGCCACCACTCTGGGACCGGTAGCATTTCTGCTGCCTACTGCTGCCTGAGACCCATTTTTAAAAGAACAACAATTAGTATGCTCATATTTTCTACTTTGGTTATCTTTCAATGGCATGGCATTGAAGTTAAAAACTGAAGGTCTCATTATTTGACATCCATTACCCAAATAATAATAACAACAGCTAAAACAAAAGAAGGGGTTGCTGTGTATTGATTACATTAAGGCATAACTCTGTGTTTTACGTAGTAGGTCTTACTTATTTAATCTTCACAGTCACCCCAAAGTGTCATTATGAACTGACTTTGGGTCCCTTAGCATAAGTGGTGGTGGGATTGTAGAAGCCCGAAAACACATGACAGAGTTTGTGGAACTGAATGCAGAGATCCAAAGGTCTGGGCCAAATCCAGGCAACCTGACCTCAACTAAAGTATGTTAAAATGAAAAAGAATAAAAACACTCTAGAGAATAAAATTATTTTTATGTAAGATTCTGAACTTTATAGAAGTGCCGTCTCCCCCCGCCCCCATTTCTTCTTCTTCTTCTTCTCCTGTTCCTTCTCCATTACATGGATCTCACAGTGTGACACCAGGCTAACTTTTTAATCACAACCCTCCCTCAGCCTCCAGAGTGCTCGGAATACAGGCATGTACCACTAGGTAGTATTATAAAAGTATTATAAAAGCCCATAATATAGTTCAAAGTTTTAGAATGTGAATGGGGGATTAGCTTGTTATATAACTCTGTGCTAATCTCTGATATAGTGAAAGACTTTTTTTTTCTCTACATGAATCCAATCTTGTGAAGCGAAGGCTTTCATAATATTCCACAATCTTCAATACTGCCCCACGGTCCTGAGTGAATTTTGTATTCTGTCCAAGTATACAGAAGTAGCCCTCATTCCTCTACTTCCTCCCCACTCTTCAAAAGCAGTCTACTTTTCTACCAGGGGAAGAAAAGAAGACTGTTAATTTGTGTCTGGAAAGAGTGAAGGAATTACTGAGCTAGCTACAAGCTGGATACATGTGGAATCAATGTAATTTTCCATTGGCTGACTCAAAAATGTATTCAAATTATGTAGTTTTGAAATGCTAAATGTTGGAATTTAGTTCCTAATAGGTTTGGGGGATACTTTCCCTGATGAATGTCCCCATTAGTGAATTTGCATAGCAAATTGCTTATAATCATACACAAGCACTCTTCATGTTTTATTCATATTTCCGGAAGGGCACGTGCATTCTTGTCCCTCTACTGGATAAGACTACAGAAAAGCAGGACACAAACCAAGGTAGGGACAGACAGCTCTATCCTGTTGATAGCCTCTTATTTTAGTATTTGCCTGTGTGTTTGAATTCATTCCCGTGTGGCCATAATCTGACTAGTAGGCAAGGTTTTTCATTTAAAAAAATGATAATGCTTAAGAATACGTGGAGCTTTGTACGAGACCTTTGGAGCTATTGCTTATTATTATTATTGCTTAACTTATTAGTTAAGTAAATGATTAAGGCAGAGTGGGAGAATTCATGGGGTCTAGCACCTCCAAATATAGCTGAAATACCTTAAAATAGGACAATTCTGTATACTGGTGACACGTAAAGTGACATTTCACTTCTATGCTGAAGGAGCTCCATATCCCTAGCCCAGATAAGTTCCAGGTCCATTTAATAGTGAGCCTAGGGATAGGAAGAGACACAGGGTTGGTAGCAGAATTTCAATGTGTGTTTCTGCAAAGCGCTCCCCTAGATGCTGAAAATGTTATTTCTTTTGATTTTTCTTAATAAAGTTAGATCTTATTATCTCCAGTTGGCTGGTGCAGAGAATAATGGAAACAGTACGCGGAAGAGAGCACGACATCATGTGACTTAAAAATCTTAGCTCACGGGGTGGGGAAGTGAATGGGATGGAAACGCCTGATGTGAAAGACACAAAGAACAAATAAAAAGGAGGAAAGAAAAAAAACTTAGCTCTACTTCTTAGTGCCTCTGTGAACTATAGCAATTAGGCTTAGCCCATTCTCACCATCCGGGAAATGGCCTCACAGGACTACAAGAGCCAAAGCCAACAAGGAACTTGAAAAGTTCACTGACATTTTCAGGAAGATGTGGGACTCCACCTTCGGAGACTGTAACCTGGTGGTTAGTTGGTGTATACTTCAGTTCTCCTTTTGGTCATCCACTGCATCAGGACATGCATTTCTGGGCTTTGTTGCTGCAGCCACCGAGTGACTGTGGAGACAGGAGCAAAGCGATTGCCACTCCTAAGTAAGAGTCACTAAACTCCTGAAGCATCTTCACTGTGACCCAAACCACCCACAGTTCTCAGACAGTAACAATCGTGTATATTAAGAATAGCATGGACACAGTCCTGCTGTGTGTATGTTACATGCTTCGCTCTTAGGACTTTGTGGACACATGCTCACCAGCTGTCTGAAACACTCTATCCTGATACAGAGCTCTTTCTGCCCACAGCATGTCGTTACTGATCTCCCTCATGCATGAGACTGATTACTGCCCATCTCGAAAGGCTGCAAATGACCAGGACTGTCGCTGATTAAGTTTGCCCCCAAAGAGCAGGTGTGGAGGAATGGGGAGGAAGATTCTTTCTTCCCTGCTGCAAGGGTTGCAAGGAAAGTCCAGGAAGAAGCGGGAGGAGAAGTGACCTGCCCTCCTTTCTAATTCCATCCGCTCTTGAAGGAACAAGGCCACATACAGCAATGCTTGGATATTCAGGTAACTCTTCACTCTTGTGTCCAGAAAATACTGCAAGGAGTGCCACCCACCCACCCACCCACAATTTCTATCTAGTTCTGAAGACAAGTATTTGCTTGAACGAGACCAAAATCAAAGCGAGGTGGGTGGGATGTGAGACTGGGGGAGCCTGGCAAGGGGAGGGAACAGCTGAAAGAACTAACTGGTCCTGGAGAAACTGCAGAAAAACTCTGACCTTGGAGTTCTCGCAGGGCAGCAAGGGCAGCCTCCTGCTGACAGCGTTGAATTAGAATATAAATGCTTCCAAATATCTGTTGCCAGGAAGCAGATGACATGCTAAATTACTCTGCAGATTGACTACTTAATTCAGCGATTTCCTGAGTCAGGAGTTGCCAGAAGAGCCATTTTGTCCTTTCTGGCAAAAAGAGCCACTGGGATTGCTGTCTCCAGGCCTCTTTCCTCTGTTTCCTGCTGTAGGAAGGCCTGTTTCCTGAAGAGAGATGCCTGATTAGAAGGCACTATTTTAGAAAGCCGGAGCCTCGGTGACCTGTGAGGTCTCTCATTTGATATTGATTTGGATAGTGTGACCGTCATGAACATCACAGGAGAACAAATTCTTAAAGCAAAGCAAAACAAAACAAAACAAAAAACGTGAAATGGTTCAAAAGCAAACAAGATAAGGGCTGAGAGAGCTGTATTTTTTCATCTGAGCATTTTGAAGTGTCTGGTTTGTTTTTGTGTGATGAACCCTGTTTCCATCCTAACATAGCTTTTTTCTTTCTTTTTACAGAATTGGATTTTGGACAATGAGAGTAATATTTGTCTGTGACTAGTTCTGAGGCCGCGGCCAAAGGAGTCTGATGCTGCAGAGGGCTGCCTTTGAGAGGAAGGGAACGAGGCTGGGGGTTTAAGATGCCCTTGAGCCACAGCGGGGATCAGCTGCTCTTTAATCTCAGTTCAGGACTGCTTTTTGATGCTCTCCAGCAGCTTCTCTGCCTCACAGACCAATCTGAAAAGAGGACAATTATTAAACAACGCCAGGAAAGTAGTTAACTGTTTGTCTGAAAACATCACTAGATCCTTACTTAATGTCAAAGACAAAAATAGATCAAGAAATAGTTGTGCGTGTTACTGAAGCCAATGAACAACTGAAACAGAATTAAGTTGTTATTTATTGGATCCTGTTATGGAAATGAACTTTCTAAGAAAATAGAGGAGAACTTCAAAGGGGAGATTGCCACATATCAGGAAAGGACATTTAGAAGAGTATATATGTTGATGGAAATATCAACACGTTCTTAATAAGCAGAATTACTGAATGCATTTTATATATATATATAACAATGTCACTGTCATTCCATGAATGACTCTTAGAAATAAACAACAAAAATATGAAAATATCAAAATATTAAGTAAAAATACTTAACCTTAATGGTTAAAAATATGCAAATGTCTAATAAACACCTCAAGGTCATTCCTCAATAATTATAGGAATGCAGACAGAACCGATACGATGCTGGTTTTCCCCCATCGAATCAAGATGGAGACAAAGAGAAATACAGCTTTCTGAAGAACAATTTGGTATATTTATTTCCTTAAAAGCCTCCAAACACTGTCTTTTGAGTCAGAGATTCTATTTCTTAGAAGTTATCCTAAAAGAAACGATAGAATGAATTACACGCAGGTACAGCCACATGGCTTCACGTCTTCATACTGGGAAAATAGCAAATGTTCAATCTGAGGGAGATAACGAAACATGAGTTAGAATCGTTAGAAGTCATGTTTGTACAAATAATGACAAATGGAACCCCGGGGCTGTATTTTTTAAAATAAAGCAAAAGGCAGAATATACAGCGCTGCGATATGAATACTGAAAGAGGTACTGGAAGTCCTTGGCAAATAAGAGACACAGCGTGTGTGTCAAGTAAGAAAATAACAGACGGCTCTGAACAGAAGTTAATGCAAATTTGTCTTTTCTATGTTGGGGGATAATGGCTATTTTACACATTTTCCTGATATAGTTTTCTGGCTATTCCAAATTTCTATGGGCAGAAAGAAATCTCACAATAGCCACTCCTTTATAGATCATTGGTGTTGCTATTGTTACTGTCTAGAGCACACAGGAACACAACACTGGGTACCATGGGAGACGGGCTTTGGGAGCAGGACATGCCTATTGAAACACAGGCCTTATGTATTATTTCTGACTGAGACACCAGAGTGACTGCAATGTTGGCCAGGAGTTTTTCATCAGATGCCTCTCCTAAAGAATACCTTTAACTTGATTTACACAGTCAACGAGCGGGTTGGTTCTACATGAACCACATGAAAACCGGAATATGGCCATGTCTGGAGAGTGACCTTTTAAGATCTGTCCTTCAGTAGACCTGGTCCTCGGTTGACCTGGCTCACCTGGGTCTCACAGTGCAGAGTAATGAGGGAATCAGGAGGGACACTGCATCCACAGCTTCTGAGCATCAGTCCCAACATGGTTTATGGTTTTGGTTTTGTGTTTGGCTTTTCATTTACACGGGCATTAAGAACAGAAAGAGGTGGCGGGCACATCCTGGAGAATGAGTTGCCCAGCACAGCAAGCCTGTCCATTGTCACAGGTTGCATGGCATTCATCAAGCAGAGAGATCTCCTTCTGGTGTTGGCTGTGCTTGCTCTTTTGTGGGTTTGAAAGTGGAAGAGGACCTCAAGTTTTCTATTCCAAACTTTTGAGCCCTGTTTCATTTCATGGCCAACAGTGTAGAACTTAAAGGAGAGATGCTTTTTAGTTTTGTTTCTAGAAATGGAGCAAATGTGATTTAGACTGTGACATGTATTCAGTGGTTTATAGGACACATACACAAATGCTCCCTCTCTTTTTACAGTGCACCAGTCATCCATGAACATGCCACCTAGAACTTTCTCCCATGCAACAATCCTCCCCAGCCTTGTCCTTGCTCACTTCATCCCTTCCTCAGCTACCTGAACACCCGATCCTCCTCTCTCACTGCCATTTACGGTTCATCTCCAATTCCAAGCAGTGCAGCTTTGAAGTTTTGCTTTACGCAAAAGGGTCACACATCTAGGCAGTTTTCCAGATCTATCCATAGCATGGCTTGTTGCTGTTCTCCATGTTCTCTTGTTTAAATTCTAAAGACTATTGACTTACAGTTCCTATTCAGGATTCTAAAGACTTGTTATTGGTTTCCTTCCATTCAAAGAGAACCAGGCTTAATGTTAGTCTTTTGAGCTCCCGTGACAGAATCACGCTGAAGTAGTAGACCAAGCCCAAGAGCCAGACACACATAAAGTCCTCAACACAGGATTAAGAGAAGAAAGACACACCTCCCCCTTGTAACTTACTCGCTTCCCAATCAGACTTGAATACATATACCTGCAGACTCCCAGGGTAACCAGGCAACAAATGATGGGCCTGGTCTTTTTAATCAAATAGAGGAAAGTATCAGCACCAAAGACCGTAGAGGAAAGCTTTATTACACTAATTACTGCTTTGCCTCTATCTCCAGGTTCAGTAGATCAAGACCACTTGTCCTGTGCAGGGCTTTTCCAAAGAAGACTCTCTGCCACGTGTTTCCCTCTGTTGTAAATGATAACACTCATCATTATTATAAGAAGAAGAATGCTAAAGCAACCTTTGGCTTTAGATAAAAAAGTGAGAATTTTCTACAACTCTCTCTTTCTTTAGTCACCCTCTCAACTCAAAGTCACATTCTTTTTATTATTATCTACACTATTTCCCTCCCAAGCCCAGTTTCTAGGGTACTAGAGACAGCAAATGGAATTTAAAACCCCATTATGACACCGAAGCAGGGCCCGTGGCTGCACTCAACTGCCCTCTCACCCACATTCACGCGTTCTCTTGCAACTGCTGATTTTGATGTGAGGTGCAAGAGGCATCTGTGAGTGGGCTCTGGGCTTCCTGTCTCTGAATTTATTTTTGCCGCTCTCTAGACAATAGCATTGGACACTGGTGTCTGAAAATATAAAGGATAAAGATTAGAGTATTCCAGACTTTAAAATAGCAGTTGTATGTTCTAATGACTTCCTGTCAAATGGAACAGTGCTTATGACATCCTTATAAAGGTAAAGCCTCTCCTGCCGTTATCAGCCCTGGCAGGCTGGCCTTTGAAAGAGGCACTGAGTGTGATTGGTGGCACACGCAGCTGGTACTGCTGCTGGGCACTGGAAATTCGTTGGCTCTGGGAAAACGTGGTGCTGAGAGCAGGCGTTTTTGTAAATTGTTCTGCTGAGTCTGGTTATGATGCACCGTGATCGTGCTCAGCAAAAGGCATGGACTATTTACATGTAAGCCTGAAACAGTTGTGAGGTACTATGGGGGAATGGGCTATCTCACTGCTACTAGACCTTCAATTAACTTCAAAGTTGCTCTAACCAAGGTTAGAATTGGGCAAGAATTTGGCCCTTGAGCCACAGCACATGGAAAAGAAGGAGAATGTGGTGACACATGCCTTTATTCCCAGCACTTAGGGGACAGAGGCAGGCAGATCTCAATGAGTTCAAGACCGGCCAGCCTGGTCTACAGAGTGAGTTCCAGGACAGATTCCAAAGCTACAGAGAAACCTGTCTCAAAAAAAAAATGTACAGCAACATTGCTCACAACAGTAAAAAACTGGGAAATTGTCCCAGTTCCATCAGCAAGGAAGGAATGTCTCCAGGCTGGAGCATCCCTGGAGCTCTGGGGAGGAAAGCGTCTGCTGTTTGAACCCTGGGTTCTTCAGCTTCAAGCTGCAGCTACCTCTGCAGTTCTGTGTGGCCGGAATCATCTGGGAGGGCATTGATGGTAGGGAGCTGGCAGACACTGCTGCTGCTTATCTGGGCACACAACAGTCATGGAGCTGAGCTTTCCGTCTTCTCAAAGCTTCTGGTAATGGATGAATAGGGAAGAAATGGATGGCTGTGGTTGAAACGGATCCTTTCAATAGGCTTGACACATGTGTTGAAAGTCTCAACAATATCACAAAGAAAAACGATGTCACAACTCCTTCCCTGTCCATTAAAACAGCACTAAGGACAGGCTGGCCTTTTCACTTAAAGACACAGCTTTAATCTAACCCAGGTACAAATTGGGATATTAATTATATTTTTAGCATATTTACCATAGGTTTAGTATAGAATTGCTGGGTTTCTGTAAAAGAAAAACAATTACAGATGAACAGTAAATATATATATATATATATATATATATATATATATATATATTTCACCACTTTTGATTTCTGGAACTTCATTGTTATACCAAAAAAAAAAAATCAAACTAAACATAACAGTTCGCCTTTCCTGAAAAACAAAAAATGGTGGGAAAAGGAACTTCAAAACTGCAATTTTTAAAAAGGTGTCATAGTTATTGTTCCATGTATCTGTAAAAATCTGTGGTTCGGCTACTTCAAAGGAAGCATCACCAGACCTTTGCTCTTGGCTCTGCGTGACTCCAGTTACAAATGGCTGCCAGTGATAGCTGAAAAATGGTCGCCCCTAAAACCGCGTTCTGAGACTGTCCGGGGATCATAAAATGACCTAGCTTCAGAAATGAGAAGTTTAGATTACACGCAGCACAAGGCAGAAAATTTGGGTGGATACTAAAAAATAGCTTTGCACTAAACTGTCCTTATGGGCCCATCGGCAGGGAAGAAGGATCATGCAGTCAGAGGAGATAAACAGGAGGACGTCTCACTTCCTTTTGATAGGGTCTCTGAGCAGGCAGATTGAGCAACTCATGATGTCTGGATGACTCTGCAGCTGGGTGGGAGGGCACATATTTGAGAACCCAAAATAGCTTGACAGGATGGAACAATGGGCCAAATCTAACATGATAAAAAGTAAAAGGGAGAGATAAAAAAAAAGGCTCCCCATCGTTCCAGAAAGTCAACACCACAAACACAAGAGGGTGGGAAGACTGTGAGCCCAAGCAGCAGGTTGAAGCATGCTATATTCTGCACGTAGGTGCCTGGCAGAGGGCACGAATAGGAGCTCTGTCCATCCCAAGCGGGGGCGTTTTCCTAAAGCAGAAGGGTGTGTGCTTGTAAAAACATGTTTGGAGTTTTGGTGCACAGTGAATGCCGGGTTACTCCAGCATGGGTCGCCAAGAACCGATGAGGTCATTTCTCAAAATGCATGTCCAGAGCAAAGGCAGTCAGTATGTCCAGCTCCCGGACAGGGGAGAGAGGACTGTGAGAAACCGGAAGAAAGCCTTTAAGTGTAATCTCTGAGGAATGGTGATAAGAGAGAACATTAACTAGTGTGAAGAAGGGAAGGCCGAAGGGCAGGCATGTCCTCCACGGGTAAATTAGCCGCGCTTATAGAATGCCAGCAAAACAAGAGCGGCAAAGACAAAAGGAATTAAAGATCAGAAAACGTCCTAGTTTCAGAAATGTTCTCATTTGGAAAGAGAGCCAGAAAGAGGATAGATAGATAGATAGATAGATAGATAGATAGATAGACAGACAGACAGAGATAGGTGACCTGGGTTTGATCTCTGAAGTCCATAGTAGAAAGAGAAAATCAACTCCCAAAAGTTGTACTCTGACCTCTAACCATGTGCTGCAGTGCATGCATACCTGTACTTAACACATACACATCATGCATCTCACACACACATACGCACACGCACACACACACACACACACACACACACACGTGCGTGTGCACACATGGCTGCCACCACTACTAATATAATAAAATGATGTTCTCTGTTTTGACTTTTGAAATTAACAAATAAAACAGGAAAAACTTCACAAGGAAATACCAAATTTTATTTCTTTCTACTGTATAAATTGATATCAAAAATTTGAAATTATGCACTGTCTGACCAAATCATAATCTCTTTAAAGTTAAGATTTCTCGACTAATAAGACACATACAGAACATTGCATCAACTGTACTTGTTCCAAAATTGGGATGGACAAAGCTGTGTTGCAGAGTCATTGAGGTCGCTGATACCCAGCCTAGGAACCACTGTATGTGCAAAGACACGACCTGAACGTAAAAGGCTAGGGCCAGGAGGTTTCAGAGTTCTTATCAGGTTGAGGTTCTATGAATCCGAGAGAAAGCAATTTCCTCAAGAAAGAGGAAACCTGAAACCACCATTGAACTTTTGTCAAAAAGTCCAAAAATGAAGAGAGAACTGTTCGGTTGTAGGGCCAGCATCTGGAAGTGTCCACGCCTTCCTTCCTCCTGCCTCCTGTGGAGCACTTGTCTATCATCTTAGAAATCCCGCCCTCAGGTGTGAAGGGACAGTGCTCAAAGCTGGAACCTCCAATTCCTCTTGCCACAGTGGCGAGTTACCATCATCCCCTTGCCTACCTTCATGGACTGTGTCCTCTCAAAGCAGTCATAAAAGAAAACAAAGCAAAACAACCCTCCTCCTTTCAGTGGCTGCTCATCAGATAGTTGGTCTCAGTGATGACAAAATCAACCAATACACTTAGTTGCATCTGTGTGCAGTTCCCTGCCGGAGAGAGCACTGCTATTGTGGAAAAAATTAAAGAACAGCCAAAGGCCATGCAAATTTCACCACGTTCTAGACAGGCTCTGGCTTTTTTTCCATCAATTTGGTTCTTAATCTTGTGTGGTTTATCCCAGGGAAACAAGATGAAATCCACAACAACATATCCTTAAGGAATTAAAAACAAACAAACAAACAAACAAACAAAAAAAACCCTACAACCTACCACAGGGCAGGAGAGGCGTCTCACCTTTGACGCACCTTTTCAGTATTATCCCTAGAATCGAGGAGAAAACATGTATTGTGTGAGCAGTCAAGGAAAGAGGCTCTCACACTCGGCTAGTTTTGATAATTTGCCTTGGATTTCTGTAAGGATTCCTGCCTCATGTGCAAGAGCAATAAGGGGCTTTGCACAGGCGGGTTCTGTTCTGACCTTAGATGAGTTACAGTCAGTCTGAACCAGCGGCCTCAATGCCTTACTCTAAGCCAAGGATCACGTGGAACAGAATGTCACAGCTGGACTGACCAAGAGCCCACAGGGTCACTGCAACTTGCTGTTTCAGGGGAGCAACGTCCAAATTAGGGCACTTGGAGATGAGGAGCTGTTCCTGCACAGTGGGGGAGGATTACATAACAGCATGGGCAGCATGGGGTGGCTTTTTGGTGCAACATTCTCTCTTGCTGATTGGCTGCACTCTTATAATTGGCAAAGTCTTAAGCAGGTTAATGCCAATCACATTAAACATTATTACATTGTAAGTGAAGTGAATCACTGGTATTTTGTACCTTACAGACGTGTTAGGCAATACGAACTTTGAACTTTCATTCCTTAATCTAAGTAAAGCTTCCCCTCTGATCCCACACGGTTATATAACTGAACTACTTAAGGGTTTGTGTAAGTCTTTTGTTGATCCCAGGCATTCCTATGGTTACCCCTTATTTTGGGCATTATATAAGCTCCTTGAGAAGCCACATAATGTTTGCTGTGTCTTAGATTGTGCATTACAGTACTGGCTGGCCACTTTGCTAGTCTTGGGCATGTTACCATAAGAATGGTTCTGTACCTATGGGAAAATACCAAGGAAGCATGAGGGAGAGGAAAAGCAGAGCAAGGAATGGTGAGGGGAAAAGGAGGACAGACGGAACAAATGAAGTCATAAAGGAACAGAAACGTAAGAATAAAACAAGTAGGGAGCAAGATTCACCTAGTGAGCTAAGCAGGTGTTTCCCAGTCTATGGACTCGGCAGAAAAGACAGGACAACGTAAGTACTTTAAGGATTTGCATGAATTCCAGGGTTCCTGTACCAACCTGGTCAAGCATGTAACTTTGCTTCAGTTAACAATGGTTATTTGTCAGGCATAGTTTCCTGGTGGAGGATTTATGCCTCTTTAGTTACATATGTAAATTCTGAAATCCCTCCCACGGCTGTGGTTGGACTGTAAAAACCTGGAGAAAACATGGTTGCCCGAGGTGTAGCTGTAAGCCTCTCCCTGCATGCCGTGAACGCCATGAGTCCCGTCATTACTTCAGGGCAATGCTTGGGGATTCCCAAGCCACTCAGCATTTGACCCAAAGTACACAACGCATTTTGACCCAGAGACCAAACTTTTAATGTATAACTTTACACACGTATAACTCCTTCGTTTCCATGGGAGACACCAGCAACAGTGACTAAATTCACGTGGAAGGTGTTTAGAGGGATATAAACAAGGCACTACTGTTTAACGTTTGGCAAATGGAGGTGGCAGGTGAGGAAGCGCTCAGGAGGGTGAAGCACAAGGACCGCCATGAGTTCAGGGTCAGCTGAGGCCACATAGTGAATTCCAAGCTTGCATGGAATACAGAGCGAGACACTGCATTAGACAAAACCAACAACAGTGACGAAAACCATCGTAACGCGATGTAAAATAAGCCATTAAATATAGGAAAGCCATTAAAAGAAAACTAATGGCAAGGGTCACAATGAGGCCATAGATCCTCCATAATCCTCTTTGCCCGTTAGATGTATGGTCCAGCCATGTCAGCGTGCATCTTACAGTTGCTTCCAGAGTGTTCCTTCTCCTTCCCTGTTCTCACTGCTGTAGTCCAAGGGCATCCTTTTCAGTCCGGACCATGGAGCAGCCACTAAAGCATCCTTTGCAATGCAGCCTATGAAGTGCTGGTTTAGAGTTTTATAAAAGATAGCTAGGGAGGTCTGTTTTCATAGAGATGGGCTTTGTGCGGGAGGAAGGAAATGAGAAAGTGCGCTAACAAATTCAGTTTGGTTTAAGTTAAAGATGACAAGTGTGGGATCCTGACAGCGCCTAAGACTTCCTTGAGGAATTAACACATATTAGCTTCAGCGCAGGTCTAAATGGGAAGCTCTCCTTGCAGGGCAGAGCACTCCAATGGACTCTTAGGCAGCAAGCGGACATGAAATACTGCGCATGCGTATTGCTGGAGGTAGGGCTGATGTGGGAGGCAGGCTAGAATCCACGTTGAAAGGATTTTTATCTCTTCTGGGCTATTCCCATCTGGGCTATTTCCTATTCCATTCAGAACTCAGTTTGTGTGTTTTCTTCTCCATACAGTTTTCCTTGCTGTTCTATCCATCCCACCCTCATTGCTGAGTTGTGTTCAGTGTGTGATCTTATTAAGCAAAACACAATGTGGTTCAGGTGCAGTTGTCCCTGTGTGTTCTCAGGCACCACACCACGTACGTGGATTCAAACCACTGCAGGTGAACCATAGTAGGTATTATAAGTAGCATAGAGATTATTTAAAATATGTAGATTATCTGTAGATACCGCCAGACTTTTATATCTGCAGGAGGACCCAGCGCCAACCTCCCACAGATATTTAGGAATGACTGTACTTGACACATATTTACCGGTATTTGGTTGGGAGCTTTCTGAGGGCAGGAACCAGGTGATACTCAAATACAGAATCTTACATTAAAGTTTTTCCGGTTTTCTAAGTGAAGGAGAAAATGCAGTGGCAGTAAACACATGATGTGATATTCCTGGAAAAAAACCCACGAAAGATAGAAGGTAATCTTAAGTATAAAGATTTTTAAATTAATTTTTAATAAAAAAATTCAGTGTTCCTAAGCTTTTGAGTGCTACTCATAATTTTATTAGGGTAGCAAAATAATAAAGCAATTTTAAAAATTATTTTTGCCCAGAGGGAGAAATAATTTTATTTTTAATATTTGTTCTGGAGAAAGTGTATATAGGTATGCAACATTTTACATTTTAAAAAAGGGGGGCCAGGCAAAATGTCTCATCCAGTCTGACGACTTGAATTCAATCTCCAGAACCCTTGTGGTAGAAGGAGAGATCTGACTCTCAGAAGTTGTCCTTTGACCTCCCCTCCCATGCTGTGGCTATGGGTACTTGGAATTTAAATGAGAAATGATTCATATCATAATCCATCTCCCTATCCTAACCACACATATGCCTAGTAGGTAAAGGGCTGAGAACCCTTGAGGGAACTTAGTGAAATAAAGAAATTATATTAAATCATGCTACTAAGAAACTGTGTATGACAGTTAGCTATGCACTAGCCTGGGTGAGGAAAGTCAAGCAGACCGAGGGAGAGCCATGGCTCCTCCAGCCTCTCCCCTGCTCTCCTCCAGCATCTCCCTTGCTCTCCCCTGCTCTCCTTCAGCCTCTCCCCTGCTCTCCTCCAGCCTCTCCCTTGCTCTCCCCCGCTCTCCTCCAACCTCTCCCTTGCTCTCCCCTGCACTCCTCCAGCCTCTCCCCTGCTCTCCTCCAGCCTCCCCCTTGCTCTCCCCTGCTCTCCTCCAACCTCTCCCTTGCTCTCCCCTGCTCTCCTCCAGCCTCTCCCCTGCTCTCCTCCAGCCTCTCTCTTGTTCTCCCCTGCTCTCCTCCAGCCTGTCCCCTGCTCTTCTTCAGTCTCCCCCTGCAGCTGGCTCTCACTGGGACCAGTATTTACTCCTCATGGCTGAGTCTCAGCACAGGCTTCCCAATGGTTGCCATGACTACTGGACCACTACTGGCCAGGGCTGCAGGGACGCCAATCCGAGAGCCTGTCCTTCACACACTTTGACAGTCCCTGGCTTTCTACTTATATTAAGAAAGATTCTAGCCCCAATTGCAAGACACTTCTGGACTCTTTTTCATCAGGTAGGTCACCTATGCCTTCTGGGAACAAATTAAAGCCAGACATTATAGTTACCATCGATCATGCTTATTTCTTCCAGGCTCCTGTAGAACTAAGCTGCATCAGCTTTAAACATACATGATCGCTGCGGACTTTGAAGTATTGTTGAGGCTCTGCAAATGTCCATGGATAGACCATTTGTTCTATTACATGTAAATCTAATTTGCCTTGCAATGAACACAAAGAACACTAAGAACGCGGCTTTGCTGTATCACAAATCAAATAAGCAAAGGTGTTAGCTCTAACAGGTCAGGGGCATTCATTAACACACAAATCCTTTAAATGGTACAAATAGTCAAAATATATTTCGAAGGCTTTCCTAAATTCCAGTCTTCTTTTTGTACGCATCTATCCATGCTCACTCTGAAAACAAAACAAAATAAAGAATAACAACATAAAATAAACACAGAATGCAAAACCTTTCCAAATCAGTCCCCTCACATTCAAACTGTGCTTATTCTCATAGTCCTTAGTGCCTCTCTCTTTACCTCCTCTATTAATTTTTCATCTCTGGGTGAATGAACAAATGTTGAATAGGAGACTGAATATTCAAATGCAGTTCTATTCTGAGCAAGGTCAAATGAATAGCGAAGGGCAGATCCTGCCTCAAAGGCATGATCTTTGTTTTCCCCGTTGCCCTCATTATTTCTATAGTTGGATTGGAGATAGTGCCAGAGGCCAGCTCCAGTCACAGGTTCCAGGGGAGATCCAATGAGGCAATTTATGCCATGAGGATGAGTCCTCTAAACTCAGGTTATAGTAACCTGTACTAGATGTCTGGTTTTACTGGAGCAATTGTCCACGCTCCCAAAGACAAATGATTTCCGCCCACCCAGCATGCATAATGTGGCCTTTTATGTACACTTTGTCAAATACAAACATATAATGGTCAATCAACAAACTTAATCCAGCCTTCTGAAGCCTTATAGGAGCCATTTATAATTTTAGTGAGATAGCAAAATAAGTAGGTAATTTTTAATTATTTCTGCCCCTGGGGGAATCAGTAGAAGGTCTTCAAATTTCTGCTTAGATAATACCACAGATTTTATTATATAAATACTAACAAGCAGGGAAATACAGAATGATGATAAGTTTAAGAGGAAGATAAACAGAGTCCTCACTATATGTTTACAAGTGCTTATTCTTCTTTCTTTCTTCTTTCTTTCTTTCTTTCTTTCTTTCTTTCTTTCTTTCTTTCTTTCTTTCTTTTTTGGTGGCTAATATCTTCAAAGGTTCATAGTCAGGTTCACAGGGTTAAAATGTGGTTTTGAAAAATGGCAGTTTATTCAGAGCAAAAAAGCCACATGGCTGGCCTCAGGTTTTTTAGATCAAGCCTGGATGAACACTGTCCAGTATTTTGGTCTAAGCTGTTCACGTGCCAGGCAGCATCTTATCTCTTGCTCCTGTTCTCTAGTCCTGGCCCCATCCTGTCATAGAAGAAGCAATCTCTAGATTTCCTTGGTTATTAAATAACAGGGTTTGGTTAAGGGCTTCAACAACGCGAGACAATATCAGCGGACTCGGTCCTTTGTCCTTTGATTCCGTGCCATGCCGGTCATTTGTATTGGAAGACAGGAGGTTGTCTCTTGATGAATAAAGAATAAAGTGACAGACGAGGGCCCAGAAAGAATGTGGGGACCAAGGGAAGGAATGCGTGGCAACACTCTCTTCTGGACAGGCTGTGACCTTTGCACCCATGAACTCAGAGCAACTCTGGTTACCCGCAAAGACTTGCAGAAGGTCCAGCACCTCATCTGTCAACAGGAATGGAGAAGGGGTTCATGAGCCCCCCACCCCGCAGCCAATGGAGGAAGGTCAATGATTTTCCCTCAGTGTTTTCACCCCTACTCAGCTGACGTGAGCGAATAATAAATAACCATGCACCCATGGTCATAGGAGCGAGTGACCTTTACATAAACTCAGGCCAAAAAATAAGAAGAGGACAAGTGGGAAAGCAAAAGGGGTCCAGAGGGAGTGGGAGGGGGAAAAGAAGGGGATGGGGTTGACTATGATCAAGATACATTAGATACGCCTTGGAAAATTGTTAAGGAATAGATTACAAAGCAGGTTTTAAAAAATAAGTAAAAGTGAAAATTCAAAGAAGTATGTCTGGATGATGCAATCATTTCATACTAAGCCAAAACAGTCCCTAAAATGGGCTGCCTCATTGTATAAGTTTAAAATCTAGTTCGATTTTCAGCCCCCTTTGTAAGCAGAGTGTTCTTAGACGGTTAACTTCATAAAGAGCGATTTTCCTCATGTAGACTGCGTTTTGATTGCTTTACATAAATGATAAGGGCATCTGGTTTGTGCTTTTTGGAAGAGATGTTTTGAGGGATACAGGAATGATGGCAAACTTCCTTTTTTTCTTTGCCACAGATTGTCATGCTATGATCCAGATATGCTCCAAGGCTAAAAGCTTACAATTTATTTTCAAACGCCTGACTCCCACGCCCTCCTTTCATCCCTCCGTATGGCAAATTCTTGGTTTCAAAGAAAATCTCTGATTTGTATGTGATTGTAATTTAAGAGAGAGAGACAGACAGAGAGAGAGACAGAATAGAGAGAGTATTTTAGGAATGAATGTTACAAAGGCAAAAAAAAATTTATTTTAATAGATACTTACTTGTTCTGAAAAAAATTGGATGTAAATGTAAATAATGTATTAACCTATTTTTCCAGTCAAAATTACAATTCTTAGAACACAGGGACTGCTCAGTATTCTAGTGACTCAGCCCTACAATAATACTACTTGCTATGTGTGTGGTATTGTGTTATATGTGTATGTCCTCCTAGTTCACATAGGCAATCCTTGAGAAGTAGGGGCCATGTTTTAGTTCCCACAATAGTTCATTCAGCGAGCATGCCCAGTAGATGCTCTTGTAGCCCATCTCATTTTAAATACAGGATTTCAGTAATTGGGAGAAAAATAGCTGCTAGTAGGACAAGTTTACTTCTCTGTGAAGGATGACTTTCAATAGATTAGGATCCTCGTGTTCTTCAGAAGTGCTGAAGGACACATCACAGGGATGATTTCTAAGCCACGAACCAATTGCCAGGCATACTGGGTAATGGCCTCAGTAGCAGCACAATAATGGCAGACGAGAGCAGAGGCTAAGAATGCAGGTCAGGGTAGGAATGGGACTACAGGGCGGCAGGGACTACAGGCCATGATGCGCTGCTAGGTTTACATACTGTAGATCTTTCGCCGTCAGATGAAGCCACTGTGAATCGTCCTAAGAATGGGGCTTGCGGGACAGAAGTACGAGTTGGTGAACAAAGCAAGGCAATGGACTAGACTGTCATTAGAAGCAATGTCTGGGAAACTAGACCCTCTCTCTGAGAGTCGTGGCATGAAAACATAGCTCCATTGGGAGAGGGGGCGGTGTTGAAGCATTCTAGGCATTTCTTTCCCAAGAAACCCATGGGCAGGGGTCTTCCGTGCTAAATTTTATCGACTTCTCAGAGCTTCTGTAAACTATTTCCAGTGTTCAATTTCTCATGTCTGAAGTTGTAGGCATTGCGTGCTTTTCTGAATGCTACGACCAAACACTGGAGATAAGCTATGATCCAGATATGCTCCAAGGCTAAAGCTTTACAATTTATTTTTAAACTGCCTGAATCCCCCGCCCTCCTTTCATCCCTCAGTATGGCAAATTCTTGGTTTCAAGAAAATCTCTGATTTGTATGTGATGTAATTCTAAGAGAGAGAGAGAGAGAAAGGGGAAAAGGGCTTATTTCAGTCTCCTGTTTAAGAAGGGGTATGGTCTATCATGGTGGGGAAGGCATGGCTTCCAGAGCATGAGGCAGCTAATCATAGAGCATAGGTAAGCATGGAAACAGAAAATGAACAGAAGTAGGTCCAGGCTACACAATTTTGAGGCCCAGCCCTAGTGACTCTCTTCTTCCAACTAGATCCCTCCTCCTAAAAATTTCACAAGTGGATATCACCAACACATGGAGAATATTTTACTTTCAAACCACAGCAAACGTCATCCTGTGTGCTATACAAGAGTCCCTGGATCCTTTAAAGGGACACAAATAATGTCCCTGGACCCTTTAAAGGGACACAAATAATGCCCGGGCTCTCTCTACCAGGTTCTGATTAATTAGTCTAAGATTGGGTTTTGACATTCATATGCATTTCATAAAAATAAATCTGATGTTTTTTTTTGAGAACTGCTTTGAGAGAGTATGAAGAAGGATGGCACAAGTTTCAGGTGTGGGTACAACTGCGCAGGGTTGTAGAAGCTGCCAGGCTGAGGGCAACTGCAGCAATTACCCAGCATCCTTTGACAGTATTGGTACAATAGAGCAGCCATTTGGGCTGGAAGAATCTAGAAGAGGTTGTCTTAATGAGAGCTTAGGTTCCACTTGGCACTGGACAGGAGCCAAACGTCATCCATTAATCAGTAGGTTAGTGTTCGTTTGTTCATGTGGAGTCATGTCGCTGTGTTGCCAGCATGGGGCTATGATAAAAGCAGGCAAAAGTAGACGAGACCACGCTCTGCAACGAGTAGGGGACGCTGACATAGCATCATGTAAAAGTTTGAACTGAGAACCATGGGACACATGGGCAGAATTAGGAGAGAAACAGTACTGTCTCTGGTGAATTATTTGGGATAGGGCAGGAGGCATCAGGGTGGAGCCGGTGCCATGGGAGTTAGCACGAAGGTAGAGAATGGCTTGCTGTGTTTTGAGAACAATGTGTAGTGTAATTAGGTATAATGAGGCCAGTGTCACATCGCGTGGAGAGCCCGAGAGTCACCTTAGTGAGCATCAGATTTCCCCAGTATGCAATAGGAATCTCCAACAGGTCCTTGGGAGGGAGTCAGGTCAGGATTCCTTTCAGAGACGTCTACCCTTGGGGTAGACAACACAAGTTTTGAGAGAGCCTGACCATGACAGGAGGGAAGGAGTAGTTAAGAGAATGGAATGTTTTAATAAGATCAGGACAGGTGGGATGACAGCAAGTGGCATGTTGGAGAGAAATTGTGTAATACTGCCCTGAGCCCATGCACTCTTCCCATTGATACAGCGGCCCCCAAGTGACTATGAGTTCACTTAAACTAGTCACAAGAAAGGACATAATGTCATTCTTGGTGTTTAATGATCTTTGTGTTCATGACACAGGTGACCACAATTCCCACCTATAGATTTATATAGCAGATAATTGCCAATCACATCTCCTAAATATGATCACACCAGTTGAAGCACAACACACTCCTTCCTCTTTGAAAGAAAAAAATGCTTGGATCAGAGATGCGTGACCAAGCCAGTTAGAATCAGGTGTTTCCTAAACTCCCGCAACAGGACACATTGAGTCGTGGGGTGATTTCGGGACCCTGCTGTCTCCCTTCCACTCTCAGGGTATTTCCAGAACCTGTGGGTCCTGGCTTCTTGGTCTTCCTAATCCGCAGTGTCTGCAAGCTTTCTGCTGGCAGGCAGAGGACTGGAACCCACCAGCCCCCTCAAGCCCGGTATAGGTGTACCTCTGCCCCAGACCGGTAAATAACCACACTGCAGCATCCTCCTCAGGCATGGAACTGTCATTCAAGTGCTGTGAAACTATGGCTTGGATTTCTCACCCTCTGCTTCCTCTCCATGGGAGGGAACAGTCAAAGCTGAATCTGTCAGATCCTATTTCTGGAAAAAAAAATCTTTTAATTTATCAGGAGAAGAAACCACAGGAAATAAAATCTGGTTGGTGTATAGAACCGCTCTCATTTAGCAAGACAAACGTTAAGGAAGTGTCTGGAGAGCCAGAAACACAGCGATTTTGTTCAATGGCTGTCCGTGAAAGGATCCATTATCCTGGTGATGCCCCGCCTGTGGGAGTAGCAGAGCAGGTGGGCAATGACAAATTGTTGGTACAGACCTGAGAAACCTGGGACAGGCTTCTCACAGGCCACAGACTCGAGATGCACCTGAGAATAAATTCACAACATCATTTAGAACAGTAGTTCTCAAACTGTGGGTCACTAGACCCAAGGGGTCACCTAGAACCATCTGCATACCAGATATTTACTTTATGATGACTCATACAGTAGCAAAATTACAGTTAGGAAGCAGTAATGCAAATGCTTTTATGGTGAAGGAGGGGTCACCACAATATGAGGAACTGTTTTAAGGGGTTGTAGCATTAGAAAGGTTGAGAGCCACTGCTTTAGAGTCTCACAGAGTCCAGAGCTAGAGAAGGGCAAATATTTTTTTAATTAATTTATTTATTTATTAAAAATTTCCACCTCCTCCCCTCCTCCCATTTCCCTCCCACTCTTCCCCCTGCCCCTCCCTCTCCAGTCCTAAGAGAAGTCAGGGTGCCCTGCCCTGTGGGAAGTCCAAGGCCCTCCCCCCTCCATCCAGGTCTAGGAAGTGTGCATCCAAACAGACTAGGCTCCCCAAAAAGCCAGTACATGCAGTAGAATTAAAACCTAGTGCCATTATCATTGGGTTCTCAGTCAGCCCTCATTGTCAGCCACGTTCAGAGAGTTCAGTCTGATGACATGCTCGTTCAGTAAGGGCAAATATTTTACTACAAACTAAAACTGACAAATGCATTGTTCTCATCTCATTAACTGAAAGAATTCATGGCCACGGTGAACACAAAAGAATCCAAGTGCAGAAGAGATGTGAGTTGATCTTCCTCTGTTTACCAGCAATGTGAATTCTGTCTGAAGTCACTGCATCTGACTTCTGATTACTGTTTCCAACAGGACACTCAGTCCTAGGAAGGATTCATTAAGCCATTTAATTCCAAATAACCTTCCTGCAGGTAACTTATCTAAGCAGAGTCTTAGCGTCCTCTCTTACCACCAAATTTGAATACAGACATAATAAGGAAGCTGATCATTTTCCATTTCTGTGACTTGTGAGGCTTATATTTGGACATCTCTTACATGAGAAAACATTTTCTAAAATATCAGAAACAGTAACAATAAATACTTAATATAATAATGAAGATGTCATTGTAACTCAGGATGGATTTCTTTAAAATGTGTGCACTATATTTTCGGACCCTCACCAAGTGCCATTTTAAGACCACTGTGAAAACACGTGGGAATCAGGGCCAGGCATCAGCCAATGATATTGACTTAAGGCTCTGGGGGTCTCTGTGATTACAGATGCAGTGATTTATACTCCTTTTTGAGCCCTGCAACTTAGGAATCCAGACTGAAACTGTGTCCCAGCCTCCCTGAATGACTGTCATCAGGCAATCAGAATTTCTAGACTCTGACTTTCTAAGTATGTTTTCATTGCCTGGTATAAATATTTTGACAGTAGCCTATGCACAGCAATAACGTTTTGCATAACAAGAAATCAGCAGGTGCAGCCAAAGGGAAACGGGCTGCTTGAGGAGCCATTCTCAGTGTGGATGACTTGACTCTCCTGAATGTACTACCGTTGTTATGATGACAGCCGCAGTATAACTGGTTGCTATGGATGACATATATCCCCCAAATACAAACAAATAAATAAAAAACAAATAAATAATAAACAAACAAATAAAAACCCTTCTTTGGGAATAAAGTAAGAGCTACCTAGGTGAGTTCGTGGAGAGGTGATTCAATGCTGAAGTGTACTTGCTGTTTTTGCAAAGAGCAGAGATTCAGTTCCAAGCACCCACGTGGCAATACACAGTTGCCTGCCGTCCCAGTTCCAGGGAATTTCATGCCTCTTTCTGGTCTCCATTGGCACCAGGCATGCACATGGTGTACATACATACATGTAGGCCCTCACATAATGTGCATAAAATAAAAATAAATCTTACAGGGAAAAAACTACCTAGACAAATGAAGGAAACTCTCAAGAAGTTCTTCATTCAAAATTCCCACTTCTCATGGAAGCCACCGTCTTACTTTCTGTGAAGACGCGCTCCCCAGAGCTCGTTGAATATGTGTTTTTAGTGGGAAGGAAGAAGGAAGAAGATTATAGGAAAAGAAAAACACAGGTTTGCTGAGTCGGTGATCATAGGCAACGATAACAAACTCTTGGATTGATTAACTGTCCCCTAAGACAGAGGGCAGGTAAGCAACTGCTAGACTAAAGAGTGGAAGTCACCTGTAGAGCAGACAGTCAAATCAGTGTCATTAGGAGGCTCCCTAGGCTTGACTCACACACATCTATTTTCGCTGTGGGCTTAAATAAAAGGTCTTGGGATGGGGAGAGGGCCTGATGGCTAAGAGCTTGCTGTGCAAGCATGAGGACTGGAATTTTGATTCCTGGGACACACTTAATGCCAAGTGGGTATGATGTGAGTCTAGCCTCAGAGAGTAGAGAAAGGAAAAGCACAGAGCAGGCTGGCTAGTAAGACTAGCCATATTGGTGAGCTCTGGGTCTGATAGAGAAACTGGCCTAGTAGAATAAAGCAGGTGATTGAACAAGGATGGTTTCTGACATCCATGTTTTGCCTACATATGCATACACGCACCCTTGCACATACATGTACATGTGCATACCCATACCTATGCACATGCATGAAAAAATTCTTGACAGTGGCTTTAAAATATAATACACTTATTCTTATGAAATCTATGAGTTGAGCTGGTGTGTTTGTTTAAATGACTGTGTGTGCGTGTGTATGCATGTGTGTGTATGTGTGTGTGCGTGTGTATGCATGTGTATGTGTATGCATGTGGAGGCCAAAGGACAAACTCTGGTGTTATCCTGAGGAACACTACCCACCTCCTCTGATACGGGGTCTCTTCTTAGCCTACTCTGAAGGGCCAATGAGCCCCAAGGATCCTCTTGAGAGGATTCTGCCTCTCAGCACTGGATGACAAATGTCATTAGGCATTTTTATATAAGTTTCAGTGGTTAAACATTTGTCCTTACACCTGTGAGGTAAACATTTTACTGGCTGAGCATATCTCCAACCTGCTATATTTGCACTTTTATTGCAAAATGTTAGTCAGATAGGTGTGGTGGAGCACACCTACAATCCCAGGACTCAGTAGGTGGAGACAAGAAGATCAGGAGTTCAAGGCCAGCCTGGATTATATAAGTGAGTAAGAAGTTAGTCTGGCTCATCTTTCAAATTAACAAACAAACCAAGCAACAAACAAAGAAACAACACACTAAAGTGTTAAGTGTTTCTCATTTTACATACTGTGTGTCTACAGAGGAGGAAACCAACACTTCTCAACAATAGACTTCATTTCCTTTACCAAGATAGATTTAGAAAACCAGAGTCATGTGGATTAGAAGAAGGAGATTCTCCTATTAGTGCTAGAATTTCTAGAGCTAGACTTTCTGTTAAAGCATTCCTATTTGTGGAACTAGCATGCAAACAGAACTTAAAGAGAAACTAAAGCACATACAAAATAGAAACAGTCCATTAATGGCACAAAACCTTTGGAAAATTATTTTGGTAATTTATTAAGCTTATGTGTGTGAACAGCTGTAGAGAAAACATTTAACCCAAACAAATTTATCTAATATAAAATAATTTCTTTCTCTCTGATTTTCTAGGTTACCAGTTTGCTATATTAATTTTATGTAATTTTACTAAAATAAGATAAATGTAACATTGTGATTAACTTTCTCCCCCTTTCTTTCTCTCTCTGCCTCCTTCCCCTTCCTCCTCTCTGTCTCTGCCTCTCTCCTTTTATATGTCTCTCTCTTCTCCCTTCTCTTTCTTATTTTGATCATAAGTCATTCCATCTCAATTGCCCTAAATGAATACTTTAAATCTTCAAAAACACTGATTTTAAATTATTGGCTAAAACAAGTAGAGATCAGGCAAGCTACCAATCACTTAATGACTGGCCCTTTCCTTACAGCGTGGTTGGCTTACCTTACATTATACAATGCAAGACGAATTCAGAAACATGAACGTTTCCCATTCACTGACTCCCCTTTGAAAGCCATCAATAGTATACTTTGTGGGTTTAACAGCTAGGTTTGGAGCCTCATACTTCTTAGAATTTTTCAAGAAAATTTAATAGTCTGACATATTTTAATGTGGCAACTATCCCAGAATATTTCTTCTGGATGTTGAAACGGGAGTCCTTAACTCAGATGTAGAATCCTTGTGCTCTCTCCAGGTTCTTTTCCTGTTAATGAAGGAAGAGCAATGGAAACTCAAGCAAGATGATGCAGGAACAGATCAGCGGCTATTGGAAGGCACATAACAGAACATGGAGAGTCAGAGCTTAGTGGTTATTGAAAAGATGGAAATGCTTTCCCAAGTTTTGATGCTCAGTCCTGTGTGGGTGAAGACTCAGTTCTCCTCTGCATGTTTACAAGGCTAGGGGAAGATTGATGAAGCTTCCATTTCTTGGAGTTAGTTAGAACTAAACCATTTCTGTGGAAAGGGAACGATAGTTCTTCTTTGACTGGAGTGCTAGCTCGCTGAATTCGGGCAACTCTCAGAAACCTGCAGCAGAAATTGCTGTTATCTTGGATTCTGACATACCTGGGCTGACTCACAGAGGGAAAATCCATAAATTCTGTTTTCCTACATAGATGACTGAGCATTAGAAGCCTAGTTCTTTTTGTCGATTTCTGTAACTGTGTTCAAAAATACCAAAAGTAGCTATTTAATATGCTCAGAACAAAGTACCTGGATAGGCACCAAGACTTTAACACTGTACTCAGTTAAATTTTTTCCAGGAAATGATTGGGCCTCATTTCTTTCTTGATAGCCCCTTAAACCACAGGATTAGATGATGCTTCAAAGTGACTCATAGATGTTCTTTAGAATCTGTAATTTACATGTCTGCCTAAAATACAGTATAATCATAAGCAAAACTGCACAAAGGAAAGAGAAAATACTGCGTCTTAGATTTTAAAGGATTTTTCTGCTCTCCAAAACATGATTCATTCCTAGTCTAACATGTATAAAAATGTTTGATACAAGTATTTTAAAAATAAAAGAGTGAGAGAAAAAAAGAAAAATGTTGTTTTAAATGTAGATCTTTTTCTTTTATTAAAAACAGAATTTTTTATGCCAGATATTCTGATTATGGCTTCTCCTCCCTCTACTCCCTCGAGATCCTCCCCATCTCTTTTCCCATCCAAACCCACACCCTTTCTAGCTCTCATTAGAAAGCAAACATGAATCTAAATTATAAGAATGATAATAAATAAAATAAGATGAAACAAAACCAGACTGGACTAGGACAAAACCAACCAACTAAGCAGCAAACACACAGAAGAAAAGGAGGCAAAGAAAAGCTTTAAGAAACACACATATAGATACAAAGACACACACACACAGAGAGAGAGAGGGGGGGGGAGGGAGGAATCCCATTAAAAACACAAATTCGGAAGCCATAATATATACGCAAAGGACCCACAAGGTAAAAAAAAATAACAGAAATGCCCTGGCAAAACACGAGATAAAGAACCTCTAAAGACTTCATTCACTGAGTTCATTTTGCGTTGGCCATTTATTGCTGGGCACGAGGCCTGTCCTTAAGAGTGGTTTGTGTCCTTGATAAGCATCAGCTGGAGAGCATTAAGTTTTCATTTGTAAGTGGTTATTATTTGGAGATGGATTCTGGGTTAGGGATGGGGGCTTGTGTCCACTTCTCCTCTCAGCACTGGTCCCCTCCTTGGACAGACCCAATAGGGCCCAGCGCATGCTGCCACACTCTCTGTAACTTCGTATGTACATTGGTCCTGCTGTATTTAGAAGGCCTAATTTCCTTGGCGTCCTCCATTCTGTTGACTCTTTTAACCTTCCTGCCTCCTCTTTGGATTAACATCCTGAGCCTGGAGGGCAGGAATATGATGGAGGCATCTCATTTAGTACTGAGTGTTCCAGGTCTCTTATTTTCTGTACATTATCCAGCTGTGGGTCTCTGAATTTGTGCCCATCTAGTGCAGGAGGAAGCATCTCTGATGATGGCTGATCAAGGCACTGATTCATGAGTATAGCAGTCATTAGGAGTCATTTTATGACGACATCCCTTTAGTGAAACAACAGTATTTGGTTTTCCAATAGGTCCTTGAACTATATGGTTTCAGGTTCCTGGCCACCCAAGCAGTGGTGGACATTAGTCAGGGTTCTCTAAAGTCACAGAATTTATGA
The DNA here is from genome assembly GCF_903992535.2 of Arvicola amphibius. Classification (NCBI taxonomy): domain Eukaryota; kingdom Metazoa; phylum Chordata; class Mammalia; order Rodentia; family Cricetidae; genus Arvicola; species Arvicola amphibius. Next base: position 30,015,844 of record NC_052054.1, read on the forward strand.
AATGAAAATCTCTCTCTCTCTCTCTCTCTCTCTCTCTCTCTCTCTCTCTCTCTCTCTCTCTCTCTCTCTCTCTCTCTCTCTTTCTCTCTGCATTTTCTTCCATTGTTCTTATACAGGGTCCCAACAGGAGGTATGGCCCAGATTAAAAATCAGAATTATAGGTATGCTGTCTTCCTGCCTCAAGATCCAGATCACAAGTGTGCCCTCCATTTTTGGATTATAGCTCAGTCCAGATATAGTCAAGTTGACAACCAGGAATAGCCACTGCAGGGTCTTAAATCCAATCAGATATTGGTTGGTTCCTCCTACAGTGTTGAGTCACTATTGCTATTGCATCTTACAGCCAGGTCATCACTGTAGCCTGAAGTGTTTGTAGCTGGATTGGTGTTTACCTTTCTCTTTTGGTAGCATGCAGAGTACCTTCCAGTACTATAAACACTAGTTATAGGTAGGCACCGGCTTGACTTCTCCTTGTTCAGTGAGTTGTGTGGGTGCTGTCTTCGGCGAGAGGGCTTTCTCATCAGATTGTGGAGAACATCCAAGAGCCTTGGCAATATCCTGAGCTGTCTGGGGGTCCTGAGCTGTTGGGGGGGAGGTCCTGAGCTGTCTGGGGGTCCTGAGCTGTCTGGGGGGGGTCATGAGCTGTCTGGGAGGGTCCTGGGCTGTCTGGGGGGGGTCCTGAGCTGTCTGGGGGGAGCTGAGCTGTCTGGGAGGGTCCTGGGCTGTCTGGGGGGGTCTTGAGCTGTCTGGGAGGGTCCTGAGCTGTTTGGGGGCGAGTTCCCAAATGGGAGGGGTCCGGCAGGGGGGTGGGGTCCAACAGGACTCACTTGATCATTCCTGGCACTGGAAGCTTCATTTGGTGACAAGAGATTGCCAGCTGGGGTTCCATCTTTGCCGTTATTTTGCAATTTCCTTTAGTTCATCTCCATACCATACAGGTTTTAGGAAGTTTCCATTGTATTAATTTTGAATAAGGCTCCTCAAATGGTCCTTACTTTTAGCCATCTTTCCCCACATTCCCTCTCTTGCTTCCTCTTCTCACCTTCCCATTTGATCACCCTCACCATTACTGGATTTCACCCTCATTCATCCACCTGAGAATTTCATGAATTCTCTCTTTAGTAGATGCATAATGCTGCATTGTGTCAATGTGCCACCTTTTAATCCATTAATGGACATCTAGGTTGTTTCCAATTTTGGGTTTTTAAGAATGCAGCAGCAACGAACATGATTGAACAAGGGTTTCTGTAGTAGGATGAAGTATCCTTTGGGTGTATGCCCAAGGTGATAAACAGATCTTACTGGAAAAAGAATCCTTGAATACTGGGGAAAAGCATTGATAGGAAGTTCGAGACTGACTTTTATTGCATTTTGACATAAAAACTGCATTTTGAAATACAGATGGGACATTTTTGAAAAATCAGTAACATACCTATTACATCTTTACTGAAATGCACTCAAATTAAACAGCTGAAAATGTTCCAAGCGTTCAGAGTAAAATCTTCCTAAATCAATGAAAAACTAAGAGAAGTCAGGAATCTTTTTGAAATGAGTGGGGGGAAAATGGTGAAACTAAGATTGTGTTGAAAGCCCAATTTCTAGCCTTAAATTCTCATGCTAAAGAAGAAAGGCATCTGGGGCGAGGGCTCAGCTGGCACCGTGCCTGTTGTGCAAGCATGAGGACCTGGACTTGTACCACCACTGCTCACAGAAAACCTGGGTGTGGTGGTGCCTCCTTGCAGCCCTAGTGCTAGGGGGTGGAGGCTGATGAATTCCTAGAGATCTCTGACCAGCCAGCTTCACAAGTCATTGATTCCGGATTCGGTGAGGGACCCTGTCTCAAAAAACAATCAAGAAATACACCTACTGTCAACTTCTGACCTACACAGAAATATAATATACCCATAAACACACACACAACACACACACACACCCCACACAAATGCACACGAACATAAACACTACAAACACACTGGCACACATGTACACAATTTAAAAAAAATTTTAAATGATGAAATGGAGCAAAATATCCAAGTTCAAAAGTGATGGGTAGAGATTCACGAGACAGCCCAACAGATGTTAAGGAGACAAATTAGTTAAGTAAAAATCAAAGATACAAACAAGCATATTGAGAAGATTTTTTTTCTGAAAGTGGTGAAATGTCGCATTTATCTCAAGATTTACCGAGAAAAATAAGAAACATAAAAAATAACATTAACAATACAAAAAAGAGACCATTGTCACACAGCCAGAATTATGGCATTATAAACAAGTGGGAGAAAACCTTTTGGAAACACAAATTTAGAAATTGTAGGAAAGGTACACAGTCCTCAGAAAATGAAGACCGGCACAAGAGGAAACTTGACTTGTGCTTTTAACTGTTTGTTTCTGCAAGGGTGGACAGCAAGAATGCTGACATGATCGTGCGGGTTCCAGCGCTGTTCCCTCCCGCTTGTCCTTCGCTCCATGGCAATAGCCCCTGCCTCTGGCTATTGCACGTATCTTCCTTCTACCAAGGGCCAAGACACTGTTTCTACGGAGGAGTAAGTTCCCAGCTCCAGAGTGCCGTGTCTGGGCACAACGGGGGCTCACAAGGCTCCTTCTGGCCATGTGAGAGACAGAAGGAGCGGAGGCTTCCCCTGTCCCCGGAGATCTAGTTCAGATGCAGAGCAGCCTGCCTGCTGCAAAGGGCCTCTGTGGAGAGTTATGTCCCTGCTGCACTGGAGGAGCACCAGGGGCCTTGACCTGGTCTGCACTCTTGGTGCTCTGGAGCTGACTAACTTCTCAGAGGCATTTTCTGAACCCGAGCCAACCCGAGCCCAGGTCGGAGTCCTCTGTCCATGCTGCTTCTGCATGGCTGGTGTCTTCAGAGAATCCAGGGCATCCACCGTGGGGAAGATGGGAAGGGATAATGGTGGAGAAAAGCTGAAGGCTGCAAGAACTGTGGGTGAAAGTGCAGAGAGATTCTCATTCCCCGCTTCCTATCAGGATGAATGCCACTCAGACACACAGTTCTCACATGGGGGACGTATCTCTGACATAGCAGAGCTTTCTTAACTGCACAGCACTGGAAAAAACGCAACGCAACCAACTGACATACCTGTTGTCCTCGGTGCCAGAAGGAACATTTACATTTTCAAGCGTAATAGCTACAAATTGTATGAATCTTCCAAAGAATCTGACCTGAATTCTTTATCAGGAAAAAGAAAACCTTTCCCAGAAGACTCGGATCTTCAGGTGTATGGCACAGAGTGAGAGGTCAGGAATAAGTTCAGAAACGATTTGAAGCCATGAGAGTTGTAGCCATTTTATGGTAGAAGGATATCACTGTGATGAGAATGTAAAATTGGTGAGAACGCCAATCATCGAGTAGAATTTTATTTAGGCTATTTCAGGGCAGATGAGTTTTAGAGCAATATGCAAAATAGGAGTCATTTACTTAAAAAGTAAAAGAAAGCTGGTATTTCATTGAATCGAATGCAAGATAACCCAATTCCAGAAATATTAACATATGAAAACTTAATTATTTTAAGTGAGGCAAGCGTTTCATGAATACTTTCATTAAAAGATATTGTTGAATGTTGCACATCTATAATCCTCGCACTCAGGAGGTTGAGGCACCATTGAGAGTTCACATTCAAGACAAGTCTGTATTACATAGAAGATGATACTGTCTCAACCTGGTGTGAAGATGGGGGAGAGAGAGTTTAAAAAGCTCTAAAATTATAAAGTCAGGTATTATGAAAAGAGAATGGGATAGGACAGATAAAGGAGCCCCAATGCATCTGTTCATCGATCGATCCATCGATCCATCCATCCATCCATCCATCCATCCATCCATCTTCTTTTATGCTATGTACTTTTACACTGCTCAAACTTCTTATACAGGACATGCATTCAAGTGGCCCGTGTATGTGGGTGATTCTGGTTCACACTGTGCTATTCATGAATGTGTCAGTCACTGGTTTTTAGTATATGAACAAATGGCTCCATAGATGCTTTTCGTCGGCATAGTTAACACAATTCATGGAAGGTCAAAGCAATTTTCTGTTTGTGCTTCAACGGCACATTCCTACCTGCTGGGAAGTAGACCCAAGCTTCCTGCGGGTTGTGTTGATTCAGCTTGGTCTTCTGGAGTTACCGGGCATTAACAGTTGGAATGGAATACTGCTGCTTTGGTTAGGGTCCTCCACTGGCAGCAGTTTGTGGTGTGTGGCGTGAATTATGTTCTTTTTATATAATATCAGTGCTTTAAGTGTGTGGCTGCATGGGAAGAGCTGATGGTGTGTGGCAGCCAAGATCCAGGGTAAAGGTGATTCCCTCCAAGTTCATCTGCTATCTCACTTCGGGGAGGAGAGAACCCAGATCCAGGTCAGCAGGCAAAAGGTTTGTGGGCAGAAGAACACAGGCCAAGGAAGGCAGCTGAGTGCAGGAAGTGGCCCTGCTTTATTATTCGTGAGTCCCGCTGCTTCTGAGAACATTCTGTACCGTGTACAAAGTTGGCTTAGTACAAATTCCAAAGTCGTGTTTTTTTTTTAATCATGCAGAATCTCATTTTCAGAGTAGGCAGATAAGTAAGTTGATAGTTAAACATTTGTAAACCAATACATTCCAGCAAAATCCGCCCATTGGCCATGTGGCCAAAGGACACCACAATACTTTATTCAGTGGAGAAAACAATGTTCTCAGGCTCCCTGGAAAAATACACTCACTCATGTCTTCCTTTATTCGGGAAACAGTGTGTTGAGCACCTACTGTGTGCACTGTGATATACTGGGAGCAGACATAGCTGAGAACAGACAGGGATGTCCCTGCCACCACAGTGCTACCATTCTGGTTGAGCTGACAGAAAATGAACCAACAAAGAATCTATAGATTGTGACAATGGCAGAAAGAATTCTAGCAGAGCGTCAGAGCAGGTGACGTATGGGAGCAAAAGTGAGTAGGCACAAGCCAAGTCTCCATTAGGACATGCCACTGGAACTTGCTGCTGAAGGGTGACAACCAACACAATGGAAAGAAACCTTCTTGGGGGTCAGGAGACCTGGAGCAGCAGGCACTGTCCTTCATGGAATGTGGTGTCCATCTCTGGGGGGTCTCCTTTCTCTTTGATCACCTCCCATTCCTGCAGAGGGACAATGTGTGAATCTAAGTCGTCACTAAGCAGCCAACTAAAGAATAACTATCATATGAAAAAAATCTGTGAAGAGCGATATGATAGTTCTGCCAACTGGGACTTCCCAGAAACTCTCTGCTAGGTAGGCAAAGTAAAACCTAATTGCATTTGGGCAGTTCTGGTTGGTAGTGCCCAGTGCCCAGCGAAAAGACAGAAACTGTCTTTCCAGATTCACTTGTTCTGCGTATTTTATTATATACATTACACCCATCACCTTGTGTATCTGGCTCCTTTCACTTAGCATGTTCTCTCCCAACTTCTCGATGTTGTAGCATGTTTTAGCATTCATTTCTTTTCATGACAAGATATGTTTTCGCCCCATGCATATGTCATAATTTATCTACTCACTCTCCTATTAACTAGATATCGACCCTTCACCTTTCTAGCATCTGTGACCACTGGCACTATGAATAACATATACATGTATTGGTTTCAAAACCTGTGCTTAATTTCTTTGGAGTAGATACCCAGGAATTAAATTGCAGAGTCATATAGTAATTCTTGGTTTAGATTTTTGAGGGAAAAGGCATGTTGCTTAAAGTCAAACAGGTAATATAAATTATTGTACAATCCACTAAGAGAAAGGCAGCCTGTTTTCTTGCCTTTTTCTTCCTGCTGCCAACTGTGGCCCCATTGCTCCTTTGAGACTGAACAAGGTTGAGGCCTTCACGCCAGATCTCCCACCTGGGATCAGATGCCTCCCAGCAGTGAGCTCTAATGACTATGAGGTTGATTCCCAATCCGAGAACATGTGAGCTGAACTGTGTTCTGTTCCCGTCTCCCACCATGGATTTTAGGAGCAATCCCTGAATCAGTCGTGTGCAGAGAGCTATTAGCCAAGGTTAATTAGTGCCACCGAAATGTAAGTAATGAACGAAGTGAGTCACGCATTAGTGCGGTTTTATGGCGGCTACGCAGGAAGGGTAGATCAGATGTACAAATCTAAACTACAGGGAACACTGGGCAGCTGAATCATATGTCTGATTGAATATGTTCCTTAAAATAATTGTTCTGCGGCCTTGGCTGAACTGTTCTCTTGTTAGAGCACAGCAGTGACCTCTCTGAACCCGTTAAGGAAGTCCAGCACTCCTGGGAGAGGGAAGCAAGGCAACCACACTCACAGTACAGAGCTGAAGCATGTCCTGCCCTTGGCCATTTTTCCTGTGGTTCTTCCATTGGAGCACCTTGTAGCTCAGAAACCTGCGTGAAATGACAAGCAGAGGGAGTGTGGAATGAAGTGACGGAGAGAAAAGACGAAAGTTTACCATCCACAACCTGTGCTTCTCTGGATGAGTACTCGCTGCCTTTGTTATTTAGTAGATTGCTCAACTTCTCAGTCTACTCTAGACCTACTTTAAATGTGACATGTCTGCAGACAGGGATCAGAATGACCTCTGTTCTCAGACGAGTGCACAGCAGAGATGGCTCGGCACATACGTCCCCAGCTCTGAGAAGGCTCCAAGTGTGGGTCTGGGAGTAGAGGAGTATAATGGCTTAATACTTCCTTGGCTTGATTCCTGCTTCCTGCTACAAACTAGCCGAGTAACCACCACTGTCAGCTGCTCAGGTCTGCATGTGTGTTAACAGGACCTGTCATGTGAGGTTATTTTAAGCAAGGTGTCTTGATGGAGGAGTGTTTATGTGTTACTTTCATTATTAATAAAGAAAACTGCCTTGGCCCTTTAAGAGAAAATTAGGTAGGTGGAGTAGACAGAACAGAATTGTGGGAACAAGGAAGTAGAGAGGGAGAGACGCTTCAGGCAGTCGCGTGGTGAGTCTCCATGCTGCTCCTCTCCGAGATGGACGCAGGTTAAGATCTCTCCTGGTAAGCCACACCTCGTGGTGCTACCCAGATTACTAAATATGGGTTAAAGGAAGATGTGAGAATTAACCAATAAGAGGCTGAAACTATGGGCCAGGCAGTGTTTTAAAAGAATACAGTTTCCGTGTAATTATTTCGGGTGTAAATCTAGCCGGTGGCCGGGTGGTGGGACGCAGCCCCGCCGCTTCACACTACAGTGTCTAGAAGACTGAGTGGAGTTGCTAGGTCAGTGGTCCGTAAGGGTTTGCTAAACAAACGGCCGACAGCTATCTCACTGCGAACTGGACGGAGAGCTTTGGACAGAAGCAGGTGTAAATCCTGTGAGGTGAGATCGGTGCAGAATGGAGGTGGCTCTGGAATGAGAGCGGGAAGGCCCAGCTAGTTTCCCTGTACCGGGTTCTTTGATCATCAGAGCCACTGCTAGCACCATCAATAGAACTTAGTCCACGTTTCTCTGGACAGATCTGTCCTAGTCTAACATACAACTGGCTGTTTAGACACACTTTCAGAAGATGAGGAAGAAAAGAATTATTCCTTACACAGGCTATTGACTTTGAATAAGTCACTCAACCTTTCTGAGACTCAGTTTATCTGTTGAGAGGGAAAAAAAAACCAGCTCTCAGTTCAGGAAGCACCATGGCCTTCAACAGCAGAAAGCACTCTAAGTTACTGTGGCTGAGAATACAGCTGGGGTTGTTACCTTGCACCTCCTTTACATTGTTCAAACAGAGCTGACTACAAATCACATGAGACTCGTGCCTGATGTGGTGATCGCTTTCCTCTGAGGTTGTACAGCCTTGAGAGGAGCTTTCCAAAATGGAGGCAACTGAGAATTCAATGTGGCCAACAGAATTTCCCGTGTCCACTGGGATATTAACAAGCTCCATCCTCATCTCCCCACCCAGCATCATGCCTGCCTACTCTCCTGCATCTCATCTAGTTGGGAGGGACAACTAATCTGCTACTGTAGAAAGGCTTGCTTCTTCCTATAAGGCAGACTTCAACAGAGAAATAGAATGTAGACATATGTGACTGAGTTTCTACTAGCTCCATGACCTGCTTTTTGTGTTTGTGATACATACTGTATTGCTCAAAGCAAAAGGAAACCACACAGATTTTATATGGGCAAGAATAACTGATGCATTTTTGGAACGTCAATTGAGTCCTATATTGAAGATGTAGGACACATTTGCCTATACTATGATGGACACTTCATTAGCAAGGGGGCGGGTCATATAGCTGAATTTTTGGGAACTACCACTCAACTTCCATACCTTGGTAATTATGCCTTGAAAATGATAAGAATGCTGAGAAGTACTAAAAAAGAGCCATGGTTTCTGGCTCCAGAACACTCCATGATGCTGGAATGTACACTGTCACAGTGGGTGAAAGACTTTTCCCTCCCCTGCTTCTCAGCACCCGCAAGGCTATAGACCACACAACGAGGCCTGCACTGCTTTTCTTGGGAGTTATAGCAACGTGCCACAGATGCCCAGCCAACAGAAATGCTCTATCCCCAGTTCTGGAAGCTAGAAAGGCCGGAAGATAGGCAGATTCTGAGAGCCACGAGAGGGAGTCTACCCTCACATCACATCTAACTTTGGGTGACTTGATGACGTTTTGTAGTTTTCTTGCATGAGTCACCCTAATCTTTGCTTCAAGTTCGTGTGACTTTCTCCCCCCTCCATCTGATGACCACAAACAGCAATCTGTCATCTGCTCTCTACAATCCAAAAAGAGGACCCATCCCAGAAATCAAACATCCTTAAATTGATCTCTGACTCTGTTTTTCTGTTTGTATGTGTGTATGTATGTACGTATGTACATGCATGTGTATCTGTCTGTCTCTGTGTTTAAAATCTCCTTTTCATAAGACCCTCAGTCACACTGAATGATGCCCCATCTAATAACTCAATGTGACCATCCTGCATGGACAGTATTTCTAAATAAGGTCTTATTCATCATCACTGGAGGTGAGGCCTCCAATGTTTAGAAAGAAGTAGAAAACAATCTGACTATAGCACTTTCAACCTTTGTTGCAGAAAGCATACACCACATACACACACACAAACACACACCAAAATCCACGGAAATACCACTCCACATGTACCATCACTGTAAAGATGCTACCCTAAGTAGCAGAGGTGGCAGGATGGCCTCGGTTATGCTCTTTATCTTCTGCCTTCCAAATCTTGAGAGCTTAGGTTTGCTTGGTAGAAGCGAGGCCTTAAAAGGAAATAGTGCTGTAAGGAGATCTGACAAATGACAGAAGATCTTCATGGCTCCAAGCACCTTGAAATCTACTACAAGAGGGCTGGGGTAGAGATGGACAAGCTAATATGGAGTTGAACATGTCTGTCTATATTCTCTTCCCCCTGCAAGGGCAGAGATTTGTAACAAATTGTTGTAAAGATTAATGAGACAGCGGGTGGTGCAGGGAGTTAAAGTACAGGATCCTTAGTTGGCAGCAAACTACTCTCAGCCTGGGACATGATTTATTAAATGGTCTTCAACCGCACTGTGTATGGACTAGGGGTTTAAGTACCTCAAAACAAAACAAAACAAAACAAAACAGAAAAAAAAGTGATTTTTTTTTTGTCTTACCAATAAGAGTACATTAAGCCTAAAGTCTTTGAAACCTGTCAGAGTCTAAGTTAAATAGCATGTGTAAGTACAAAGGAAAGGAAAAGGAACAAAGGCAAATCTCAGTGTGTGCCTGGCTGGTGAATGGTATGAGCCCACCACTATTCCTGCAAATTAGAAAGCTTAGAGAAGTCTAAGTTTTTCTTTCTTTCACTTCTTAGCCCAACAAACCCAATGCCCAAACTGGAAATGTGTATTAAAACACATCTCAAAACTCAACCACCCTTCTTCATTTCTGAATTCTGTTTAATTTCAGACGGATGCCATTAGTAACCTGGTGTGGTTATTTTATTTCATATTCTAGACTTTTTTGGGATGTGGCTGGGGTTATTCTCACTAGAACCAAAACTTGGCTCTGTCCAACCCACCTTCCAAGTCCCTGCTGTGGTTGTTGCCACTAATGGTTGCTGCAGAAGGATATGTTATGTTTTTAAACCCTGTAATTCATCTGTACTGTTCTTTAACCTCAGCTATGCTGTAACTGCTTGATCCCCTGAATTCCTATGGGGAGCTCAAGCCCTGATGATATGTTCCTAACTGAATTGTCATCCACTAAATTATTCTGGTGCCACAAAGAAAACAAAATAAAAACAAGCACAAAGACCACAATGAAACCTAGGGTTTTTATCGTAAAACTTGATAGCTTTCAAAGCTAGAATCTGGATTTTTAGCAACCATTTCAACTTGGTTTGCTTTCCCTGTAGTCAAGAAGTATCAAGTCTGAAGTCCTGCTTGAAACAAAATATTCTCATGTCCAGTGTTGGCTCACTATTTCAAAGGACAATGAAGATGAAGATAAAGAAGTCAAACTGAAATATTTAGAATGTTGTCATTAAATCAGACCACATAGGAAGGAGTGGATTGAATCCTTATCAGTGTTGTGTTTTATAAACCTCTTGGCCTCTGTTGCCAACTAAAGTAAACCACCAGAAATATATTATAATTAAATATAATTACATTATATTTAAATGTAATGCCAAAATATAAGAAGCAAAAGCTGGTGAAACTGTAATATAGAAGAGTCAAATTTACTACCATAGTGGAAGGCTTTGATAGTAGCTACTGACTTATTAAACAATGAATCAAATATATGCAATATCTGAGTAACAAATTTGCAAACGTGAAGTAATGAACATTTATATAACAGAGTACCCAACCATCAGAGAACAGAAATTTTTCTTAAACACACTCAAACTTCTTATGGTGTTCTAGTCACTTGGAAAACTCTCAAGGGTGGCATTCCACCGATCATGTTATGGGCACACACAGAGAAAGGAAATACATTTATACAAAACATAGGTATAGTCTCTGAGAAAGCAAGAATACATATAAGGTGTCTAAATATAAACATAACAGGTTTCAGTTGTTTCAGAGACGAGTTACACAAACTTGGAAGCTTATCAACAAGGTGGTCAATTTTCAATATAACTAACCTGTCTCGTGTGGTGCTCTGGTGTGCCAGCCCACCTTTGTGTATATGATCTGGAATGTGTGCATGGGAGGCATAGCAAAGAATGAAAGAACAACATTCTACTAAAGAAGAAGGGAGACTGTCTGGAAAAACCTAGCTAATAATAATAATAATAATAATAATAATAATAAGGCAGTGGTTCTCAGCCTACTTAAATGCTGTAACCCTTTAATCCTCGAGACCTACAGGTTAAGAATAGCAGCTCTCAGGGAATTACAGCCTCTCCTCTTGCAGGAAGGGCAACGGGGGGGGGGGCGGCTGCAGAGAGGGATCGACTCCCCTTCTAGTATTTCCTGCAGAGGACATGCTGGCCGAAGCATGGCGAGTGACCAGATGCTAAGGGACGTGTTTGGCTTCTCTCTCCAGCCCCCATGCTAGGGTTCATCATTGGAATCTTGGTCCCCACTGTGGTTGTGTTCAAATGAAAGGCTTAGTGTGAGGCCATGACATCATTGGTGGCACTGCATACTGAAACGGTTAATGTAGCTCTCCTGGAATTCCTTTGGGGACCCCTCAAATGTGTCCTTACTCAAAGGTCAGACCTTTTAGTTTTGGAGCATTGTCTTTATATAACTTTTCGTAACAAAAATATGAATTATTTTTTATTTCCTAATTGCACACTGCACATCGTAATCTAACCGACAAACAATCCACTCCTTCTGCCCTCAAAGCATAGGCTTGTATTTTGTCTTTCTTGGCAATGCTTTGCTATAAGGCATGTTTAAGGGTTAAGTCCTATGAGGATCTTTGTTCTAATCTGCCAGCCCCATAACATTAAAAAGAAAAGACTGAATGGACTTCGCTATTTATTGGGAGGCCATCTGTTGTTATTGTTATGTTGTGTCAATGTCCAGACCAATCTTAAATGGCAGAGCATGTGACATGAACTGAAAACTCTGACCACAATCCTAGATCATTTTCTCCACGTGGCAGCTGACATCGATGAAAAGGTTGTACAACTCTTAGGGACACACTCCATCAGCTTCAAACATGTTGTCAATTATAACCTCCTAGAGTTACAGGCAGGAACGCAAGGGGTCATATTCTATCAACAATCTTCCTCAAGATTCAAACAGTTCATTCTGCAGAGAGCTCCTAAAGCAGGAAGGTAAGCGATGCAAAAGAGTTTCAGGAAACCCCTGAAACCAACCAAATTAACTAGGCCCCTGTAGTGGGATTTTCCTTTGGGCTGCCAGCTCATAAATAATGATCCAGAGACTTAATAATTATGAAAGCTTGACCTTAGCTTAGGCTTTTCCCCAACTTGCTCTTATAACTTAAACTAACCCATTTTTATTAATTTATGTTCTGCCATGTGGCTTGGTTACCTCTCCTCTAAAGCATATATTCGACTTCTTCAGTGTCTGTCTGGCATCTCCCCCTTGCCTAGATTCATTCTGAGTTTCTCCTTCTTCCCGGAAGTCCCATCTCTTCTCTCCTGCCTAGCTCTTGGCCATTCAGCTTTCTTAAAATTACCATGGTGACATATCTTTACACAGTGTAAACAAATATTCTGCAACAGGCCCCTTTCTCCTAGAGTAAACAAAGTCAAGTTGTTGGGAGCCATTTTCAGACAAGGTAAGCTGCAAACACTCTGACAGAAACCAGACCAGCTGCCTGGAAGAGGTTTAGACCAGATACACCTGGAAAGGACACTCTTCAACCCGCTGAGCAGCCTGCAAGCTGTGCAGTGTCTTACAGGTCCCCAGCTTTGGGGCACTGTCATCCATGCTGGGTGGGCTTCGGGGATACAACTGTGTCTGAGTCATTTCTGCTCCTGTAACTAACTCCTCATCTATAAGCAACCCCAATAAAACTCATTGGTTCGCCATGTTGGACTTTGGTGGTATCTGTACTTTGTTCTATCATGGGCTCCCTGAAGGAGAAGCCCCCCACCCACCCACCCACCACCCAGAGCAGGAGCATCCTCCCAGATCCAGGATTAGGCACAAACAACACCCAAACACTTGCTTTCACAGAGATATCCTTTATTAACCAGGAAAGAAAAGTTAAAGTGGCTGCTTTCTGATGTGGGAAGAAAAATGGCAGCAAATGACCTTTCAGGTGTCATGTTTAAAAGATGGAAAAAGGGAGGTCTGTGTTAGAATGTGCTAGGATGTGGTGGTAAAGGAGACAGGGGATGAAGGAGAAGGGGAGGGGGACAAGAGAAAGGAGACAGAGGTGTTTGTCCTGGCAGGATAATGGACTGCCTCTGGATAAAGGAGAGACACAATGTTGCACATAGACAAATGGTGGTTTATAAAGGTAAAGGGGGGAACCTCAGAGTTAGGATGAGGAGTTTAAAATGGACATGTTAGTTAGGTGAGCCAAAGGGGGCTTTTGATTGCTTTATGTTAGTAGTGAGCCTCAGGAGGAAGAAATGGCCAAATAAGAGAATAGACCTTGGTGGCTAGCATTAGGAATATGATCTAACATGTTTTAGCAAGGCAGAGGGAATGGGAGAGAAGGGCAATGCCTGCTGGAGCCACACGATCCAGTAGAATAGTATCCCTTCAGTCCCTATCTGGGATGAGTAGACCTATGTGTGTTTTGCCTCCCCAGGAAAAGTTCTGTCACACAACAGGTCACTAGGATTCACCTTTTATAGAGGGGCAATTTTTTCCTTAATTTTCTCTTCTGATTACTGTCATCCCATTTCCCTCTGCTGATATTCTGTCTTCTCAAGTTTGTCTCAAATGCCTCATTCCTTTGTTTATAAAGAAGAAAATGAAAATAATTGGTCATCTGTATAAGTTGGTTTTAAGAACAAAGGGATAAAGAAGAAAAGAAAGTTTGAAAGATTTCTGGATCTGTAGTGAACAAATAAAGGAATCCCAGAAGGACAAGAAAGATATAAGAGAACAGCATGAAGAAATAATTGGTGTGGAATTCCCCTCTGTATGATGTGAATACCATTGATTAATAAAGAAACTGTCTTAGGCCTGTGCAGGGCAGAATATAGGTATACAGGGAAAACTAAACTGAATGCTGGGAGAAAGAAGATGGAGTTAGTGAGAAGCCATGGAGTGGCTGCTGGAGACAGACATGCTGAAATTTTGCTGGTAAGCCACGACCTCATGGTGATGGACATAATGGGTTAAATTAAGATGTAAGAGTTAGCCAATTAGAAGCTAGAGCTAATGGGCCAAGCAATGATTTAAATAGCATGGTTTCTGTGTGATTATTTCAGGAGTCTGGGCAGCTGGGAAATGAACAAGCAGCCTCCTTACAACAAATAATGGCTAAACTTTCCAATTTGTGGGAGAGATATGGACACACAACATGTATTCTATGTCTAGAAATATAGAAAATGGTAAAAATTAGCTTTTGAATCAAAATGTGTACTTTTTATCATCTTGAGTTGATATGAATATAAAACCTTGAGCTTCGATAAATAGGGCAGATACAATTATGCTCAGTATTTCTTCTGTTATTTGGAACTCAGAGACTCGTTGTTTGTGTTATACTTTATCGTTTAAGGATGTTCTCTCAAAGGCAGAAGGGAAGCAAGGGAGATGCTGGTTCTTGAAAAACTCTTTGTATTTGGGAACTTGCATGAGCACTTGTGGTCTGAAGGAGAAGGTGAAAGGATGGTCCCTATCACTGGTCTTTAGCATTTCATTTCCATCTTTGGTGTTTCTTCCACACCTTTCTTTTTCATTCCTTTGCAACCTTTTTTCTCTATTATGTACTTGGGATTTTAGTGCTAAACCCTGTCAAATAGCTTCTTGTGAGTTGTGAGCTTGGGTACCATTCCTTCAGTCATAAATCCTATAACAGTGTCCAAAGTACATGGCTTTTCAAGAGATAATCTTGTTCTTATCTTGAAAATGGGTATGAGAATGCATGACTTATTTCTCCACACTGGGCTGCCTTCTTGGTACAGGCTCGCTTGCATTTTAATTTCTCTCCTTTCTCTTTTTATTTGTTCCTCTCTCCACTTTGTTACTGTGTGCTGAACCTGTGCTCTTGGACATGCTAGGCAAACTGTCTCCCATTAGGTTTTATCTCCCACCCCGCTTTTATTGTTTAAGGTAGGGTCTCACTAAGTTGCCCAGGGTAGATTTGAACTGACATTGTAGCCCAGGCAAACCTCGAACTTGTGGTCCACCTGCCCCAGCTCCCCAGGTATTTTACAAGCCTGTGCCACTCTGCTTTTCTCCTTTGATATTCATCCTCTCCTTGTTCATCTGTCTGCCATTAACTAGGAAAAGAATCCAAGGGGTAAGAGTGAAATTATTAAACAAAGCGTAGGGAACGCTAGTACAACTGTGTTCTGAGAAAGTCTATACTTGAGTGGAAGGAACAAGCATCTGCTTAGTGCCTGCTGGAGACACATTCTGCCAGCCTCTGAAAGGGATACTCATGATCTACAACAGAAGCCACTCTCAAGGACTTTCTAATACTCTACAGGATATATTATGCATCCATTGCATGAATAATGATGCTTTTCCTGTAGTAGCTATTACTTTTGGAGTGTCTACAGATGGTGGGACCTGATGACACATTTCATCTTATTTGGCGTTTGCCAGGAAGCACTGTTATTTCCATATTTGTGGGTGAAGAGACTAAGACTCAGAAGGCTTAACCTTCTTGCCCTGTGAATATGTAACAAATGATGATGACACCAGAACTTGCTCTGACTTCCACCTGGCTTCAGTGGGTGCTTCGTATGCAAGTACAGATGTGCTTCTGGCTGTAAATGTCTGACGACACCTGGAATGACGAAGGCTTCGATGACATGCTCATTTTCTCTAGAATTTGATTCATCCCAATAATTAAGGATAAAAGCAATGCATAATTTTAAAAAAGCAGCCGATAGCCAGATGAAACTCTGCCAAGAACAAAATCTAGCCTGGAAGTTTCCTATTTCATTCTGGGCCTTTCCATCATTAAAACATACTGATCAAACACTTGCTTTAAATTTCCCTTTTAAGGCATTGAAGCGTGGTAGAATAATTTAGAGTTTTAATATCTCTCTCTATTTCTACATATATATAGATAGATAGATACACAGATACATTAAAATTACTGTATTTGTTCTTGGCAGACACACATGCTTCATTATACACAGAATGCTCTGAATGAACTAGGACTTTTTTTTAATTTTAATGAACTAGAAGGTCCTTATTCTGTTTTTAGCCACCAATTCCTATTGGAGCAATGGCCTCTTTCCCTAGGCCTTTTTCCAAAAGTATCCAAACAGCAATGCCATTGTGATTTGTTGAATGGGAACTGGGAGCAGCAATATAAACATATTAATCGCAACTCTTGGCTTTGAGGTTGTGTTGCCCTGACTCATGTCCCAAACACGGAGAAGGGACTGGAAAACACTGTTGCCTATGGACTGTGACTCTGGGGGATTAGCAGCCAAAGGCAATGTCAGCTTGTGTGGGTGACCTGGAGTCAGGCTGTGAGGTTTATTTACTTCCACGCAGCAGCATACCATACATATTCTTTCACAGACAGAGGAAGGGGCAGGGTTTTCTTCTAATGTGATCAACATCTGCTTGCTGCTCCCTCTAAACAACTATTATGCCAGCCTCCCCACACCATCACTGCCAGCACATGTTCACACACACACACACACACACACACACACACACACACACACACACACACAAATATATAAAGGATCCTATACCTCTGTCCAGACAAGGCAGTGGTCTCCCACTGAATTTGGTAGATGGTATGGGTGGTGATAAAACTGGACATCACTGGTTTCTTTCTCTTTGTGATTCTCCCACAGACATGTTAAGAGAATTTGGCATGCTGGTCTATTTTAGGAAATCACACTCACAATTCAGTTTTGTATTGTCTATTTGTTTTCTGAGAGTTTCAAAGTTAGGTTCCCTCGGCTTTCCAAATGAAGGTTTGGCATAAGCAGCCCCCGTGATTAGGGAAATGAGTAAAGGACCAGGCGTTTTGCTGCTGGAAGATATTTCTGGAGTGAACTCATTTTACCTTTCAGTTCTGCATTAAATCTAAAATGGAATATTGTCGAATATAGTCAGGTAGGATAAACTGTCTTTGTTTAGGCACTGAAGCACCTTCATTAATTAGGATTTGGTTTGGATCAAGAGAGTAAAGAGGTTTTATCAATGATTGCTCTTGACACTCTCAAACAGCTTTTATGTTCTAAAAATGTGCCTAATCCTGAATTTCAAAGAAGAGAAAGCATTATGGGGAGCCAGCAAAGCAGAAAGGATTATGATCTTCCTATAAATTGCAACATAGGGCATTTAAACAAATCTCTTTGAGCTCATAAATTAACTTCTGATCTTCTTACTGGAAAAATTGTAAAAATAAGATGTATTTAATTTTTCCTATTTGTCCACGATATGTCAGGGAAAGGGTAAACCAGGGGGAGTTTACAGCATTGTAAAATGCTGCAGGAAGTTCAGCGAGAGGCTGAGGCCTTACAGATCATCGTCCTTCGCTACTTTTCCTATGAAGAGTTCTGCATTGAGAGACACAATAGATGAGAACAGATCTCTGGTTTCCTAGTTCTAGTCTTCTTTGGTTTGAATCCAAGCAACATCAAATACAAACTACCAAAATGCATAAGCCACAAACGCAACATTCAAGGTCTTTCTGCGCAGTAGAAGAGACAGACGTGCAGAGACCAAACAGAAGGTGGGTGGAGGAGACAGATGTGTAAACACTAAATAGGAGGAAGGTGGAGGAGTCTAAGTGGAAGCAGGGCAAAGGACAGACTGGAGAGAAAGACATGATTTAGTGTGGCCAGGGAGGTTAGGAGAGCTTCCTGGAAAGCTTAAAATGATTGGAACTTAGGATACATTTAAGAAATCATTTTTTCTGGAGAATATTAAGCAGGGAATCAAAGTAGAAGCGATAGTCTGGGAAGTGATGAGAAGGTGTTTGGTATACAGATGAGGAAACAAAGAGGGGGGGGGGTCGGAAGTTTTGAGGACAGAGCATGGGGTAAGTTGATGTTCTTCTCCTCCTGACAGCCTTTAGGACAAGACATCTCTTGAAACCTCAAGCATTCTTCAGTTTTCTTCCTTCAGACACACTCAATCTTTATAAGCAATGCTTGAGTAACTGTCTTATCAGGTGATGTTTTTTTAAAACAGTCCATGAAAGCATCCAAGTAAGTCTAGGCCACTTAGAAATAGCTCATCACTGTGAACTAGCAATTCGAGTTGCAATTGCTAAGTTGCTGAAGTTGCCTAATTCAACTTCATATTAGTTTCATGTTGCTGGTGTAATAAACCATTTTTAAAAAATAGTTCTGCAGGTCACATGCCCAAGGTCATTTCACTGGGCTGAAATCAAGTTGTCCACTAGGCCGATTCCTTCTGGAGGATTTGGTGGGAGACTGCTTGCCTTTTTCAGCTTCTATGTCTGCACTGGCTTGTGCCCAATTCGTCCCATCTTCAAGTCGTAGCCCTCCAGTCTCTGCTTCCCTTATCGTACTGCCTCCTCCCCCAACTCTGACTCCTTATGGGAACCTTTTGTAAGAACAACTGTGACTACACTGATCCTCTCAATTACTATAGAACAGTTTCTCTTATCAATTTTCTTAACCTAAATATATTATAAAGTTCTTTATGCCATATAATATAATATTCATAAGTTTTGGGGTTAAAAGTAGACATATTTGGGATGGCATTATTTAACACACACCAACTTCTACATTTTACATAGAAGAATTTGTGTTAGTTGGATCTAAAGTCATACACTAGCTATGACAAGCTAGTGGCAGAGCTGGCCAATATACTATTGCCTACCAGTTTTCTTCCAAGTACACCATGATGCCAGTTTTTCTTATTTTCCAAGAGGAATTGATACTCTTTAAAGGAAGCAAGAGCTGTTGTCAACAGAACCTGGGATTCAGCAGAAGTATCCACAGGTGTACTTTGGAACAGAAAAGGATCTTCAATAAAAAAAGACCATCCTAAGAGAAAAATGAATGTTCTTTGTTGCACCATAAAGGGCTGAGGAATTCTTCATTAAATGGTGAAGACATTGGACAGAAGTAAAGAAAATAATAAGTATATAAGAAAAAAAACATCTGGAAAGAACACAGAGCAGTAAAGGAAATGTCATAGTCAAGGTGAACTTTAAAAAGAAAGAAGAAGAACCAATAAATGATGTCACGGTTGTAAAAATAAAAGTAGGCATACACATGTGTTTTCAGATAAGCCATTCCTAGACATTTTCTCTTCATTAAGGCGGGCATTAGAGTTCATTGTCTATACCACATTGTTTTTAATACAACTGATCAAATGTATATCCTATATTGATTCATCCTCCCCGCTGTCTTAGGGTTTTTACTGCTGTGCAGAGACACCATAACCAAGGTAACACTTATAAGGAGAACATTTAAGTGGAGTGGCTCGCTTGCAGTTTCAGAGGTTCAGTTCATTATCATGACAGGGAGCATGTTGGCATGCAGGCAGACATGGTGCTGGAGCTGAGAGTGCTATATCTTGCAGGAAACAGGAAATCTACTGACTCACACTGAGGGAAGCTTGAGCAAAAGAGACTGACCCCACAGTGACACAATTTCTCCAAGGCCAGACCTCAAAATAATGCCACTCCCTTTGAGGTCATTTGCTCTCAAACCACCACACCTATTAAATTCTACTTCTCAGAGTAGCAATAGTTGTATCTTGTTGTATATCACATAGCAGTAATAGGTGCTTTATAATAGGTGCTTTATAATCATTTCAAAGCAAGTATATAGTATATATAATGCTATTGTTATTAGCATTTTTAAAAGGTTCTGGAGGAAAATTCAATGTAATTTTATACTTTAGATGAAAGAAAAGCTTCAGGCCAATAAAAAGATGACAATTTTTTAAACTAATAAACTATTTAAATAAATCTCTGAAATTTTATTTTGGTTCCGCATAAAATCTGTGATTATTCTTCACCTCACCAAAAGCAGGTAAAATAAGGTCTGCTTTGAAATGGTACTGAGTGGGGAGACATTAGGTGGGTATGTCCCAAGAAGATAGGGTGGTACTGTGTTATTCATGGACAGACGAAAGTCTGTAAAGTGAACGGTAGGAGTCCCCACCCTCTCTTACCCACTCTTCTCCCATATAGTTACTTCTCAAATAAAAAGAAGACAGATTCCATTGTGAAGAAAATGAATGCTACCTAAGAAGAAATTTCCATTTCTGGCCATTTAGCAATTTCACCCAAAGTAACTGACTCCAGTCCCGATTAGTCTATAGTGAGAGTCAGCTGCTGGCAGTCACGTGCTTCTGCATAGGATGTGTAGGGTTTTGTTGTTAAACAGTAATTGACAACAGACACTTTCCAGACATCCCAGGAAAATTTCCAGTGTGAAATAAACACACAACTAGACAAAACAAAAGAACCAACTAAGCCCAAACCTTGAAAATTTGTATCATTTAGGAAATGACTTCATCTTACTACTCCTTTCCATCCATTCGTCACTGAAATTCTCTAAACCATCTGCTTGTCCTGTCCAGTTCTTACATATGAGCGTGCGTGTGTGTGTGTGTGTGTGTGTGTGTGTGTGTGTGTATGTGTGTGTGTGTGTGTGTATGTGTAAATACACACACATATTTAAAGGGCGAAGTCTATTTTGCATCTTTTCTGGAAGTCTTTGTCTTGTTTTATGCCTAAGACTGTATCACGACAACCCACTTCTCTGCCAGGTAAACTGCGTCCAAGCTCCCATAACAACGAAGAAGCACCTGCTACTGCATTCTTCCAGTCCACTGGATGTTGAATGAAATTTCTGGGACTGTCTCTATTCACAGCATCCTCCTAAAACATTTTAGGTGAATTTTTGAATAAAAAGTATCTTAGAGTTATTAAGCGAAGTCTGACATATTAAAACTCACTCTTAAAAGGTAGCTTCATGTAAAAGTGTTTGCATTTTTATAGCTTTTAAATGAGATGAAGGAGATAAAACATCATTTACTCTTTTGTACTTAACCTTCAGAAGTAAGCATTCTAATTTGTGAGCCATTAAGAGCCCAGTCGTAAGAGAAACACTGACAAAGTCTCAATTGAAATAGGAGGAGAACTTCAATCCACCTACAGTCCTCATTGTTCTCCATCTGAAAGTTTTATGTAATGTGATTTATTTTTCCATAAAACTGGATTCATCTTAGCTTCTGAATATTGCCACTTAGTCAATTATCATAAATCCTTTAAAATTAAGTATTGTCTCTAGCAACATAATGCAAGATGCATGCTTATAAATCAGAATACTGGTTTTAAATGTTTAATTTTAGTTCACCATTTGACTGATTGGATGATTGCTGTATTTGCTAATGTGGCCTGATATCAGTGATGACAATTTTAGGAGAGCTATATTAGCAGTGACTAAAAACAAGTGGAGTAAAGGTGGCAGAAATTTTCCTTCTCTAATCCCATAAGTGGGAAGTCCAAGGACAGCAATAGAAAGAGAAACCTTATTGTAAATGAGGTTCTCTTCTGTTTCCAGCCACCCAGACCCCAAAAAACTACAGAGAAACTGTATTAATTAAAACACTGCTTGGCCTATTCGCTTATGTATATTTCTAGCTAACTCTTACATCTTAAATTAACCCATTTCTATTAATCTGTGTATTGCCATGTGGTTGTGGCCTACCAGTTCCGTCCAGTGTCCAACGTTGGGCATCTGTTTTCCTGCATTCGCTACCTGGATTCTCCTTGACTATGCTTACTCTCTCCTCCTCTATCTGCTTGGAATTCCTATCTTGTCCTATTCTGCACTGCACTAGGTCCAAAGCAAATTCTTTATTAACCAATGGTATTCACAGCATACAGGGGGAAATCACATCACCATATTCAGTGGAAAGAGGAGTAATATTAGGATGCAAAAGCAGTGATAGACTCTTTTTTTTTTTGGTTCATAATGATTGGGTGTCCATATCATTTTGCAACATGTGGCTCCCTCAAACCTTGTTGTAACATTATTATATTACTCATCTGGAATGAAAGAAGAAAAAGAAAGAGGTGACAGGACAGCTCAAAAACATGGAGAAGCAAAAAGGTGGAGGAGACAACACCAACCCTCATTTCAGGGGTGGAGAAGCTGAAGCCACAACCATAAGTTAGGCCCAGCAGGCCTTGTGAGAACAGAATAATTGTTCTGGCTAGAGAAAAGCACCATAGTTCTCACAAGACTTGTGTCTAGTAGAAGAATTAGGTCCAACAATGCTGTGGGACAATGGTCTTGTACCTTGGAAAGATTTGTTACTTTTATTTTAATAAAATGCTGATTGTCCAGTAGCCAGGCACAAAGTATAGGCGGGGTAAGGAGAACAGAAAAATTCTGAGAAGAGGAAAGATCAGTCTGCAGTTGTCACCCAGATGCAGAGGAAGGAAGATGAGAAGGTCTCACTGATAAAGGTACCAAGTCAGATGGCTAACACAGACAAGAATTATGGGCTAATTTAAGATGTAAAAATTAATTAATAAGAAGTCTGAGCTAATAGGCCAACCAGTTTATAATTAATGTAGATCTCTGTGTGTTTCTTTGGGACTGAAAGACTGCAGGACCAGGGGGGAGAGAAACCTCTGTCAACATAATAATAACTCTTCCAAGTAGCAAGCCAACACTGGAGAAGAAATCCATTGAGCTGCTCCTTGTGTCTCTAAATGCAAAAAACAAAGATCTTCAGAGAGGGTTTATTTGTGACTGAACTTTATGGGGTACTGAAAATAAGGAACAATCACAGCTCAGGAGTTCCCCCATCACATACACAGTAGTGTGATTGGCTACTGTAGTTGGGAAGGGTCAGACCTGGACTCCCCAAGAAAGTTAAGCAGCCAAGAGCTTGAGCTATGGAGCAGGTCTCCAGAGGTATCTCACTGCTACATATAGTTTGTTGCTATATGGGCCTGAAAGCTCTAAGCCCAGGACCAGTGGTTGGTTACAACTCTTGAGACTCCTCTCTAACAAAGCTTGCTGCTGAATGGGATCCAGATGACTGAAACCAGAAAGCAAAATGACAGGTTGCCTTGTTTTCTCCATTAAAAAGCTCAGTGTTCAGTTTTCTCCCACAACTTGCTTATACCCAGGGGCTCCCTTTAGAGTGATAATAGACTCCCCAGACACTAGCCAATGCAGATGTACTAGAGCTGGTAGATTCAAACACCTTCAGAGCTATAACAGACTCTTCCAATGCTACCCATACACCTGTACTAGAGCTGGTGGATTCGAACATCAGATGATTCAGAAAGGAGCTGGTCTAACTCCTTGATTTTTTTAAAACTGATTCCTTTTTTATTTTTAGTATTAGTTTTATTATTTAACTTTTGCACTTTCATTCCTTTGTACTTTCATGCAATTCTATGAAGGTATTTCTTTTCTTTGGTAATCATATATTTTAAATCTTGCCTCCCCGCACTTACATTCTTTTTCTTTTCCTTAACCTTATTTCTTCACCCCCAGCCCCAACCTTTTATTACTATTACTTTAAACCTAACTAACTAAATTTCTAGGTCATGCTAAATTCTTTTTGTCACTTTCTTTTCTTTTCTATGTGGCACAGCCATTGTCTCTAATTGATTTTTATTGTACCACATTAATTAATTAAAATTTCATTTTGTTGTATTTGATTTGTTTGACCATAGCTGTTAAAGAGGTTGTTCTTTCTACATAGTAAGGACTGGGCATTGAGCTCGCAAGAGATAGCTGCTGACTAATAAGACTCTTAGCCATAGTCACCAAAAGAAAAAGAGTGGAGATCCACCTTACAAACAAAGGAGGTATTATGACAGATACCACTGGAATCCAGAAGATCATTAAGGAAAACTTTCCACCAGTATTAAACAAAGGAGTCTTG
Organism: Arvicola amphibius; assembly: GCF_903992535.2. NCBI lineage: Eukaryota > Metazoa > Chordata > Mammalia > Rodentia > Cricetidae > Arvicola > Arvicola amphibius. The sequence continues at coordinate 30,039,762 of NC_052054.1, forward strand.
AAAACACACACATCAATAAACTGGAAAAAATTTCAAAACACATGTGACCTTCCAAAATTGAACAAAGAAGATATAGAGAACCTAAACGAATCTTGGATGAACAATGGATTTGAAGCAATAATGATCTCTCAACAAAGTCAGAAGTCTATGGTCAGGTAGATGATTCCACTACTGAATTCACCTTTAACTCCACAGAAGATCATCCAGACTCTGCAAAGTATTCCATAAAACAGAAAGAGAAGGAATACTTACAAACTCAATTCACCAACCCAATATTACCCAACCAAATAAAGATACAACAAAACAAAACAAAACAGAAACCTAAAGTCTAAACTCCTTTTTTTATTATTTTCTTTTCTTCAAGACAGGGTTTATTTTATTTTATTTTATTTTTTGGTTTTTCGAGACAGGGTTTCTCTGTAGCTTTGGAGCCTGTTCTGGAACTACTCTTGTAGACCAGGCTGGTCTCGAACTCACAGAGATCTGCCTGCCTCTGCTTCCCGAGTGCTGGGATTAAAGGCGTGTGCCACTGCAGCCTGGCTAGTCCAAATTCTTAAATGAATATAGAGGGAAAACTTCAATAAAATATTTGCAAGCTAAATTCAGTTAGCACACATTAAGAACTTCATGTAACATTATCTAGATGTTTCCATCCCAGGGATAAAGGAACATACAAATAAATAAACGTAATAAAGCATATATATATATATATGAATATATATGTATATATATACATATATATATGTATAATCAAGGGGAAATCATATAATCCTCTCAATAGATGCAGAGAAAGCATTTGACAACATAAAATGTCCTTTCATAATAAAACCCCTGGAATAAAACAGAAATGTTTCCTCAAAAGTTAGGAATAAAGCAAAAAAATGCCTCTCTACAGTCATTCAATTTACTGTTTGAAAACTCAGCCAAAACAATACAGCCCAGAAAAACAAGCAAAATGGGTATAGAAAGGAAAGAGGAGCTAATACTATCTCTATTTGTCGATGTCACAATCTTATGCTTAAAAGATCATAAACACTACCTAAAGACTCTTAGATCTGATAAACCCCTTCATCAAACATCAGGACATGAAATCAACATATAAAAATCATCAGCATTCTTATATTTCCTACATAATAAGTTTTGGAGAAAATCATTAAGGAGGTTCCAACAGAACACACACACACTAACACACATTCAAAAAAATACCTAGGAATAAATAAAAATATGAAAGGGTTTTACAAAAACAACTTCAAAATGATGAAGAAAGAAACTGAAGAAGACCCTAGAGAATGGAAAGGCTCATGTGAAAATGATTATATCATGAAGAGCAATGAACAAATTCATACAATCACAATTAAAATTCAATGTCCTTCTTTACAGAAATAGGGAAAACTGCAATTCATATGGAGGATAGTAAATAGCCTAATTAATACTTGTAGTATTAAACTTCATAATTTTAAATTATACTGCTGATCTACACAAATAAAAGCAGAACAGACATGGTGCTGACACAAAACATACAAAGAAACCAGTGGAAGAGAGCAGAACACAGCTTCAACTGCAGGGTCACATAACTGAATGTGGCTGTGGCAAAAGAGCTTGACTACAGTGAAAATTTCAGAACACATTTCAAATATCAGCAATAAATATGAGGTGTTCTGGCAGTGCTTGTCCATACTGAACCACATGATTTCACTGCAGCCTTGAATCTCAGTACACAACAGGCACAGTTTAGATAGAGTTTTACTCCATCATAAAAAAAAAAGAATAAAATTATGCCATTTGTAGGAACATTTGTGGAATTGGAAACCATTATCTCAAGACAAATAAGCAAAAATGGAGAGACAAATACCACATTTGCTCTTGCATGCAGAATCTAGGTAAAAAAGGAATAATAAAAGACATGGAAGTAGAATGGGGACTATTTGGGAAGAGCAAAGGAACAAAGGTGGTAGGGGACTGTGATGGTTTGGATAAGAATGGCCTGACGGGCTTATATATTTGAATGACTGGTCATTAGGGAGTACTGGTACTTAACTGTGATTAGGAGGTATGGCCTTGTTGAAAGAGGTGTGGCCTTGTTGGAGGAAATGTGCCATAGGGGATGGGCTTTGGGGTTTCAAAAACCCAAGCCAGTCCCATTGGTCTTCTCTTCCTGCTGCCTGTGCATCTGGATATAGGACTTTCAGATACTTCTCTAGCACTGTGTCTGTCTATTTCCTATCATGTTCCCTGCCATAATGGCAGTGGACCAAACCTCTGAAACTGTAAGCGAGCCCAATTAAATATTTCCTTTTGTAAGACTTCTGGTCATGGTGTCTCTTCACAGAAACAGAACACTAACGAAGGTATAAAAGATAGTAGTGGAGGTGGATGTTCAAAGTACATCATAACATATACATGGATGAAACTGCCAATGAAACCCATTATTCTATACATTTAACAAAATAAGAAAAACACAATCAACTGAACTGATGACAGTGTTGAAATGGATTGGCTGCAAGCCGCCAGTGTCCCGAAAGCAGCCAGTCCCAAGCAGGGAGGTGCACGACCACTCATCAGGAAAGTGGCTGGTCCCTGGGCAGGCGGCAAGTAGGAGGCAGACAGATACACCATACAGGCACACCATACAGAGTGGAGTTGGACATTTATTTAGTGGTGTATGGAGGGAAAGGGAAAAGGGGAGAAGGGGGTAGAGAGGGAGAGAAAGAGAGAGAGATAGAGAAGGGGGGAACAGGAGAAGTGGGGAGAGGCAGAAGCTGCCTGTTGGAGAGAGAGAGAGAGAGAGAGAGAGAGAGAGAGAGAGAGAGAGAGAGAGAGAGAGAGAGAGAGAGAGGCTAAGGCTGCAAGCAGGATGGGAGTGGGCATGGCTTGTCTCTTAAAGAGACAGAACATTACAAACGTACTATTCAATAGTTACAGGCAAGTAATTATCATTTTAAAAATTCTTCCCACCCTGGTGTGATTGTCTCACACCACTAATCTGCACTTTGGAGGTTGAGACAGAAGGATTGCCATGAGTTAGAGGCTAACTTGGGCTACAGAGTGAGACCTTGCTTACAAGTAATAAATCTTCAATATAATTTTCATAAACATAACAGATAGCTATAGTAAAGTTCTATAATAATGCAAGAATTTTTTTTTTTTTTTTTTTTTTTTTTTTTTTTTTGGTTTTCCAAGACAGGGTTTCCCTGTAGTTTCTAGAGCCTGTCCTGGAACTAGCTCTTGTAGACCAGGCTGGCCTCGAACTCAAAGATCGGCCTGCCTCTGCCTCCCGAGTGCTGGGATTAAAGGCGTGTGCCACCACCGCCCGGCTCTAATGCAAGAATTTTTAAAATGTCCCCTGTGTGAATGGAAACACCACACTTAGTCCCATTAACTTAGTTATACAATCATCGAGAGCAAGAAATAGAAAACACCTCAGAGTCTCCATATTAATGAACAGCATCCTAAAGGTTTCGGTCACTGCATTTAAATAAGAATTTTAAAAAAGGTAGACAGCCTGGTCCAGGCTAGTTCCAGGACAGGCTCCCAAACTACAGAGAAACCTTGTCTTGAATAACCAAAAAACAAACAAAAAAAGAAGTAGCTGGTTTGTGATATTTGTAAAGTATAAAATATTACTTGCAAGAGGTGTGATTATGACTCTCAACATCTCAGATAACCAACAACTAAAACTAAGGCAGCAATTCCGTCATGGTTAAACACGAAGCAGGACAACGGTTCTGAATGGGATATCTGACCGGACGGGAATGAAGCAGAGACCTTTGGGCTTCTTAATGGCTCCGACCATCCTTCTGAACTAAAGTCTGCATTGCAAAGACTTCTGACGCCCTCCCCTGCCCCCCTACTTCTGCATTTAATGCACGCCAAGGCAGAGAAGGGGCGGGATTTCCGGCAGCGTCACCACAGGATGTCCGTTAAAGTGGAGACTTTTCCAGATTCTGGAAGTGTGTACTGCGGTCCGTTGTTCGGTGTTTGGCGTCTGAGGTGTCTGGTGGTGACCTGACTCAGTCTACCCCTCAGGTGGGTCCTCCGTGTGTACCTTGCGGCTTCAGTGAAGCCCTTCGGTGACGTTTATTGTGTTACAGTGCCGTGGTTATCCAGTGACGTTTCTTTGTATTTTTTGTTTTGTTTTTGTTTTTTTTTTTTTCCAGACAGCGGTTGAGCCCCTGGTGAGATTTTTGGCCTCCAAGCCTACGCCGACCTTCCCACCTTCCGCCAGAATCCCCCATGGCCGAGGCCCCAGTCAACCAAGGCCAGAGCTGTGTGAGCTTGGAAGATGTGTGCCTGTATTTCACTGAGGAGGAGTGGGATCTCCTCAGTGACGCTCAGAAGCTCCTGTACCATAACGTGATGCTGGAGACCTTCTCGCTTTTGCTCTCAGTGGGACTTCCTATTTCCAAGACCTTCCCAGGTACCCTGGTGACAGATGCCAATAGGGATTTCTTGTTAAAGCTTTAGCCAAGAGGTTGGTTATGAAGGTTTAAGCTTGTTTTAGGATGTTGGTGTGGGGGATGAAGATGGGCCTTGTAAGCAGGGCGTTTCTGTGACAGTGTCATAGTAGACTTTTTTGGGGGTGGGTGGAGAGTTTATTTAGCGGATATTGGCAGGGTAAAAGGGGTGGAATAGAGAGGAGAGACATGGAGAGACAGAGAGAAGGGGAAGAAGAGAAAGAGAAAAAGAAAAGAGGGAGAAGGAGAGAGACAGAGAGCTGCCTCTGCAGAAGAATGGTGGGGAGAGAGAAATGTGGACTGGCGAGCTTGCCTCAGTGGTCAGAGCATAATAAACTCTTAAACAGATCCTTAATCCTAGAAGCCTATCTCTGTAACATTGTTAGTAATAAAATAAATTTTGTGACCTTACACAGTCAGTGAACGTATAAAATGTTTAATATGTAGGAGACGTTGTTAGGTTTTCTGTAGAGTAATGAGACATCCTTTAGAAGGGGAAAGGACCAGCTTTCATATGTGGGAAGGTGTAGCCCTGCATGTCAGAGGAGTTCCGGGAGAAACTGGCCTGAAACAATCTAGAAGCACTAAGTGTGAGAGTCCTTTTACACTGGACAAATGTGGAATAATTTTCATTCCCCAAAATAGATTTATTCAGCACTCCCCGTTTCACAAAAGCCTGCATGTATATGTGATACAAGAAATTATTTGGCCACATCTCCAGCCTTCTTGCACCCCTGAGATTTCACTTCTAAGTGTGAAATGCTTCTGTTGTGCATACATACCTGCCGGGCTCCTCTGCCATCACAGGGGAGGAAGTTCTCAGGTATGCAGAAGTCCTAGGGAAAGCTTCACCTCTACAACTTCCATTGTTATATATCAGAAAAGAAAGCAACACCGCAGAAATGCACATAAGGGTTTCATGGTGAAGGAAAGCCTTACGTGCAGTAAGTGAAAGAAAACCCAAATCAGTACACTCCACCTCATTCACACGAGAGAGGCCTTGTGGGGAATTCTTAATTACATGACTGGAAAATGCTCAGTGGTCACTTCAGACTGGCACATCGGCACACTGCTGAAGGTCCTAAATAGTTCACCAATGTCGGAAAGTCTGAAGATGTTTTCAACATGCTTATTGTGTAAAAGTTCATATTGAATAAGTGACCTAGGCGTATAGGACTTTTGGTGGCCTTTGAGTTTAATCTTTCAAGTCCATTTAACATCAGAGATTTCACAGTGGAGAGGGAAATTTAGAGTTTGGAAAGTACACGCTTTGTTTGACATCTCATAAATCACAAGGAAATAGTTAGTAGTAGCTTTCCTGAGCCAGGGACCCGAAGTTGAACTTTGTACCCTTGGTCATCTGCTTGGGGGAGATGTCCCACTTCAATCGTGTATGTATGCAGAATGCTTTCGGGGCTCTAGTGTCCCCAGGATATGTGTCATTTTGTTACCTCTTACTGTTTTCTTTTTTTTCAGAAACCATTTGACTTCTACCAGCAATCAGTTCCACAGCTTACATCAGTCACCCCAAAGTACACAGGGAAGGGAGATTTATGCTTTCTCCTGACTCCGTTGAAGGAATTGCGTGATCTCAGTTCACTGGGGGTCCTCACTCCCTCCTGATTGCTTTGGTGTATAGATGACACAGCTTCTGAAAGAAATCTTTGATCTGGGATCTGCTGCACGTTTCCAAAGGGTTTTATCTTCGTGGTTGCTTGACTTTGTGTATACTGGGATGGATTTTTTGAGGCTCCAAACTATCCAGCCTTGGAACTTCCTGGCTTTCATTGTTCTGGTTGACGCAGTGACTTAATACAATTATCTCTTTCCTACCAAAACTTTTAAACTGTTCTTTTTAATATATGAGATTGACTTAGGAAAAGAATTGATCTTTTTCACCATGCTGGAAGGGACACCTTTTGTCTTAGATATTACAGCAAGGTGGCAGATAATAGTTGAACATCTAATTTGGCCTCATTGGTATTGTCACCTAAGCCTTCTTTGAGAAACTTTGTGGGGTTTGGTTGGACCAGGTGTGGACCTGGCTGCTGGCTTTCAGTCTTTCCATAGTTTTTCTGGGTTCACCCCAATGAGGGAATAGTGAGTATGACATCTGATACTTTAGTCTCTTTACATAGGGACTATGGAACATTCCCTGTCTTAGTCAAGTGTTCTGTTGATGTGAAGAGATACCATGAGCATACAACTCCTATAAAGGAAAGCATTTGGTTGAGACTTGCTTGTATTCAGAGCTTTGGTTCATTATTGTGGCAGAAGGCATGACAGCACACAGGCAGACACAGTGCTGGAGAGGTAGCTGAGAGTTTGACATCCGATCATCAGGTAGCAAGAAGAGAGACACTGGGTATGACTTGAGCATTTGAAACCCTAAAGCCTACCTCGGTGACACACTAACTCCAGTAGGCCACACCTACTTCAACAAGGTCATGCCTCCCAATCACTTCCCTAATGACCAAGTATTCAAATATATGAGCCTATGGGGGCCATTTCTAGTCAAACCACCACGTTCCCTCAACACCTGAAAAGTATTCTTAAACCTATCCAGAAGCCATGAGCTCTGCCATCCCAAAACTGATGCCCAAATCCAACAGGTTTATGTGGGAAATTTAATTGAAAAAGTCTGTTTTTGAAAGATAGAATTTTGTCATTTTTAACAGTGTTTTAATTCATGAAAAATTAAAAATCCTACTTTTTTCCTTTAAAAAGTTTAAGCCAGAGACTGAAGATATCGCTCAGTGGCTAAGAGTAGGCAGAGTTTGAAGTTCAGTTCCTAGCACTCATGTTGGGTGGCTCATAGCAGTCTATAGCTCCAGCTCCAGGGTATCTAACCCAGTTTCGGGTATCCCCTGGGCACTGCACTTAAGTACATATAGCCACACAGCAACACATACATGTACAGGAAAATAAACCATTTTAAAAATTAAGTCCGGACACTTAGTATTGACTAACTCTAGTGAATATTTTACTTCAGAATCCTAAAATAGAATGGACTATATCTTTAGGGGAAAAAACTTTCAAAAATAAAACTAAAAACACTTAGATTTTTCATAAAAGGTTGGAAGGAATGTAGCTCAGTAGTAGATTGCTTACATCATATGCATACATGGTCCTGCAGTTCATCATCAGTATTGAAAAGCAGAATCCTAGAGAAATATCAATAGTCCAGAAGTACTATGCATGGAAGGTAGTAGAGTGAGCCATATGGTATTTTATCTCCTGCGGCCACAGCTTGAGCTACTGACATTATAGTTATCACTACAGGGGCAGGAAGACTAGCATAGAATACATGACTCAGCACTGAGTTTTTAGTGATTCAGCCAGTGTTTGGATGAGCATGCCTTCTTTACTTTCCTACTTTTACTACCGTGGAACTATAGCTGATCTTCTCAGTATTTAGTTGTGGAAGACAGTTAATATATGGTTGATTGGTTTTCTAAAACATGAGTCATTTTATGTAAACAGTTTTATCTCAACAATTTTGTGTAAAAAGAGTACTGTATACATCTGAATTATACAACTTGAAAACAGTTTTGAAAACCATGTCTTATTCATTGGCCGGCAATGGCTGTGAAGAGACACCATGACCAAGTCAACCCTTATAAAAGAAAGCATTTAATGGGGGCTTGCTTACAGTTTCAGTTGTCTGTTATCGTCATGGCAGCAAGCTTGGCAGTGGAGCAGTAGCTATGAGCTACATCCTGATCTGCAGTTTGAGAATAGGGAGACACTGGGCTTGGCGTGGGCTTTCGAAACTTCAAAGTCCACGCCCAGTGACAAACTTTGTCCAACAAGGCCGCACCTCTTAACCAAGCCCACACCTCTTAACCCTCCTTTCATATAGTACTATTTCTTGTGCTAAGCATTCAAATAGATAGCCTTTGGGGACCATTCTTATTCAGACCACCACAAACATTTAACATGTATGCACATGTGATGCCACTACTACAATTCAGGTCATGGGTGTATCATCACTGCCGTTAGGCCATTTTATATCTCTCTCACTCCTGTGTGACTCCTCGTCTACATTTAAACTGCCTTGTTTTATGTCACTGTACATTTGAGTTTGCATTTGCTGAAATCATATAAGTGTTATAGTATATGCCTGATTTTGTTAACTTTGTTTTGTAAGCATAACGTCTAATCTGTGTTCTTGAAAATATCAGTAAATGATTTCTTTAACTTTCAAAGTCATTTTTCACTGTATCGATAATACTACAAAGTTTTATTTTGCTTTTTTTTTTTTTTTTGAGACGTTTTCTCTGTTGTCTCAGTGCCTTTCCTGCAACTCACAGGACAGGATGGCCTTGAACTCACAGAGATCCACCTGTCTCTGCATCCTAAGTTTTGGGATTAAAGGCATGTACCATCACTGCCTGACTACACTACAGAGTTTTATCACACTAATTGTTTAAGAAAGTGTATGGAATGAACAGGTACAGAGAAACTCTAGAACCTAGGGCACAGTTTGGAGTTCCCTGTTGCAGTCTGGGAAGATGTAGTTACAGACAACTAGTTTGTCAGCCTACTATTCATTCTGTTCTGAAACCTCCTTCCTTACTGGATTCTGGGTTTCCCGGATTATTCTTCCTTGGCCCTCCTCCTGTGCATGGGATACAGGAAAAGGATGCCCCATTCTCCCAGAGGAGGTATCCACTTTATGATGGGCCCATAGCCTGTTTCTAGCCAATGAGACATATGGTCTCTTTTAGAGACCCTTTAGGAAATATTCTCTGCATTTGAACAGGAGAAACTTCAAGAGAGGTGGTCTTTTCTTCTGCTGTGTGTTGTCTGCATGCGACATTTGGCATTTTTGTGCCACCATTCTGCCACTGTAAAAGGAGTTAGTGTGTGGGCAAAGCTGCCATCCAAGAGCCGGATTCCTTGGTGGTAGCTGAGCTTCTGATTTAAGAAAACCAGGAAACGGCTTTCTTTCAGACACTTGTTATATGCGAAATGAATATTCCTATTGTTAATGTCAACATGAATCAGAGTTTTCTAATATAGGTGGCCTGAAATAAATCATAGTAATGCAAGAAGTAATAAGATTTTGAATTAGACCTGAGACTGAAGGAGAGTCATGAACAAATACGTGAGACCCAGACACAGATTTACTGAGGTGGAATTGTGAGACTAGACAGCTGAATGTCGGTGGAAAGGGAGAAAAGCCTGAGGTTCTGGGACTCCTCAGTTCCCTGAGAGGAAGAGGTAAGAAACACCGAAAGTAGGGTGTGAGAGGAGACCATTTGGGGAAGAGGCTGATGGCTTAGTTAGAATTTGGTTGTGAGTTAGCCATAACACATGCATTTGCTTTGGGCATGAGAGAATGTCTACAACATTTAGGGTTGGCGTCCTTTAAGAAATGAGGCCAGGGACTTGAGGGTTACTTCAGTGGGTGACAGTGATTTATGGAAAAGCATGAGGACCTGAGTTTAAATCTCTAGCACCTGTATAAAAAACTAGATATGGCCACGTGTACCTGTAACCCCGGCACTGGGGAGGGTGGAGACAGGATGATCACTAGAGCTTACTGGGTATTATCTCCGCTCCAGGTGGGCAACAGATCCTGTCTAGAAGGAATATGGCAGAGAATGATAGAACAAGACACTGGTGTTCTCTAGCCTCCACAAGTGTGTGCCTGTACGCACATATACACAAAAGAAGGCAAATGACTTTAGCTTGTTATAAGTGAAGGGCTTTTCTTACACTGTGAAAGGTGTTTCTTACTGTGTCTTCCCTGATAATTGTTTTTAAGGGTTTAATTAATGCAATTTATGTCAATAACAGTAAAGAAGAATACATGATGCAATAAGGGATTTTGTGCTTGGGAAATTCCATTAAGGCTTTCACAATACTGACATTGGCCAAGTGTTATGATGTGGTTTGAATTCACAGAAATGTGCACATGTGAAGGGGGGGAGAAGGAGCAGATACTTGCACTCACGATGCTGCTCCTCCACTTGGTTGTTATTTGGAAAGTGACTTAATTACTGCAAACCTAAATTTGATTACATTTTAAAATAGATTTCATAAACTGATTTTACACAGCTTCTGCTTAATAATCCTTATTCTTGTATACACCCAGATTCTCAAAATTAGTCACTTTTGTTCCCCAAATTCTCAAACTGCCAGTGATTTGTAGATTATGAGTCTCTTGAATTCCACTTTAGTCTCCTCCCCTTACCAAAGTCATTGCTACCTTGAAAACCTTGGGGTTTCAGAATGAAAAAGCTATTAGTATGTTGGTTGAGCTCAAAGGTCTAATATTGTGTGTATGTGGTGGGGGGAATCACTGCTTCAAAAACGTAGGCTCAGCCATACTGCTTTCCCTCTTACTGGGAGAATCAAATGTCAGTGACCTGGAGACCATCTTTTCAGGCTCTGTAACTAGTGTATTGGAAAGATGGCCTTCAGGTATAGTGAGCCGCATGGCAGCCAGGAGCCTAAAGTAAGAGAGTAGGTTCAGCCTACCAGAGAGATCACTAATGGATATCAGAATCTTTTGGAATGAATACACATTTTTAGTTTGTTGCTTGTATTTGTTGTACTTCTATGTATAGTTCCCCCAGGAAACTTACTGGGAGGAATTAATTATACCTGAATAGTATCTGAGCCTTCCTTGTATTGTTGTGATCTTACAATAAGATTACCTAAAACTTTAATATTTGTACGTTCTAGTATTAAAAACCTATTAATATTAAAAATCAAGTACCTACCATGTATCACACACTACTTCAGATTGCCATCAATCTTTTCCGTTTACTTATTAAGTAGAATTTTTACTTTAAGAAAGCAAGATGCTGATGTGTTTGGAATATGTATCACCACCCAGAAGTTTGCGCTTCTTAGATTCTCAACAAGGCTAACTGTAAGTTCTAGGCATGTCCGCGCACTGGCCGTTTATAAGTACAGCATTGTGAGCATCACACTAAGGTAAAGTGCTGTGAGCCTATCCCTCTGTGACATCAGAGATTAAGAAACCCTAAAGAAAAACGCTATATGTGGCTTCCTCCCTTTGGCTCCACTTGGGCCCTGCCATCTCATCCACACACTGGTTTCTAACGATGCAGATGCAACAATGATGTGGGAGTCCCCTCTGTGTGCTATGATTACCATTAATGAATAAAGAAACTGCCTTGGCCTGTTGAGAGGGCAGAATTTAGGTAGGCAGGTAAGACAGAACTGAATGCTGGGAGAAAGAAGGGCGGAGTCAGGGAACCGCTATGGAGCCACTTCCAGAGTTAGACATGCCAGAAATTTGCTGGTAGACCACGACCTTGTGGTGATATACAGACTAATAGAAATGGGTTAAATTAAGATGTAAGAGTTAGCCAATAAGAAGCTAGAGCTAATGGACCAAGCAGTGATTTAATTAATACAGTTTCTGAGTGGTTATTTCGGGGCTAAGCTAGCCGGGCAGCCAGGATGAACAAGTGGGCCCTCTTCCAACACAACAAGATCGCTGCCTTGTTTGTAATGTTCATGGTCTCAGTGACTGACTGACTGGGTTAGAATTAGTCTGACTAAGCACTAATCTTGACAGTATCCCTGGATAATTTTAAATGCATGGGCAAAGCCTCCCTCCCAATATTTAAGAAATTAAAACTCAAAAAGTAACAAGTTTTCTTATTGACTTTTCATACCTAACTTTGTCTATACAGACATACCACCACCACCGCTATCACCACCATCTCCCTCCCTGCTTGTTTCCTTATGTCCCTGGTATTATTCTTTCCAAATTCATATCACATGGGTTCTCTTAATTCTCCCCACTCCTTTCCTTCAAACTTCTCCCCCACCATGGCCCTCTTTGTACTTTCATGACCTGCATCCACATTCATTACCATATAGCCATGCACATAAAATTAGAAGCCAGGATCTGCATATGACAGAGATCAAGTTATATTTGCCTTTTTGGCTAGTAAGTGATTTGTTCCAATTTTAATACTCCATGAAGAAAGGAGAAAACACATATCCAGTTTCTTTTCCTTCTGGAAGTATCCCAAGAGAAAAATCTGTGCACAGTAGATACACTCATATGTAAAAAGGGCAAACTTCAATATTTATCTACTCGATCATACAGCACATGTTACAGGTGGACTTGGACTTGCCATCAGTATCACTTCTTGGTCACTGTGAAAATACCCTGACCATGGCAGCTGAAAGGAGGAAGGGTTGGTTGAGGGGTTATAGAGATGTGGCAGCAGGCAGCCATGGCAGGAGCCAACATCTCAAACCACAAACAAGCAGAGAAAGCGAATGGGATCATAAGAGGCTCTTAAATCTCAAAGCCCTCTTTCCCCAGTGATGCACTTCCTCCAACATGGCCGCACTTCCTGAGCCTCCCTAAACAATAGTCATCAATTGGCGATGAAGTATTCAAATTCCTGAGATTATGAGGAACATCTCATTTAAACTACCAGTGTTGGTGATACTGTTTGGAGAGGCTTAAGAGGTATGGCCAAGATGGAGGATGTTTGTGCTTGGTGGTGGCCATAATAATGCACATTCCAGAGTAAAGCTTCATTAGCATGGAGATATTCTGGGTGCATTCTGCTGCAATATTTTATAAGAGGTTTCATGCTGAATATTGATATTCTAGAGCAGTTCCTGAGAAATTGCGCAGAAGTCAATCTGCTACAAGCTATGGCCATATCTTTATTTATATTAGAGCCTAAATTCCTGCAAAGTCTGCCTTTAGTGAAGCAAGCCCTAATTCACACCCCTCCCCCTCACACACACTTCTATCAGCCCTTGATCCATCTTTCTAGGCACACTGACCCCTTTTACCTCTCCTCAAGCCATTGCAGGGTCTTTGCAAATGCTGTTCTCTGCGAAGGGCTCCCAGACCTTCACATTCTTGTCTACATATATTATCAGTTCTGCATGTAGCCTACTGTATGTATGTAGTATGCTGTCATCTAATGCATAAAATGAGACACAAATATGAGCTGTATCTTCTAGTAGCAACATTTAAGTTGACTTAAAGATAATTCAGTAATATTTTGGTTCAGTCCAATATATCTGAAGTGGTATTGTTTCAAGAATTTAGTATAAAACTGTGTGTGTGTGTGTGTGTGTGTGTGTGTGTGTGTGTGTGTGTGTGTGGATGATGTACTTGTGCATATACATGCATGCATCCATTTCTATTCATGTGGATGTCAGAGGATATCACATGTCTTCTGCCACCTTAATTTTTGAGACGGGGCCTCCCACTAAATCTGAAGCTGCCTCAGCTAGTAGTGAGTCCAGGGAGCTGCCTGTCTCTACTCCCCGATACTGGGTTATAGGCATGCATGGCCATGTTAGGCTTTTGTGTGGATGCAGTGCATTGAAACTTAGGTCTTTGTGCTTGTAGAGCATATACTCTTTTCCACTAAGCCATTTCCCCATTCCTTATTGTAAGGAGATTCTTTGTATGCATTTTTTTTCATTGTAAGTAAACCTAGCACATCTCTTAAAACACATCTCAGTTTGGACTAGTGATGTAAGGTTCTTTTAGATTGATTAATGTGTATACATGTTTTGGCTACATGTATGTATGTACATCATGTACACGTCTGGTACCAGCAGAGGTCAGAAGAGTGAGCATAACAGATCCCTGGAGCTGGAGTTGCAGACAGTTGGGAACTGCCATGTGGGTCCTAGGAATCAAAGCTGGATCATCTGCCAGGGCAACAAGTACTCTTAACCATTGAGCCATTTCTCCAGCCCCACCAACAATGTTTTAAATGTTCAAAAGTCACATTGGCTAATGGCTACTGCATGAGACAGCACAGACCTAAAATGGCTATCTACTTCTTCCAGTTCCTCCAGTGTATCATTTCCAAAACACTTAACTAGATTTTGGAGTTAGTCTGTTTGTGTTTTTGCCAAATTCTGCTTTCCTCTTGGTTTTTAAATATGAAGTCTGAAAGACCAGGGGCTTCATTCTCTTCTGCCATAGCCACAAAACTCAGTACACTTGTCAATCAGAAGGGTTTGAGTGAGAAGTCATGGTATTGGAATTGGCATGTGGTTTCTGTCTCAGTCTTTCTCCCTTTTTATGTCTTCCAGATAGGCAAACTCCTACACAATGCTGACCATCCAGGGTTGCTTTTCCCGCTTCTTTACTCAGGCTCTATCATAAGTAACGGGTATTGTCTGGACCCCACAGATTTCCCCAAATAGCGCTGACTCCTAGAGAAAGTGGTCTGCCTTTGAAATTACTTGCAAGTTTGCTTTCCACTTATACCAAGCAAGAAGAATACAATTCAAAGCAACTTTTGGAGATTTTTCCATCTTTCCCTGATTAAACATTACAAAGGTAGACTGTCCATTGTTATTAAAATTTTAGCCAATGGTTGTGGTCAGGTACAGCCTTGCAAACTCCCAGGAGGCCTGCCTGATGTTCTGGGAATTTCCATCCATTGCTGCTCTGGAGAAGACCCAGGCTTGTCACTAACTTCTTTGTGATAGTGGACCATGGGTTCCGATCTGTCTGTGCTCATTGCCTCCATCTGTAAAAGGAAATCACAGTTACATCATACTTCCAGCATAGGATTATAGAGAACAGAACCACAGGGGCCCTTATGCACAGTCATGCAAAGCAGTGGGGTTGTCCTACTATCCAAGCTTCTACCTGAAGTGCAGACATGGAGTCTTGGAGGCAAACCAGTATTATAAGCAGAACAGGGGATGTAAGTAGGCTTCAGAAGGAATTCCTGTTTGCCAAAATCCTTCTAGAATCTTGTTTGGTGTCCAGTTGCATTTACATATGACTGTTCCATGGTGAGTAGAATAGGGAGAAAGTGACCTGAGTCACCCTCCCCTTCCTTGCCACCTCTTCTTCCTCCTTGCTGCTTATCTCTGAATTATACTGTAGAACAAGCACAGCCTGGGATTTGCTGATGGAAGGATGACTACATTTAAGATTAGTGTAACAAGATTTTCAGTTTAGAGGTCGTTCATTCATTAAAAGATATGCCTTTGTACTCCTGTGTAAGAATTGGAGACGAGAACAAAAAGCCCTTTGAGGGCCTTCGAGTCCAGCCTGCGGCACATCCACTGAACAAGAGTTCAATCATTCCGTCAGTCGTGATGAGTGCTTCGTGATGAGAAGAATCAGATGGCGTCTCACGATTGAATTGATCCCTTTCTGCTAAATTCTGCAGGAGTCAGAGGCTTTGGTGGATGAGGGAAGGTAGGACCTCTTCTTGCATAATCAAGAGACGTAAGAAATAGTGGCCCAGGCTGTGCCCCAGGGGACTCCCAGGTCAGGAATAATGAAGCAGAGCCCACTTTCTGCTTTTCTCTTCAAAAGGGCTCAGCATTTGTAGCCTGAATGTTCTGCCTCAATTTACCTGATAACTTGGAGTTTAGCTCCTACATGGTAGGGCAAGCCCTGCAAGGTGTTGGCTTTCCCATGCTCAGTGGTAGACCATATCCCTTCACTTGTAGCTCAAGTTCCCAAGTCATCTTCCTGCAGTAGCAGGCTGTGGGCACTAGGGGGCAAGGAAACATCCTCCTACATTTCTTTTGGTAAACTATTAGTGAAAAAAAATGAACTTGACCTTTACCTTGAGTGAGGAATTAGCAAATGAAATCGCATCATGCCTTTCCAATCTTATTCAAACAGTACAAGAAGAAACAAACATTTCTCTTAATGAGTGTTGGTACTATTTAATTTGCTCTGAATTAAAGAAACACCACCGAGTTGCTGTCTCAGAGAAGCTGTAGCAGTCTCATGACAATGGTTTAAAAATAGCAACAACAACAACAACAAAACAGAAAAACAAAACAAAACAAAAAAAAAAAACCCTCAAAACCAAAAAAAGTATTTCAGAGGACTTTTCAAAATCCTTAAATCTGGTCCCAGGATCTTCAGCATCGTTCCAAGATCACTTCCATACGGGAATGAGGATTGGGAGCAGCACAAGCAAAGAGAGATGTCAGGATCTTAAGTATGTGATTGGCAGGCTGGTGCCATCCGAGTTGACAAGGTAGCAATAAGAAGACAATGCGACTTCCACTTAAAGTTGGGTGTCACCAGGTTTTTGCTGAACTTCTGGAAACTGTGTTTCCAACACAGGAGAAATAATGATACCTCTAGGGGAAACAGAAAAGCAGACAAGGCTACTCATTACTACTGATTGGTCATGGACTGGGTGGTGTAGACCTCGATCACATTACAGTGATTGCTGCTGCAGATGGCAGCCCCATGCCAGTCACGAGTAAAATCAGATAATTAGCAGATGTCACCAGTGCCAATCTGTTGATGCTTAAAAATGGAACGAGTGAATCAGTGCACTATTTAGGAAAGTAAGGATGTGCCAATCATTCTGTCATTAGGAGCCTTGTGTGGACAATATGGCCTATGTGTCATCAGGGTGCTCCAGCATGGCCATGAGAAAGAAAATGGAGGCCTCTATCTCTCGCATAACTATGAGAGCCAACTATATTTATAAATACCACACTGTGCAGATACCTTTAAAGTCTCCAACAGTATTTAAAACTAATGACTAAGGCAATGTCTCACTGTTATTATTGTCTTTGTCGCTGTCATCATTAAAAGCAAATGACACAGTTTAAAGTGAGACACAAGCTCTCTTCTCTAGACACATTGATGATGGGATATGAATTATGTATGACATAAGGAGCATGTAATGAGAAAATAGACATTACATGACTACAGAAAATTCTACAGGCACAAGAAAAGAAACGAGAGTGTGACTTATAGAAATTGACAACATACCAGCAGCAACAGGACTGGTATGGGGGTGGGGAGGCATTTTCTAAGCCTCGTCGTCTTTGCATGTTATAGTAATCCTGTGGTGTTGGGCTTCTATTAGCCCCATCTTCTAATAGACTTGGGGGTGGGGGAGACCGGGTAAAGTGACACCAGACATGCCAACAAGTCTGTCCACTATCCGTTTATTCTGACCACTTTATACCTGCCTAGGCTTCTGCCACACTCTGAATTTCCTATGAGTATTTGCTGCTTGTATGGGAATTGAATGCAGTTTGTATCTTTTTAACAATAACTTATCCACTAGATGGCTTAGGATTTTCCTTATATTATCATTTGTCCTGCTTCTGACAACACAAAAGTAAGCTCTATTTTTGGCCAATTCTGCATTCAGTTGTAATCCTGGGGAACTACTCTTACCAAATCCTTACCATGTGCTGCGAACTGTGCTAAACTTTCTCAATACAATGACTATGTGGTGTAAATGTTATTCCCATTTCACACATGAAGAAGCTGAGGCCTAAGAGAAATTAAGTGACTTTCAAACAGCAACATATCTAGGAATCAATTAAACAGGCCCCTGAACCTGGTCTGTCTGCACCCAAAGGGCTACTAGATATTCCCCCAAAGCTATGCTGCTCAGTTGCTCTCCCGAAAGCAAAGGTGCTTCACTCAGGGTGGACTTTGCCACCATCTGTCCACAGAGGAGATAATTAAGACTGAAAGTAGTTCCATGTTCTCCCGCAGCCACACAGATGGCAGTTGAGTCAGCCTGTGATGAAGAGGTCTTTGTCATTGTCATATCTTCTCTGCATGGAGTTACCGTCTCTAGGAGGTCTCACGGTATGTGGACGGATGACAGACATAACCCTGGCGAGTTGATGAAATGATTAGACGCACTGCGCATGCTCCCAGGAGTACAGAGTACTTCCGACAACAAGCGATTCTATTGGTCGTTTAAGCTATCCCTGTCACAGAAGTGGATGCTCAATTGTGTGAGCTTTTCCCAGGAGTGATATGAATAAACCACATACTTACTCCAAGTAGAGCACCAAGAACAGACCGAAGAAGTGGCTCCCCCAGTCTAGCTTAGTGAAGGAATTAACTGGAAGGAGGGGTTATTTTTTACAGGAGAGGAGCATGGTTACTTATGAATGACCATACCACGGAAGAAAAGTCTTCCTTAAAGCAACCATTAACTACCTCTAAATCTGCTGGTAGGAACAGGGCCTCTTGGGCCCCTCTTTAAGTTCCTCTGTGGCGGAACATGTAGCTCTCCTGTGGTAGCTGCAGCATTTGGGAGTCCAAGGGGGCTATGGTCATATCAGTCCACAGGACAGCATTCCACAGCATCCATAAGTAGGGACTGGCCCAGAGGGACCGACGCAGTGGAGTGCTAGTCCTCAGCTAATGCTCTTTGACACACAGTTCTCGCCTAGGAAGGGAAGGTGAAGGTGGCGCGATTCACTCATTTCAGCAAGGAGAGGGAAGGGCATCTGAGCTGCAAGTGGGTTTGAGTAGGGAGGGCGGATTCTCAGGTGGGTGCCCTTTGCACAACAAGCTATTTCCTCCCTCGGGTGCAGTTTAAAAGTAAAGCACAAGCTGTCTTCAGTGAGTGCCGGTGACCTGGTTAGATGATCAAGTTTTCATTTTGTTTATTTATTTATTTTGTTTTGTTTATTGCCTATTTTTCTGGACAGAGGTGTAACCCTGCCTGTCCTGGAACTGGCTCTGTTGACCAGACTGGCCTTGAATTCAGAGATATACCTGCTTCTGCCTCCCGAGTGCTGGGGTTAAAGACATGCATCACCACCCTGGCATTGTTTTGATTTTTTAAAATCCACTTTTTTTGTATAAGGCCACTTTCCTATCAAACAGCCGAGGAGCATGGAATCAAACACATTTCAGGGTTGCCTAATTTGGAGTTTGTGTGCTTGAATGATAATTAGCCGGCTATTAGCAGAGAAGGAGATGGTATAATGGAGGTGGTGGGAGAACCAGAACTGTGGGCTGCCCACTCACGCTCTTACGTCTACATCTTCTGGAAAACCAGTAGGTATTTCCCTTTTGCTCAGCTCACTAAGTGATTTAGTTCTCTTCTCTTCCTTACCCTGCTAAGTAGTCTTAAAGAGACGCTGATTGGCAGCTCGCTTCAGGTCTCCCACACAGCTATGTAGAACTCCCACCCGTTCCTAAAATGAGCCTTGTATTTGATATGCCTTGGTTTTCCACTGCAGTCTCATAGTTAGATATCTGGCCATTCTTACAGGACAGTGTCTGTGTTCTTGTCCTTGTGTAGTATAGCACTATGTCAATTAAAAGCGCCATGAAGGGAAAATAGCATTATACTGGCTCACAAAACAGTGTAAGAATCAAAAGGTTCTGTTTTCATTTTTTTAAGTCTATAAAAATGTAGCAGGGGAAATAGAAGGAATGGATGCCGTATCTTCCCGCCCCTAACATTTCTTCTCAAATGAAATGTCCGTGAGCTGCATCCTGTAAGCCTCTGGGTTCTGCTGTAATGGGGACTGGGCTGCTCAGCACTCCAGGCAGCGATGCTCTTTGGATCTGAAGTACTCACCCTGCAGCTGATGGGGAACTCCCTGGATAAGAGCCAACTGGTGTGCTTCTGCTGACGCTGTCAGCAGCACAACTTCTTGCCGGTGCCTTCCCGTGTATTCTTCTCCATGCTTTTGAAAACCGACATGAAATTTCTTTATCTGCCCCCATTCTCCTTGCCCCAGTTCCTCCCCCACTGTGCAGGGCTTGCTGGCATTGAGATGGCAGGCCTGGCAGGCCACCTATGGAGAATTGCCTCTGGCACCGAGCCTAGACACTGAAAGTTAGGCTTGGAAATTTAGGATACTGATTTTTGTTCTGCTGTTTCCCAATAGCTCTCAATTGAGTAGAGACAGATGGTTTGCAGCTAGCCCTGGGAGCAGAAGTTGCCTGACTTTGCATTGTGACAATTGACTAAAAGGACCTGTGCGTAGCCAAGAGTCCTGAGCTGGCTGTTGGGGCTGATTTGGTTCTCAGAGGTCTCCTAATGACCGTGGCCTGTAGGGCTCAATTTCAAAGAGTAAGTCAAGAAGGAACAGCTCCAAATTTGCAGCCTCAGAGAAAGAGGGTCAAAAGCGCATGTGTATATGGGGGGTGGGGAGTGCAGGGTCTTTTCATGGAAGCTGATGCAATGTTAATGGCCTTTTAGTTAGAAATTTTCTTTCTGAATCTCAGAGCTGCAGACCTGTGAAGGTGTGTTATGGTTGTTGACAGACTTGCCCAAGCTCGTGCGGCAAGTTAAATGGCAGAATTAGGCCTGAGCGCCAGGACCATGTGGGACTCATAGCAGCGTTTCTGTCTCATTGATTAAAAAGAGATAACTGCTTGTGATAGGACAGGCCTGTGGTCTTAGCACTCAGAAAGCTGAGACAAGCGGACCCTGAGTCTGAGGCCATCCTGGGCTACATAATAAGCCCCTGTCTGGAGACACCAAGAGCTGGAGATGTAGCTTCACTGGTCGGACATGAAAGTGTTGGTTCTTAAGACTTAGACCCAAACTCCAGGATTTATATATAACAGCCTTATCTTGCCATGATAATTTTTATATATTTTTTTTATCTGATTAGGTTTTTCTCCTCAGATTTTTGGCCCTTTGTAAGTCTAATGTTCCCATTCTTGAGCTCATTGATTAATGCCAATTAATATCACAGTAAGGTGCTTTTGGTGACATGGTTTTAGATCTGGCCCATCTTAATACTTCCTTAAAATTCCGATTTTATAAAATTAGCAAGCCAGTGCCTAGTTATCATGAAAAGACATACTACATAATTAGTAATATCCCATTTTATGCATACCAAATAATATTGTTTGGCAAGTAGTCTCCATGCTAATTACCATGTTTATACAAGTCTGTTCAAACATCTGGGCATATGTATGTGTGTGTGTACATGTGCAAATGCATGAGTTTGTGTGTGCATGCATGCACACACAATACCCACAGAATATTATCCTTTATTTTTTAAGGAAGAAAATGGTATTAACCTCTATAGACATTCCTCTGTAGTCTTGTTGGTTTTTCTTTTATTTTATCTTCCTGAATCAGCATGGGCCCATTAATTCTTGCCATTGGGCATATAGGAATGTCATAACTGACCCAGTCATCCCATATCAGAGATATTCCAGTTCCCCCACTAACTTTTAGCTTCATACCTATCTCCATGTAGCCTAATTGCTTGGGCATCCTCTTATGCTTTTATGAATGTAGATTGGTCGCATTCAGATTAACATCATCTAGTGTCTGGGCACATTCCTTCAAAACTCCAGGGAGTTGTTTTCTACAATTTAAAATTAATATATATTAAGGGATACCCATGAAGTTCATTACTAAGGCTAGAGTATGTCTTTTCTGGATACTGTTGCCTTTCGGATAATGCTTGGTCTCCTGAGAATATGTAATTTTTACTTGGCAACAGAATTCTTAATTTGACGAGGAACTCAAAAGACTCTTTAAGTATTTTGGGATGGTTCCAAACATACATATATTGTCATGTACAGTCTCTACTCCCAGTTTACTACAGCAAGAAAACCTAAGGTTTCTCTTTTGTTTACCTCACCTTTTTGAGGCTGTCATCTGTCATAGCGCAAACTCCATAAGGCTGAAGTTGGGTGAGTCACAGTGTCCCTGGCATGTAGCTAGTGACTGCAGAAATGCCAGCTGGACTAATGAAAATGTACTCTTAAAAGTTCATACTTTGCATCTCTCTGGTCAGAAAAAAGTTAGGATCTAATTTAGGCTGTAGTTTTCCTTTTCCAAATGGCATCAGGTGACTTGGACAATGTTTGACTCCAGGGCCTAATTAACTCCCCGAAGTCTGCCTCTGGGAACTGAGAGCAATGAGCTAGAGGCTCAGACTCACACATAAGCTGGGAATAGAACTTCCAGGACGACCTAAACAGGGAAAGTCACCCAAAACCGGAGATCCCAGGATGTTCTTTATCCAGACTCCACAAACCCCTGCCTCGGTTGGCTAAATACATCACAACGCAGTAGAGGCTACTCTGCCATAAAACATGATGATGGAGAAAAACATAGGAGAATGAGCTGCCCTGGGGAGCAAGACAGGCCGTGCTTCCATTTCAAGTCACAAAGAGTGTCGGCTTGTAGATGCACAAAAGCAGACAGATACATATGGAATATTAGTAGTGTTTCTGTAGGAAGTGGGTGCACCTGTGGGTATTTTATTTTAATGAGCTAATTCATTCATTTATTTATTTTGGTGTTGAGGATTAAACCAAGACCTATAATGCTTAACCGTCACTCCACCGTAGAGCTGCTTCCTCTGCCACTTGGTCATAAGTAGTATATATAATAATCTTTCCACGTCTTATTTTTCTATCTGAGATATATTTGAGGGGCAAAGCAAAACAGCTAAACAGGTAGAAGCACTTGACACACAAGCCTACAAGCCGTGTGACCAAGTTTAATCTCTGGGACCCACACTGGATAAAGAAGTGACTCCTACAAAAGAGAGAGAGAGAGAGAGAGAGAGAGAGAGAGAGAGAGAGAGAGAGAGAGAGAGAGAGAGAGAGAGAGAGAGAATAATTTTATGGAATTATGAACATTTTTTTCTTCTGGTTTTTGTCTTATCAAATCATAGCAATTGTTTTCTTATGGTGGAAACTCCTTAACAATCTTACAACATTCCCATTGAAACAGTTTTTTGGAAAGAGAAGTACATGTTCCTCAAACCAGAGCAATGGCGAACAAAGACTCTCATTCCAAACACATTGGGAAACGAAGGCCCCTGCTGTTTGTTAAAGAGTTGATGGCTGTGATTACCTGGTTGTTTTGTGGACCGGTTCTATTTCTGGCCATTGTAAAGAAGTCGGCCTTGTGAAACTGACAGGTTTTGTAGAGAAGTCTCTTCCTTTGAAACAGAGCAGCCATGCATTGTGTACCGGTTCCATTTGGGACAGACAACAGGGGACCACGTTCCCTGAGAGCATAGATCTTTTCAGACAGGGTGAGCACACCTTCCTCCTTTAAGCGGCTTTCATTTGTTGGACTGCCTTGTGGGCCATAGCACCCATCCACTCTTGAAGCTCCTGATCATCATAACCCCAGAAGCATTACTTTCTAGAAACTTCTGTGTGTTGTATAGTATCAGATGGGTCCCAAATGGTGACATTTATTGGGAAATAACAATAGGCAGCTAGGAAGTCACCAAGGACATTTGTAGCTCTTGCCTAAGGACGATATGCAATTAGTGACTTGTGGGAAACCCGTGATCCTCATATGATTGCCACATGGTTAAAGGCCAGTCTGGACACATAAAATTTCCCTAACCAGTGTGTGTTAGATGAATAAATATGCCGTATAGATATTCTGTAACAGGATCCCACTGCAAAAACATACTTCATGTAAGTCTCCTCTGACCTACTTATTTCATACAGATTAGCTGCATGAAATCAAGCCATCTCTTCAGGCAGTTATGATAAAGTTCTAAAGATAGACCTCAGTTCTTATCTCTTGAAAGATGCCTAGGAAATTTTAATCTCTTAAATTCTTATTTCCTTAATTCTTTTAATAGATACAAACAAACCCAAAAGTCAACATGAAGCACATTCGGAGAACCTCGCAGTTAAACCATCCGCTAACAGCGTAATTCTTGTAAGACGGTACACATATGGGGGTGGGGGCGGAAAGAAAGCCATTTGCCGGCATCTAGACATGAGCAGCAAGACTCTGGAGCACAGTAACCTGCCGTTTTATTGGGAGGGTTTTATGATGTCTGTGCTCCCGAAAATAATCTTCTCTGGCCTCCTTCTCTTTCCTCTCAGTGTTTTAAGGCTGGGCATGAGTAGAGCAGTTCCCAGAGAAGGAGCTGAAAGGGGAGACGTAAAAGGGATCTGACTGTTATTAAACACCTATTGCGTGCCAGGCATTTTACAGCGAGTGTTTCTTTAACTCTACTAAATGTCTGCCAAGTAGATATTAACACCACTTTGAGGGTCAGGTGATGTAGTCAGCAAGGGTAAGGGGTTCACATGAACTGGTAAGCGAAGGAGTGCCTGCGCTTGATCAGCACTCGGGCCGTTCTGTAAGATTTTCGCTGAGCCTGTCAGGAGTGCAGAAATAGAAACAGTCTGGACAGTTTTCTCCTCGGAAGACTTGGTGACTTGGAAGGCAAGGTCAATCATCGTTTAACCCACGGAACAGTCTTTCTCTGGTCTCCACCTACTTGGCTGTGGCCTCTGGGTTTGAGCAAGTGAACCCTGGGGCTTAAGCAAGACAAGGACGGTGCTGTCTGAAGCCGCCCCGCTGACTCAACCCTTGTCTGGGTTACTGTCCTTATTTCATTCTTCCTCTTCTTAGTTTCAGGTCCCAGCCCTGCTGTCTGTGTCCTTTGCACAAAGACCAGGTGGCCTGCCACGCTTGCACAGTTCACAGTATTTACAGCAGGTCCGCTCGTGGTGTACAGTACGAGTTTTATTGCTCCAGAGGTCTGTGGGAACTTGAATTTTGTACATAAAGGTGAAAGATCTTTCTGGCAAGAGCTGGGAAAACTGTGGACATTTCCTTTAGCCTGCTTTCCTTTTTATTTGTGTTTCTTTCCAATGTTCCAGAATTAAATGGTGTGTTTATTTTTCATTTAAACTGCACAATGTTAACATTGTGGCTATGGTATAAAATTAATTTTTTTTTTTTTTTTTTTTTTTTTTTGGTTTTTCGAGACAGGGTTTCTCTGTGGCTTTGGAGCCTGTCCTGGAACTAGCTCTTGTAGACCAGGCTGGTCTCGAACTCACAGAGATCCGCCGTATATTGGGAGTGTTCATTTATGGCCCTCCTTTTGTAAATGTATTAGCAACTTTAACTTATGTATGGACTCTGGGGGTCAAGAAGGTGCCACTGATAATTCATTTGGCATCTATAAAAACTCTCTCTCTCTCTCTCTTTCTCTCTTTCTCTCTCTCTCTCTCTCAACTAGGGTCTTACTATGTAGCCATAGCTGTCGTGAGATTTGTTATATAGACCAGGCTGGTCTTGAACTCACAGGAATCCACCTGCCTCTGCCTCCCAAGTGCTAGGATTTAAAGGCTGGTCACTGTGCCACTATGCTCGGCAACATGGGTCTTTTCAATCTTGGCTTTCAGGTGCCAGAGAAAAGGGAAATGAAAGCCATTGGAGGACTGGCTCATGGCTGCGTGGCACTCATCAGCTCTCTGCCTTGGGACCTGTCCTTTCAGGTGGAAAAGGCATGGAATCTTATTTGTCTATCATATCCATAGTGAGCTGCTACAAGATTGATAGTGTATAACATATGCTGTTATATTTCTCACATTACTTAATAAAATCAGGTATTTTCTCATTAATAAATGCTTTCCTGAAGCATATTTTTTGTAAATTATAAACCATTCCTTTCTAACACAACTTATTAGTATTTGTTATTCCCCTGTAGTTGGAAGTTCAGATTATTCACAGTTTGTCCTTACTATAAAAAATTTTTAAATGGGGGGCAGGTTGGAGAGATGGCTCAGCAGTTAAGAGCACTGACTGCTCTTCCAGAGGACCCAGGTTCAGTTCCCAGCATCCACATGGCAACTCCCAACTGTCTGTAACTCCGGTTCCAGGGGGTCTGACACCTTTACACAAAAGCACACAAAATAAATAAATCATAAAAATTATAAAAACGTTAAATGTATTGCTATGTATAAATTTTTAATGTAGTGCCTCTGATTATAAATTTCTATTACTAAAAGGTTATCAAGTGAAATGTCTGTATCTTTTGAGGTGCTTTGGTACATTTTGGAAAAGTGTGATCATGTTTGCTTTCTACAACCTTTCCTTCCGGTCCCTCCTGGCTTGCTGTGTTTGGTTGGTCCTAGCCTTCCCAGTTCATGATTTGTCCTTCATCAGGAACAGGGAACGTACTGTGTCCATCTTCTCTGTGTTCGTCAACACCTCATCTGCCTCTCAGCATGGCTGGGCTGTGATGAAGTGCAGCTTACACTGAGCATGCTCAGTGTCTGTACTGAAAGTCAGATGCTCGCAGGGACAACTCTTTGTTAAACTTAACCACATGCTAGGGAGATGCTTCGTAGGTAAGGTTCCTCCGATGGTTAATTTTCTCTTTCGTGGGCAGAGTTAATGTTATACTTTTCTCATACAGGCTTGATTTAACAAAGCACATGTGAAGATAGATTTTTATATACGTACTCAATTTTCATTGGAAATAGCTTTGAACTTGTTTGTGTGTTTAACATGAACAAGTACATTGACCTCATATTCCATCTGCCACTGGAGATGCCTGTGCGTTTAAATATAACACCCATTCATTACTTTGTTCTGAATTTTTGTCTCTTCTTTATTTCTTGCCCAGGTCAAAGTATTCAGATGTTACCTGTACTCACAATATAGAAGCAAGTGTTCCAGATATCAGATGAGTGTAACAACAGGACTTTGACATTGCACTAAGAAAACACGCCATTCCATTTGGTGTACACACAATGTCCTGAACAGTTATTATGAGTAATTAATATTTCCATGCTGACATAAGAAATTTTATTGGCTCTTCGAAAACTAGTTTCAACTAGCTTGTAGACTGACCACAGAGAACAAGGCAAGTGAAAATAAAAAAATTCAAACCACTAATCCTTAAAGGTCAGTTCTTTAAAGGCATCTCAGTGCAGTTAAACCACTGCCTCTCTTCCGGAAGAGTAATGTTACTCTAGATGAGAATTCTGTTCTCTTAAACATTCAGTTTTATCGTTCTGCATTTGCTGCTGCCTCTTCCTGCATTGCCGTGTCTGCTGCTGGTAATCCTTCACGGAGTTCTGCATAATAGGCCTAGCTAGGCACTTGCTGACTTTCAGAGCCATTCATGGAGATACAGTGGTCGGAGCCCAGCTGTCAGCTTGTCTGTGCCTCAGTTCAGAGCCCCGAGGTCTGCAGTGGCACCTGCGCTGAGTGAGCTGAGTTAAGGTTTCATAACAGCAAGTACTTCAGTTTTTCAAGTGTTTACCCATGCTGCACTTGTGATTTAGTCTCCCAGTCGTTTGTAGGACTCGTGGCAGCCCTACAGATCTTTTCCCTTGTAGAGCTTTGGTCTAGAGAGGCTACGTCTCTGATTCTAGAGCCTATAGCTCAAAGTGGAGATGTTCAAACTTGAGTTTAGTTTTTGTTTTGTTTTGTTTTAGTTTTTGTTTTTATGTTAGAACTGTGTCCTTTCCCTCTGAAAGACACTCCTGTCTTCTCATGCATCTGTTTATTCTGTTGATAGCCAGGCCCCCCCCCCAAAAAAAAATCTCAGGAAAAGAAAGGAATGGTAAAGTTAGACAGTTCAGGCCTTCTGGAAATATCTTCGCTGAGAATATCAACCTTTGTTAGTACAACCAACTCCCCACCTCTCCAACCACCTTTGAAGAAGTGTTTGTTTTAGCTACTCCTGAGATACAATGAATAGAAAATTGAGAGGTAACACACAGATTAAAGATAGCATCTCCTCGCAATTGTAATCGTCATGGGTTTGATCCATACCAGCACTCGTGGAGAATAGACGGTCCAGTGTGACAGAGACAATAGTAGCAAGGACACTGGAGGAAAATGCTCTGCTTTGAAATTCAGACACCCTAAAACTCAGCAGAGAATAGAGAGCCATGATGGGGACCATTATGAGACCCGAGAGGCTGAGTAATGCAGGAGTATATGAGCAGACAGAAGATGTACTTTCTCAAGCTACCTTGTTCCTCCCAATTCTGAGAAAAATGTTTATTTTTTGATGTTTTTAAATTGTTTGCTGAAGAATGCCAAAGATGATTCTTAAGTTAAATATTTAATTTTAGTTATGAGGTCCTTGTGGCCGCTTGCTTTCAGCAAGGGCTGTTTCAGATAGTGTCTCCTAGAGAAGGTAGATGGCTTGTAGCATCTACCTTTCAAATTTCCCGAAGATACTAATGTTCATTTGCACGCAGTTCCCCTTTGAGGTCGTTACTGTTCTAGCACATGGTTTTCAGATGAGGAAACTCAGGCCTGACTTGATCGCCAGCAGTGAAGTAATAGTGTCAGGACAGGACTCAGGTGCGCGTGGTTTGCTGCCGACATCCAGGTACTTAAATGCCAACTCTCCAACACAGAGAGTGCTGAGCAAGTAGTTAGGAAGCTCATTGTTCACTGAATAAGAGGCTGCATTCAAGGTCATAGAAATAGAATGCACTGCAGCTGAAGCTTTATAAAATGGCCCGTCTTCAGCAGTGTTCCAGCGACATCATAAAACTAAAGGAATAAAAAGGAAATTGCCTAAGGTCGGGCCTGTGGCTCTGTGAAGTTCTTCACAACATCTGAGACTTGAGGGCTCTTGCAGGACATCCTCTCCTCTAGAGCTGGGCAGAGCGTGCAATACTTTCCTCATGGAAAATTCCTTCAGATTTCATGAAGGGTTTCCATTGTCAAAGGGGAAGACTTTTGTTTTATTGTTCTCTCCTGAGTTCATGCTTATGACTTTGAGGTGACCTTGACTTTGGCTCTTGGCATACGCAGCACAAGGCAGCAATGCCCCTCACTGCAGCGCACAGATGGAGCTCTCCCACACATTAAGCTACCACTGCAAGCACACCCACACAGCGTGTTGCTGCTTCTCCCTTGTAACAGCATGTAGAGAGTCAAAGTTCAGTGGCCTAGTTGTGCTCTCTGGATGGGGTTTTGAGTCTCCCAAGGCAAAATGGTATCTTTCTACCCTAATCAGTAAGGCTGTAATTGCACTAGGGCTGTCTGCTAGGCACTTCAGCATATTTATGGATCTCATTTTCTCCTTATGTGCTCCTGTCTATTGCCCAGGTCAGTGGGGCAGGTTAAGTTGTAGAATATTGCATGCAAGTGATTCATTGCAGGTCTATTTTATCCACCAGTGCTTCCTTACCCTAGCCATTGCCTTTCCTGATGTAAGATACCTTTCAAGGGCTGAGGCTCCTTAATACTAAAATATTGGAATCTTGGACCATCAGCCTGAGTCTTTGGGATATGTCCTAGTGAGGGTTATTCCACTGCGTAAACAAAATTAGCTAGCCGCTTCCCTTGGTGAGTTGGGTTTACTAAGAAAGACCAGAGTGAGGGGTGAATTATGAATGCCAGGAAAGGCTTCCTCTTTGAAGAAATGAAATGGAGTTTGTCCAGAAGAGCCTAGAAATTTTCAGTCAGAGAAAACTACACTCTGGTCTAGCTGGCCATTCTGGTCTTTGGTGGCTTCTGAGAAGGTTATTAAAGTACTATGTGACTTTAGCTTGTTCGTCCCCTAGAGAAGAACTGAGGAGCTGACAGCCGTTCTCTTCTCCATCTGACTTTAGTATTCCTTCTGAATTGACTTATGGAGAACTTGAGCATTTAGGGCTGAGAAATCCCAAAGGCAGCAAGCAGCTCCAGCCAGTTTGACATGGCATCAGGACTGTTGCCAGAGAGGGCATGCTAATACGGGAGCATCAGCCTAGGCTGCCAGCTTGGCACAAAGGCACAGGCTACCTCACCTGTCCTCCTGGTTCATCTTGCTATGTTAATGGATGCCATTTCCCCATTGTGGAGAATGCATGTTCTTGGCACCCTGCACAGTGCCTTAGGGCTTGACAAAAACTGGTCAAGAACCTAGCTGTTGCCAGAACCCCTTGACCAGTGAGTAGCCCAAGATAAACTAGAGCGAGCACATCTGGGGTCTGCAAAAAAGCCTGCTCTGGGAAAGAGTTTTGAATCGAAGAAAGAAACTTCAGAAGGTTTCTTTTGGTCTCTAGAATATAGTTTACTTTCTTCAGGGCACCAGGGCCTTCCTTTCTTTCCCAAGGGGGCATAAATTCTCACATCCCTGTGGTGCCCAAGCTAGAACATTGATACATTGATGTCCATCTGGAGACACATCCCTGCAGTGGGATCAGCTACCAAGGACATGCATGGAGCATCTAGTGTAAGTGGTTACAAGAAAGGGCTGAAGAACTAGGCTTGGGGAACTCATTGACCATGTGGCTAGTGCAACCCCCCCGCAGGTCAGGTATAGTTAAGTGTCCCTGATGTTTGGAGGGTAAGCTTCATCCTTTAAAAATAACTATCCTTGCCTGACAATTTTGCTTGTGCTGGCAGCACACTGAGCTGCCATACCTGTTTGAGAAGATGATCCACTATTGTAGGAACATTCCGGCATTATTGCTGGTTATAAGTGAGGCCAAGAGCTTTTCCCCCAAATATCCTTGAAAAGGGAATGTTCACAAAGTCAGTGTGGATGTGAAGTCATAATGGTCACTTTGGGCCATTCCCACGTCACAGGGTAATCCTGCCAGGCGGTAACAGCCATTTAAACCAGAGTACAAATGATTGGTACATTCTCACTGGATCATTGGCACTACCAATTTGATGACAAATGTTAATTTCTCAGGTAGTGTAAATGAAAGTTACTCCTTGCCTATTTCGACTGCCAAAGCCAAGGATGTTCATGAGCTGCACTCGTTGCCCTAATTCTAACCACCAAGTCTTCCCCTAGACTATATGCTGACTGCAGATCATATTAGATATTAGATATACAAGTTTGTGCAAAGACATGTAACCTTAGCTTCAGTTTCTCAATCTACAAAATGGTAATAGTAATGACATGCAGTGCCTGCTGTAGGTGTTGTAGATTAAATGAGAGTAGGAGAGCTTAGCATGGCACTGAGCATATACTAAGAGTCCTCTAATTACTACTATGAATGTTCTACTGTGGCTGTTGACTTACATGAGATCCAAACTGGTTTATAAAAATGGATTTATTGTGATTATGCCACAGCCTTCGGTATTCATCTCTCTAGCTGCCTGATGTTTTAACCTATAGGCCTGAATGGGGCCGGAGAGGAAAACTGCCCCGACTGGCCTCACTGTAAATTCCTGACATCCTCCCACTCTCTGGGGTGAGTAGTTCACACTTCTTCCCTAGCCTCCGACATGCCCGGTCCTCACTCTCCCTCTCGGCTAGTGCTCTCACTGCTGGTTCAGTGGATTGGAGAAAGCAGGGTGGGGGTGGATCGCTCCTGTCAAGGCCATGCTTCCTTTCTGTAACTAAGAACGACTGCTGTCCCTCAGGCAAAAGTCACTTTTGCACTTAAGCACTGGATCACTGTACATGAACGAAACCTCAGGTTTTATTTGGATATGGCCAGATTTTCCTACAACGTCCCTTTTCAGTTCCAGACTTGTGGGCACAATACCATACTGCATCATTTTGTCACAATGCTTCCTTGGTCACTTGTGGTCAGACAGTTCCTCAGTTCGTCCTTGCTTCTCATGACTGACGGTTTTGAAGAATATTATTTCATAGCACAGTCCCCAAATTATAGTAGTGTCTTTTCTCATGATTGGACTTAATTTTGGAAAGCATTGCCCAGAAGTGAAGGTACAACCATCACTGTTGGGGTGAGTGTCCCTGCCAGCCACATGACATCTTGGAGATGTTAACCTGTCACTTGGCTCTGCTGTCATTTGTGCCAGTGTCTTACATATTTGTCTCACTGATGCTGATCTCTTTGGTTTTAATGTTTTCTGGGCTCTATCTTTTTAGAAAATAAATTACAAAATTTGCATTATTTCTTCCACTTACTTCTCTGATACTATAACAGTGTGGAATATAGTAGACCGTTGTTGCTTGCTTTTACTCTTTGTATTCTTTACTCGTTGGCTCTTTGTTCTTAGGGGGCCGCCACCAGCTCCCAAATAAATCACACACAGAGGCTTTTTTTTTTTACTTACGAATGCCCGGCCTTAGCTTGGCTTGTTTCTAGCCAGCTTTTCTTAAATTATCCTGACTACCTTTTCCCTTTGGGCTATTTTCTTTTCTTATGTCTGTGTATCTTACTTTCGCTCTTACTCCATGCTGGCTAAGTAGCTGGGTGGTTGGCCCCTGACCACCTCCTCTCCTTGTTCTCTGTTGCTCCTTCTTCCTCCCAGTTTCACCTTCTATTTAGTCTCTCTGCCTGCCAACCCCACCTAACCTTTCTTCTGCCTCGCTCTTGATCGTTCAGCTCTTTATTAAATCAAACAAGTATTTTAGACAGGCAAAGTATCACAGCTTCTCAGAGTTAAACAAATGCAGCGTAACCAAAAGTATCACAACTTAAAATAATATTCCACAACAGTAGACATTCAATAAGTATTTGTTCAATGAAGGAGACGTTTAGTACCAACAATTCATGATAGTCAATAAAATTTCAAATGGCTTACAGTAGTTTAAGATGT
The DNA here is from genome assembly GCF_903992535.2 of Arvicola amphibius. NCBI lineage: Eukaryota > Metazoa > Chordata > Mammalia > Rodentia > Cricetidae > Arvicola > Arvicola amphibius. The sequence goes on from NC_052054.1 coordinate 30,072,199, forward strand.
AGGAGATAAAGCTGATTGATAATTGCTCCAACATTTCAGTGAAACTGTGTTAAGCAAAAACAAAACCCAAAGAATATCACGCTGAGTTCCCAAACACGAGTAAGAATATTATTAATGGCATTGGTGCATTTTAAGATGGAAAATACAGAGACTGCACCGAAGTATTTGCAAACTGTTTTAGCTGTCAAAATAGTATATCTATATGTGTACGACATGGCTTTTTGAAATGCATATATATTATTGAGTGCTAAGCCAAGATGCCACGTGGATCACTTCACATTGTTAACGGTAAAATTACTTAAAATGCCTCAACAATTTTCAAGTCTATAATAGTACCACCAAAGTCAATGTGATACAAAGTGAATTTACTGGATGTATTCCTTATGTAGAGTTGAATTTTTACATCATCTGAGCAATCACTCCCGTCTCCCCTTTGTTCTCTGCTTCTATTATTCTCACTCTTGAGGTCCAAGTAGTATTTAAATAAACAAACAATGTATTGGATGATTCCGTTTGTACCCTACATACGATGAAAATCAAACATATGCATATAACTTAATCTAGATTCCTGAAGCTTCATTTCTTAACCCTCGTCCTCCTAGGCTGTGCTCTTGGCATAAACAAGCAATGTTCTTCCCTTAGTGCAATGGTTCTCAACTTGTGAGTTATGATCCTGCTGGAGGGTCACATAGCAGATATTTTTATTAGGATTCATAAAAATAACAAAATTACAATTATAAAGCAGCAACAAATATTTTGTGTTTAGGGGTCACCACAACATGAGGAACTGTATTACAGGGTCACAGAATTAGAATGGATGAGAACCACTGCCATTGAGTGTTGGACTTTGTCCTTCCAGCCACCATTTCTAAGTTTGTTTTCTTTTCTTGGCACACTCTAACCTTTTTCTTGAACACCACTCCTCTTTCCCATTTCTTTACTGGGCCAACCCCTACTCGTATGAATAGCGCCTCCTCCAGGAAGCCCGTACAGGGTCAGCTGCCTCTGAACATGTCTGTGGCTCCCACACTTGCTCTTCTCAGAGCAGTTGTCAGCTGCACTATGACTGTGTGTTTACTTGCCCACAACCGCTGTTTGGTGTGGGAAGTGTGCTCATCCTTCTATTCTTTGTTGAACAAGAGACCTGTTTAACCTGAAGATCAAGGATCTCACACATTGCACCAAGAACCAGGTGTAGAATGATATATTACCATGACATCAGCAATACAAAAGTAGTAAGTAATTGTGTGCATTGTTTAGATTAAAACCAGTCATCTCACCATGCTCCTTGATGACAGCTTTTGTGCTATATACAGTTTAAGGCAACATGTTATTATGTAGTAAGATAAGAGATGAGGGATTAAGACATGTGCATGGTGAGATTGCACTAATCAGGTACTGTCGTATATAGTTCACTTGATCTAATAACTGCTGTTAGAAAGCTATTGTCCCAGGACCTTTTATTACCATACTTACTTAACAGGTTCAGGGCAGAGCTGTCCACGTACCTGGCCGATCTGTATCATTATGAGCAAGCCAACAACATGGATCAAAAAATAGTAACTTTTTTTCTTCAAAAAAATTTTTTTAAACCTCAGTTACTTACATGTTAAATTCTTTGCCCAACAGTACCTGTGTTGATTTATAACTTTCAAAAAAATGATCATGTAGTCAGAGGCTAAATATTTGTGTTTTTTTTCCAAAATGTATGTGTTTGAGCCTTACCACTACTGTAATGGTGTGTGGAGATGGAACCTTGGGAGGTGCTCAGGCTTAGGTTAGGCCATAGGATGTTGCCTTCATGGTTGGACCTGTTAGTATAAAAAGAAAAAGGGATTTTCTGTCTCCACATGGCCATCAAAGAAAGACTGTTTGTGCATACAGTGTAAAGACAGTTGTTTAGAAGCCAGAAAGGAATCAGTTACCAGAACCTGGCCCTGTCAGCACCCTGGTCTTGGAGTTCCAGCCACAGAACTTTGAGAAATGGGTATCCTCTGCTTAAGTATCTTTATTTTGTTATAACAGTGTTTGTTAGTTTTCATCAGCTAGAGTCACCTGGGAAAATGGAATCTCAGTTGAAAAGCTGCCTCTATCCAGCGGGCTTGTGAGCATGTCTGTAGAGCATTTTTTTTGATTAGTGATGGAAGTGCCCGGTCCACTGTGAGCCCTGGAGCCTGGAACGATTGGGTCAATGGTTCATATGAAAAATCATGCCAAGAAAGTCACGGAGGCCAAGCCAGTCAGCAGCCTCCCTCTTTGCTTTCTGCTTCAAGCTCCTGCCTTGAGGTTCTGCCATGGCTTCTCTCCCTGGTGGACTGTGATATGCAAGTGTAAGCCAAGTAAACTTTTCCTTCCTCAAGTTGCTTTGGTCTCCGAATATTACCATAGCAAAAGAAAAGCCAACTATAGCAATAAGCCTTAACCAGCAAGGCCTAGCTCATCTGCTCTTCAGAGTGCCAAACATTTCCAAGGGATCTTTCAGTTTTTGCAGAAAAATGCAGCTAATGAGAATGATATAGACCCAGAAGACACCCACAGCACCTTGGGAATATTTCATTCCCTTGACTGTTCTATCATTTACCATGTTTGTCCTCAGGTGTAATTCCCTTGTGTAGCAACAGGTCAGTAGGTCCAGTGTTGAAGTACTTCAGACGTTTGCTCAAGGCCTTCATCTAAGAGTATACACGGTAGGCCTTGTGACTCAAGGTTGGAATCCTCTCCCTCAGCAGTAGATGCAGGCCCATGAGTTGAGGTTGGCCTAGATTATACAGTGAGACCCTGTCTAACCTCTCTTTCTTTCCCTCTTTGCGTACACATACACACACACACACACACACACACACGCACACACACAGACATGCACACAGACACACACAGATGCGCATACACACACAGACACACACACAGACATGCACACAAACACACAGACATTCACACAAACGCACAGATACACATGCACACAGGAATATAAACTTATGTAGTATATGCGTAACTCTTAGAAAACCCATTTTACCATGAATTAATGGAATTCTGACACTTTTCTATGCCAATACTATAAAAGTGAACTAGATTAATAAGAAATGATAAAATAGTTACAATAAAGTTCATTGTCTGTACACTTTTTATACTTTGATTCTACCTCCACGAAGAAAACATATGCATATCTTTTCAAGCAATCTTGAACTTAGATCATTTTCTGGGCTTATAGCCCACTGGTAGCCCAAAGGATGCTCAGGAGAGGTTTAGAGTATACTCTAAATTTAGTTCAAGTTTTAAAACTGAAAATGAAAATATAGTTCTAGGCCAACTATTGGTCTCCATTTTTAAAAATGAAAACCAGAGGCAGACACTTTCCTCAAATTATAATTTATAACCCAGGAAGAGGGGGGGGTGTTTAGCTCAGTATATAAAATCATTCGCACTCAGATATTACTTACCTGATACCAGGGGCCTAAAAACTTAAGGGGATGTACTCTTAATTAGCTGGAATATTAGTGTAGCTGTATCCAGCAGGAGAAGCTGGGTGATGGTATTGCTTTTTCCAAGTTCTTTGGCCTTATATAGCGAGCATTCATTCTTATCCTGTGTTTGTACTTCATATATTGGCAGCGAGCTCTGCAGTCTATCAGAACCCCAGAATCAAAAGGAAGGAAAAGAAAACTTGGTAAAGGATGTGCTAGCTTTTATGACTGCCAGGCATAAGCTGCACATGTTCTCACTGTCCAGGGGAACACTAAGAATATTTATTTGCAGACTGTTCTGATGACTAACTCACGATAGGGCTTCCATGTGCTCTTGAGAACCCTATACCCCACAGTTGTTTATGTTTCTGATATGTGTGCATGTGTATACCTGTATGTCTATGTTTATATGCAAACATATGGCATTGCAACAATCACAGTAAATGATAATTAATTAGAACAAGGTTATCTCAACTAGAAATTTGAATAGATAGCTGTAAAAGATATTATGTCAATTATCAAACTTTCATAATAAAACCTCATTCTATCAACTCTTAGGAGATAAATCTTAGACCCTGGAGCCTTGCTGCAGAGCATTGGGAGCACAGGGGGTAGAGGTTGAAGTGGAGCCTTGGCACTGGCTGGGCAAAGACTGCAATAACGAGGAGAAAATGTGAGATCTCCAGGACAACCCAAAAGTCTTGATCCAAGGAAGCAAAAACTCTGCAGATGTAAGATGCAGTTAGTTGCATCAGATATGACAGAATAGTCCAGGGAGCTGTGCGGTAAGAGGTCTTTGAAGTGAGCACTGGGTCCTAGGGGTGACCACGATGGTCTCTACAGTACGTCTGCTAGAAACCTCAGTGTGCCTCAAGTTCAAAGTCATAGTTCTTCACATCAGCCTCTTCCAAGGGAATCATCCCCCTGCTTTTTCTATTTTAATTCTTGGCATCTGGCCAGCAAAGCTAGAAAGTTGAGAATAATTGCATGCGCCTAGAACACCCACATCCTCTCGGCTTCATGCAGATTTCTGTTCCTAAATATCTCCAGGAGCCTTCTTTGGCACCCATCTGTATCTCACAGTCATTCAGGCCCTTGTCGGCACTTGCCTGGCTATCTGTGACCTCCCGACTGGCAGCCTGGCATCTGGTCTGCTTCTATCAAAGCCATTGTATGTCAAATATCTATGACTGCACAATAAGTGGTCTTAATGCAAATTAAAGCACCAATAAGTACTTACAACTGATTCCTTTTCCTTTGGGCCATGAATGCAGGGAGCGCTTAGTTATGTTTATATCATCGAGTCTTATAACACTGCTTACTTCAAAGGGATTTGCTTGGGTTCCACTTTCAAGGTGAATCTGTTACTTGGCTTGTATCCTGATGTGTACTGATGCACAGAGTTCTCCCTTCTTCCATGATGGTCTCTTCCACAGAATCGATGACATGAAACCAGTCATGGTGGCACACACCTTTAATCTCAGCAGGTAGGAGTCAGTCAGGCGAATCTCTGTGAGTTTGAAATCAGTCTGGTCTCCGTAATGAGTTCCAGGCCAGCCAAAGCTGCACAGTGAGACTCTGTCTCCCAACCTCCCCCACCCCAAACAAGACAAAAATAAACAAAAAAGTTTTCAATTTAGAATGACTTATGTGATATCATGACCCCATAGCTTAATTCCTATAGGACAATAGTCTTAAGTTGCCTAGACAGAGGCTGTAATTTCTCTTATATCCTAATTTGAGAGTCTCCTGTTAGCACATAGAGAGTACTGTGTTGATTTTGTAGTCTATTGAAGAGAGGGCACTGCATAGGTATGAATAGTGGAAGAGCAACATCGTCATTGCTTGCCTCAGCTTGATCCTTTATAAACTAACCTGACTATTTAAAGGAATACAGTGACTGCATAGTTTGGATAGAGAGATTGAGAATGTGAAGGTGTGGTACTGTTACAGAGAAGGATGGGAAAAGAGGCAGTAGAGTGCCCTGTGAACAGAATGACCTGCTCAATGACACCAGGAGTCAGCTAACGATCTCCAAGCATTCCAGATGTGGAATCAAAGTGCGGAGTTCAGGTGTGATACCATGCTGAAATTTTATTTCTATTTTTCAGACTAGGTGTCACTATGTAGCCCAGGCTAGCGTGCTCCCACCTTAGCTGAGTGCTGGGATGACAGGCATGCCCCATCACGTGGCCAAGTGTTAAGACTTTAACAGTAACCACCGTGTAAGAGAGCGAGAGCCTGGCTGAGAGCTGGCCTGCTGGGCAGGCGTTCAAGTCACTAACAGTTCATGGGCAGTCTGGGTAGAAATTAAGCGATGTTTAGGAAGAAAAGGATTATCAGAAGAACATGGACTAGTGGAGGAACGCACCATTAACATAAAATTTTCTGCTCAAGGACTTTGGGGGGATACATTCAAGCCATAGCTAGATCCTTGACTTCAAATCTTAAGCGACAGAAACTGTTTTTGACTTCAGAAAGCACAGGAAGGTTAGGGGACTAAAGAGAGTTTCAATTAATGGTTAAGGATTGTGGCTTCCGTAATGATACTAATATTTGTTTCTTAGTCTTGATAAATGAGAATTGTATAAAATTTTATAGTTAAAGGCAACTGGCTGAAGGGAGCCTGGGCCTTCTGTCTCTTCTCTGAAAATCTGAGCTATCCTTTCACAACAAACAGTTAGAGACTGGAGATGGAGCTTAACTTGTGTACACAGGCTTTAGGTTCAACCCTCAGTACTATCAAAATCAGTGAGTCAATAGCTTTTTCAAAAGAAGATATAAAGTGCAATGTCAGAGACTCTGAGTATTCATGGTAGGGTAAGTAGGAGTGATTTTCCTAAATGACCAGCAAGCAGAAACACAACATTCAAATTTCTGTGGGAGGGAAGCACAGGAAGCTGACTTGGTGACCTTCACAGAATGTGGTACCCAGGCTCTCTGAGGATGACATCTTTCTGCATCTGTAGGTGACTGCCGAGTCGCCAGCTCCTGGGACCATTAGTACTGGGTGCAAACAGCTGTTCCATGGCCAGATGAGTAGAAGCTCCCGGAGGAGCAGGGGTGCTGTGTCTACTTGCAGTTTATCTATCTGTTCATGTTTTCCTCTGTTTTCCAGGAACTCAAGTTCATTCATCATGGCCTTTACTTGCTCCAGAAAGGTAAACAAATGACTATGGAGCCATTCATCAACATTTAGAGGAAGAATGGAGAAGAATTCATAAAGGGGATTAAATTTTGCTGAGGAAGTAAAAGATATGTCTTCATTTTTATAAGGCTCCAGTATTCTTCATAAACTCCCTAATAAAATTCGTATTTCCCATTTAAAGGAGAAACCATACAACTCTGTTTAGAAATCTCTTCCCCAAACAATCCCCTTATGCTTTAATGAGGAACGAAGACAATAATAACTACCACTTATGGAGTCCTTGGCATTATAGCAGACAATTGGGTACATTATTTTATTTTCTTTCCCCAGCGGCCTCTACACTTATTAGCTCTGTTTTACAAATCAAGAAAATGAAACTCAGAAAAATTAAGTATCTTTTGGTCCTGACCAAAGTGACAAGAAGCCAAGGTTTGAATGCAGTCTGATTCCCAAGCCTTCCCCCTGAAAATGTTTCTGTGCCGAGGTGCAATGTGTATACAGTGTGATTCATGCACAGCTCTGTGAGTTTTGTATAGTGCTTAGGTATTGACCACCATAATCCAGATGTGGGGTGGTTCTGAGGCTCAAACACATTCTTTCATGGTCCTCCTTGCTCACCCCTGGCAACCACTGCTCAGCTTTCTTGACCCAAATATGACTTGGAAATCATAGAGTATATGTTTCAGCTCTACAGCTCATCTGGGAGCTTTACCCATGGCAGAGTGTACATCAGCAATTCTTCCTTTTCTATCCTCAGCAGCAGTCCGCTGCACTGTGCCTCAGAGTGCGGTGTGCTGACATTCACTAAATGAAGAATGTATGGGTTATTTCTAGCTTCAGGCTGGGCTGCTGCTGCTGCTGCTGCTACTACTTCTACCCCCCCCCCCCTCTGCACAAACATAATTTTTATTACTCCTGGGTCAGATTAGGAGTCAGTTTCTGGTTTATATGGAAAGGGTACGTTAGACTTTACAAGCAATCCTGATGAACTTGAGAATGCCTTAGTGGTTTGAGTCATTTTCCTCTAACTGTTCTAGAAGGGGCTAATCAGGCGAGTTAAAGGCAGAAAGATTGAAGGCTGCACCCCATACGCCTGGCTACAAATCCTATGCCTTGTTAAACTGGACTTTCAGCTAAAGTCTAATCATAGCAGAGTCAACAGGAATAGGAAAGATCATTTCAGCATGACAGGTCCCTTCATGGGACCCGACAAGGTATGTGTTGACAGCTGTCCTCTTTCCACCCATCTTTCCTTCCTGTCATTTCATAAGTTAGAAAAATAGCAAATTGGAGATAATCAGTAAATAGTCCAAAGTAAACCAGAAAGAAAGCAACTGAGACCTACTTACACAGTAGGGTAAAGATATATGTGAGCTACAAATATAAGATATTTTTTAGACCTAGGAAAATAAAATAGCCAACAAGAAAGAAAATTATTTAAGAGTTCAGCAAACACGCCTTGCCACTTTAAGTACAAAACCCTGTGAGCTGTTTCCAGGAACCATGGGAGGTTAAGGAGAAATACTAGATTGCTTTTACTGCATTTGAGCCGTGGACTAGGCTGAATGCCTACTGTCCCTCCATTACTTTGATGTCTTGCTGGATGTACCTTTTCCAGGACTTTACCCTGCAGGCACTTCTTAATCAGACCCCACCGAGCTAGAACAAATGAGATCCTCTTGTCCTCCAGTAGACTCTTCACTCAGAGGCTTTCAGGAGATAACATGAGGTCTCCACTTAGCCTTTGTCAAGCTGGGCTGAACACCCACCCCACGAGGATCCTTTGTACTTTGAAGTGGACCTGGGATTGTAGAGCCACAATACCAGCCAGGACAGCTTGATCTTCATATTTCTCAGCTGTGGGCTGGAACCCCGTGGACTTCGGATTCAGATAAGTGGAACCATCTGGTTCTCGGTGATAAGATACAGAGTTGGCTCAAATCATGACAGCTAACACTGGAGAGTCGTGTGGTGGTGAATCTTGAGGTAAACAAGGAGTAGGGTCACAGTGGTACTGAGCACAGTGGAGGCTAGAGCCGGCGCTCTGTTGGGTTAGGGCCAACTCTAGACACCCATTGAATTTGTGGCTCTAGAGACTTATTCATTTCTCATGCCTATTCTGAGGACCTCTCTGGCTGATTACTTTCTCATTGACTAACATCATCCTCTGGTCATTTTTTTCAATGGTACCACCCCACAAGTCAGAAGTTGCTAGCCAGCTATCTTAGGGTTTCTATTACTATGATACACCATAACCAAAAAACAAAAACAAAAACAAAAAAGCAAGTTGGGAAGGGTTTATTTGGCTTAAAGTTCCATATTCTCATCCATCATTGAAGAGAGTCGGGATAGGAACTCAAACAGGGCTGGGACCTGAAGGTAGGAGTTGATGAAGAGACCATGGAGGGGTGCTGCTTCCTGGCTTTTACAACATGACTTACTCAGTCTGCTTTCTCATAAAAGTCAGGACCACAAGCCCACGGATAGCACCACCCACAATGGTCTTGGCCCTCCCACATCAATAACTAATTAAGAAAATGCCCAATGGCTGGACATTGGAGGCATTTTCTTAATTGAAGTTTCCTCCTCTCAGATAACTTTAGCCTGCCACAAGTTGATATAAAATTGTCCAGCAAACCAACCTATAAGTGATTTTCATTTTATCCCTTCTCAGGCTAATCCCTCACGACTAAATGAAGGTGGCAAGGGAGGGACAGGAAGCTGTGACACAAACTGTAGGTTCCAACAAACCACACGGACTGAGAGTAGGAGATACAGAGCCTCTGGCCACAGGGCTGGAGAGATGATTCAGTTAATAAAGTGTTTGCCATGCGATCGTGAAGGCCTGAGCTTGGATCAACTGGACAGTGGGATACAGGTCTACAACCTCGGTGTTAGGGAGGCAGAGACAGACTCATTCTAGAAACTTGCTGGTCAGTCAGTCTAGTTGAGTAAGTATGTTCTGAGTTTGGTTGTGGATAGAAAGATGTCTTAGGACTGAAGAGTATGGGGCCTTACTCTCGGGCTCCCGTCACCCATTCAGCCATTTCTTTCCTTATGGTCACTTTCTTTGCATATGTTGGTTAGAGTTCTGTCACTCTTTAAACAAATGAAAAATAAAGCAGGGAGCAGCAGAGGAAGAGGAAGGCACCTCTCTGGCCTCCACAGGTAAGCACACATGTGAGAACATGCACACATGTCATACACACATAGCAACAACAAAGAGCCAGTTAACACAAGCATATCTAGTTCGCTGTGCCTCAGTTTTTTTTTTCTTGCAAATGAATACACTGCCCCACAATTGAAAAGAGACCGTGAGCTTCTTCGTGGTGAACAGCAAAGACTCACTGGATTGCCCAGACCACGCCATTCAATGGCTGAGAAGCTTCGGCTTTTTGACTTATGAAAAAATAATGTACTAAAAATATTACTGGCGCTTACTACCCGCTGATTATCTGCGAATTGCTTAGAATAGCTCCGTTTAAACTTCCCCTCTTGTTAGCCTTTCTGTGTTGCTCTGAAAAGTAAATGAGATGAGATTAGTAACAAGCCCTCTCTGTTGCTGGGAAGCCAAGCAGAGGCCCAAGGCGGCACCTGCCATCTACTAGCCAACTGGCAGCCTCCGTCTGCTTTCAGAGGAGTCCAGATTGAAGACCTACTGTGTGCCGCCCCTGTGCCCGCCTGGAATCGAAGTGAAAGAAATGAATGCCCACTTGAAACATGGAGTGTTCTACCCTAGACCAGGGCATTTTGATGTTCCTGAAATGAAGTGGTGTGACAGCTTTGTCTTCTTTCAAGACTGCTCCATCTTTAAGATCTGGGTTTCAGGTTACAAGATTATGGCTCTGTGTTCATTGACTTAATCTGCCTCTCACCAGCAATAGAGTGTGCCCACTTTGGTGTGGTAATTTGAGTTCCAAACTTAGCGTTGCCCAATCGGAGCACACAGCATCTGCACACAGATGGCATGAAAATCAAGGTGACGCTGGGGTGGGGCGGCGGTTCTTAACTTCTTCGCTTCTCATCTGTTAGATGTCAAAGAAACGGAATTTCTCCAGCCTCAGTGCAGTGGCACCTACTCAGTGACGCCGGCGTTTCCATTTCTGCCTGCTGTGTTTTCTCTCTGACTCGTTGAGTGGCCAGTGGTTAATCCACTGTCAATCTCGACATCTCACAGATGCATCTGTCAAGGGCTCCTGCTAAGCAACTCAGAAGTGCCGAGGTCTGAGAACAGATGATGGATGGGAGGCCTATGGTGCAGCGGCTGCTGGGTAGCTGTGGAATCGTGTATCACCGAGTGGCTTCTCCCTCAGCATTGAGTCTCAGCTCACAAGAAGCTTCATGGTAGTGCTGCAAGATGAATTACAAGCAGAAGTCGTTGGACTTCCCGAAGAAATTTATCCACATGTAAAGCTAATGACACGGGCGAGAAACTAAGTAGGACATAGAAATGGCCCCTTTCATGAGACGGACTCGGTAACCACCTTAGTAATTAAGCAACCCTACTGCCCTACTGCCGTTCCGCTTAAGGTCCACTGGGTGAGGGCCTCCCCGGGGGAATCAGAGCTCCCGGTTCAGAGAGGTGACAAAGGAAGAGACGGGAAACCTCACATCGATACAGCACACACCGGTGTCTCCCTTTAATGGCTCACACGAGCTGAGGGCTCTGCACCCCAGAAGAACGAACTGGAAGTCTTGTGAACTTGGCTTCCAGCTTTTGAACAGAGGACCACTGCGTATTTTGGAGTGCTGGTCTGGCGGGCCTTGGGAGATCCTCTTGGGATGGTCGTGCATCATGTGACACCCCAAGCAACTTAGTGAACTGCAGGGTTCCCAACATAAAAATCCCGAGAAGTCTGCTCTCCCCATTCTTTTGTCCATGGAGGTCCATTCCTTCACCGTCCAAAACCCACCTTCTTATATGTGCTGCTACCAGTCAGTTGCGTGTGTAACTGTGCCCTTGCTCTCTGTGTGAAAGGACCTTCAGAAGAAACTGGTTGGGATGAACTCCTGCCCAGGCCTCCCAGTCAAGGTGTATTTCCTGGGGCAAGGTTGCTCCCGTCTGGCAATGTCAGACCACCTTTCAAAAGCCGATGCCTTCAGACTTGTGTGGCTTTGTGCCAGAAGGTTCTTCATCTAGTCACACAAGTTTTCCTCTTGACTTGCCTGACCTCTTTACCAGTCTCCTGCCCTCAACCCAAGCAGCCAGAAATGGGAGTCAGAGTTGAGAGTGGACGAGGAGAACCAGGTTTCTCTGTACCACAGCCAGCTCCTGCCCAGCACGGCAGAAAGGGCAGTGTGAGGATCCACCTTCGAGAATCTCGTACTAGGTTTGTATTTTAACCAATATTTGCATGTCTCTGTTTTAAATCTATATTTGGACCCCAACTCTGTCTCTTCTACCCACAGCTAATAATGAGCTACTTTTAGGGTCACGCTCTCAGTCAGGATTTATAGGGAAGGTTGGTAAGGTAGACTAGTGTCTTGGAAACTACCAGATTGGTTTTTGTTTCCTAAAAAGTTAAATAGAAAAGGACTTTTTCCTCCCATTGGCAATTTTGATTTATAGCTTGACTTATTAGATTATCCCAGAGTTTGAAGTGGACTATGAACCACGTAGGTTACTCTGTGCCCAGATTGATTTCCTATGAAGAAAGAGAAAATTTGATATTGCAAGGCCAACTAAGCTGCACCAAATAAATTACAAGTTGTCTGATTTTGATTTATTTAAAGATAAAAAAATGCTGCATACATTTTTTTTTAGAAAGTAACTTCCAAACAGAAAAATATGACAGGAGCAAAAATATTTAGAGGAAAGGGGTAGAGTCTATTGACATGAAGGAGTCCTACTGAAAGTAAAGTAGGCTAATTTAAAAGCAGAACAATGTCATGTCTAGCTATAAAAAGCCCTACTATGCAATAGGTCCCTGATACTGTTTAGATATATTTTAGTGTGTCCCCATTGTTCCCTTGTAATAGTTTGTTCCTGTTTTAACAATTTGTCCCCATTGTAACAGTTTGTCCCCATTGTAATGGTTTGTCCCTGTTGTAATAGTCTGCCTCTTTAAGAGGTGGGGCTTAGTGAGAGGTGACTAGGTCATAGGAGCAGCACCTCTGAAAGGGATTAAGGTGGTTCTCTTAAGAGTGTGTTGCTGATGAGGCCACCCCATGCTCTTGATCTCTTATGCCCACAGACACAAACGGGAACCAGAGTTGAGCCTGTTCCATTTTCACTTCTCTCTTGTGACACAGTTGGGGGATGGGAACCCTCCCTGGCAACGTTATTGTTCTATTTGGACAATGTGGCCCCAGCACTGAATTCACACCTCTCTTCTTTATGCAACACCTCTCGTAAAGGATTCTGTTGTAGCAACACAAAATGGACTGAGACAGCCCCTTGCCTGAAATATTTCACATGGTGAATAAGCCAGACTGACCAAAGGCAGCAAAATCAGTAGTAGATGATTTCTACATCAGTTTGTTCCAGTGAGCATGTTGGCTCATAGTCACCAACACGGATCAGAGGAATCCCAAGTGGTGCTGTCAACGTATTTCAGATTCTGGATCCCTCCGTTCCTTGTGTGGGTGGGCCATGGGCCCTCTGTTGACTCTAGTCCCGAAAGAAAACAACTGCCTGTGTTGCTGAGCTGGGACTGACCTCACAGCTGTTGACACACGGGGCAGGCTCGGCAAGGCTCCAGCCTCCTATTGCTTGTTTGCATGGGCTGGGCCAGAACGTCCTTTCTGGCAAGAACATTACTCAACGCTTTTCATCCCCTGACATAAACTCTGCCAGTGTAGTGACCGCTTTTATGAGTTGGTACCGAACACGCCTTCCCATTTTAGTCCCAGTCCTCTAGTCTCCTCTACCTTTTTATTACAGAACCCTTGTATTTTACTTACATTTTTCAGTTGTAAATTTACGTTCTTTCCTGTCTCTCACTTGGGCCAACACCAGAATTGAAAGCTAGGCTTCTGCAGTGAAGTTAAAAAGATTCACGTTAATAATTCACAGCTTGCAGGAGAGGAAGGGGGAGGCTAAAGAGACAGGGAGGAGAGAGACTAGGTGCATCGAGCATTTTTCTCCTTAGAAGAGTTGACAGGCATCAGAGATGATCTCAGAGCAGTACATCTAACAAACACATCCCCTCCATCTTCCAAGACAGTATAGTAGGATGATATATGGTCTAGCGTCACCTTCTTATTTATGAGTAAATGAGCGGCATTTCGAATGCCCAAAAGCAGATGAGTTTGATCTCAGAATGAAGCATCTTGAGAAGCGGAGTGGGAAAGATGTCTGGTTACAGCAGAGCAGAGGAGCTTCTGCTTTGCAGCTCCCAAAACTGCTGAGCACGGACTCTGTGTACCCCCTCCCTGAGCCCCGGCAGAAGACTCGGGTCAGCAGTTCAGACGCTGATTGTTTTCCCAAGGAATAAATATACTCGAGTCACCATGCGAACATTCAGCTGGGCAACACAGGAAGAGTGAGAGGGCGCTGGCTCCTCTGTGGGAGAAATGGTTACAGTGAAGTGTCAGCTTAGAGGATTCAAATTATAGCCTGTCAAGTCATTGAGTGGTTACCATAGCTCTTAAAATGAAAGGCTACTGATAGGAAGTGACCTGGGAATTTTTGTGATAAAATGTTAATATAGAAATTAGAATGGCTAATTCCTCCAGCATCATAACTGTAGCCAGTGAGAAGGAACATGGAAAAAAGGAAAGAAATGAAAGAGAGAAGATGGGCGCGAGTTCCCGTCTCATTGCTTTATGCTACTTGTCATAATACACACCCGTTATTTTTTAAGCAGACTCTGGTCTACATGGTTTTTGTCACCAATTGTTTTATTTGTTATAATTTGTTTTAGAGATTTGCATTGGTATGGATGTTGGTTTATTGATACAAATTTAAGGTTATTTTGTTATACTCTGTGTGTGTGTGTGTGTGTGTGTGTGTGTGTGTGTGTGTGTGTGTGTGTATTTCTGCTCTTGGTTAAGGTATTGAGTCTGTGCAGCTCATTTAAAACTGTAAACTGTAATATATAATTATGAAATGCAGGTAAATAGCCATCTTTAATAGTCAAGCTTGTAGCCAAGTTAGTTAGATTTTCTAGATGTACAGAGATGTATTTCAGATGGTTAGGCATTCTTTAAACTTTTCAAAGACTATGGAATATGGCATCTAAAAATTTTAAGAACTTAGGACTTTTCATGTCAGTGAGACACATCTGCTCCTGGCAGAACCAATTATTTCAAAAGGAAGATGGGTATTGAAGAGGCTCCTTATGGAGTTGGTTAACCATTTGGGCAAAAAACTGCTTTTGCCTGGCCTGCTTGATGAACTGGACATGCAGGACCCTCAGAGAAATGACTGCTGAACTGGCCTAAAGGTAATACTATCCTTCAGGGTTCCTGTTTCTTGGAAGAGTTTGCTAGACATTTCTGCAGGACAGAGAAGAAAGTGACTGACAAACTGCCAATATAGGTGGAGCTATCTTTGAAATTTCCTGCTTCATTGAAAAGTTTACTGGATACTATGGGCCTGTGGGCTGAAGATGGATGTCCCAATGGTACAGAAGAACTTTGAGTGATTGTCCAGGTAATGAGATGTCTCTGTCAGTTCTAGAGTTTTGGAAGTTGCTTACGATGTACTTCCTGTTTATTTAGGTAATATTATATCCTTCTGGAGTCTTTGGTAGAGCTAGTGTGTTGGGACCAATTAAGTCCTGGCCTTTAGCTGCTCTTCCCTGGCTAGAGCCTTCTAATTGAAGTTACTAAAAGCTGTGCTTTGCCTAGAGGATCAGAGGATGGGATTTTCACCTGTGGGCCATTGACTGCAGGGTATTTAAGCCTCCATGGTGCTATTAGAGAGGGGCTTTTGGTACCAGTGTCTGAGGTCTGTGTGTTGGTCTGTCTCTGCGTGTGTTTCCTCAACCTCCAGCCCCTTGCCCGAAGTTCACAAACTGGGTTCTAGTGCATAGAGTGCAGATGGGGGCGCTGTACGCAGCACTAAAGAATATACAGTTATAGTTTTCCTTAGTCATGATAAAAAGATAAAATAGATATAAATAT